>NC_091152.1:49955157-50263892 GCF_040958095.1 Procambarus clarkii | reverse complement strand
TACACACACCACCTTCATCACTGTAACCATCTCACTACACACACCACCATCACTGTAACCATCTACACTACACACCACCACCATCACTGTAACCATCTACACTACACACCACCATCACTGTAACCATCTACACTACACATCACCATCACTGTAACCATCTACACTACACACACCACCATCATCACTGTAACCATCTACACTACACACACCACCATCACTGTAACCATCTACACTACACACACCACCATCACTGTAACCATCTACACTACACATACCATCATCACTGTAACCATCTAAACTACACACACCGTCATCACTGTAACCATCTACACTACACACCACCACCGTCACTGTAACCATCTACACTACACACCACCATCACTGTAACCCTCTACACTACACACACCATCACTGTAACCATCTACACTACACACACCATCACTGTAACCATCTACACTGCACACACCACCACCATCACTGTAACCATCTACACTACACACACCACCATCACTGTAACCATCTACACTACACACAGCACCATCACTGTAACCATCTACACTACACACCACCACCATCACTATAACCATCTACACTACACACACCACCATCACTGTAACCATCTACACTACACACACCATCATCACTGTAACCATCTACACTACACACACCACCATCATCACTGTAACCATCTACACTACACACACCACCACCATCACTGTAACCATCTACACTACACACACCATCATCACTGTAACCATCTACACTACACACACCACCATCATCACTGTAACCATCTACACTACACACACCACCATCATCACTGTAACCATCTACACTACACACACCACCATCACTGTAACCATCTACACTACACCACGCCATCATCACTTTAACCATCTACACTACACACACCACCATCATCACTGTAACCATCTACACTACACACACCACCATCACTGTAACCATCTACACTACACACCACCATCATCACTGTAACCATCTACACTACACACACCACCATCATCACTGTAACCATCTACACTACACACACCACCATCATCACTGTAACCATCTACACTACACACACCATCACTGTAACCATCTACACTACTCACACCATCATCACTTTAACCATCTACACTACACACACCACCATCATCACTGTAACTATCTACACTACACACACCACCATCACCGTAACCATCTACACTACACACACCATCACTGTAACCATCTACACTACACACATCATCATCACTGTAACCATCTACACTACACACACCACCATCACAGTAACCATCTACACTACACACCACCATCACTGTAACCATCTACACTACACACACCACCATCACTGTAACCATCTACACTACACACCACCATCACTGTAACCATCTACACTACACACACCACCACTGTAACCATCTACACTACACACACCACCTTCATCACTGTAACCATCTTCACTACACACACCACCATCACTGTAACCATCTACACTACACACCACCACCATCACTGTAACCATCTACACTACACACCACCATCACTGTAACCATCTACACTACACATCACCATCACTGTAACCATCTACACTACACACACCACCATCATCACTGTAACCATCTACACTACACACACCACCATCACTGTAACCATCTACACTACACACACCACCATCACTGTAACCATCTACACTACACATACCATCATCACTGTAACCATCTAAACTACACACACCGTCATCACTGTAACCATCTACACTACACACCACCACCGTCACTGTAACCATCTACACTACACACCACCATCACTGTAACCCTCTACACTACACACACCATCACTGTAACCATCTACACTACACACACCATCACTGTAACCATCTACACTGCACACACCACCACCATCACTGTAACCATCTACACTACACACACCACCATCACTGTAACCATCTACACTACACACAGCACCATCACTGTAACCATCTACACTACACACCACCACCATCACTATAACCATCTACACTACACACACCACCATCACTGTAACCATCTACACTACACACACCATCATCACTGTAACCATCTACACTACACACACCACCATCATCACTGTAACCATCTACACTACACACACCACCACCATCACTGTAACCATCTACACTACACACACCATCATCACTGTAACCATCTACACTACACACACCACCATCATCACTGTAACCATCTACACTACACACACCACCATCATCACTGTAACCATCTACACTACACACACCACCATCACTGTAACCATCTACACTACACACGCCATCATCACTTTAACCATCTACACTACACACACCACCATCATCACTGTAACCATCTACACTACACACACCACCATCACTGTAACCATCTACACTACACACCACCATCATCACTGTAACCATCTACACTACACACACCACCATCATCACTGTAACCATCTACACTACACACACCACCATCATCACTGTAACCATCTACACTACACACACCACCATCACTGTAACCATCTACACTACTCACACCATCATCACTTTAACCATCTACACTACACACACCACCATCATCACTGTAACTATCTACACTACACACACCACCATCACTGTAACCATCTACACTACACACACCATCACTGTAACCATCTACACTACACACATCATCATCACTGTAACCATCTACACTACACACACCACCATCATCACTGTAACTATCTACACTACACACACCATCATCACTGTAACCATCTACACTACACACACCACCATCACTGTAACCATCTACACTACACACATCATCATCACTGTAACCATCTACACTACACACACCACCATCATCACTGTAACCATCTTCACTATACACAGCACCATCAAAGTAACAGTGACAAGACCAAGGTAAATATTCCTTGGTCATTATCTCATGATCAATATACCAATATTTCCTCTGATATATGGTAAATATTCCTTGGTCTTTATCTCATGATCAATATACCAATATTTCCTCTGATATATGGTAAATATTCCTTGGTCTTTATCTCATGATCAATATACCAATATTTCCTCTGATATATGGTAAATATTCCTTGGCCCTCATCTCATGATCAATATACCAATATTTCCTCTGATATATGGTAAATATTCCTTGGTCTTTATCTCATGATCAATATACCAATATTTCCTCTGATATATGGTAAATATTCCTTGGTCTTTATCTCATGATCAATATACCAATATTTCCTCTGATATATGGTAAATATTCCTTGGTCCTCATCTCATGATCAATATACCAATATTTCCTCTGATATATGGTAAATATTCCTTGGTCCTCATCTCATGATCAATATACCAATATTTCCTCTGATATAGCTGTCATATAGGATTCCTGCTATTATTTGTGAGTGACCTTTGACAGGTGTAAGAGAAGAGGAGGAAGAATTAACTAGTTACCTAGCATCAATATATGAGTTGAAGACAGTTAATTAAATTACCTATGTGGTCAATAATATTTATTGAATTTTAAGAAATACAGTTCACTTTAACTATTACAGTTTGTTTTTTTAAATAAATATAAATTAACGTAAAATATATATTCCATATAAATTAAAAACATATAAATGTCACAGGTCAATTCTCCTCAGGTGGGCACGGAGCTCCTCACTATCCGGGCTGGGCACGGAGCTCCTCACTATCCGGAGTGGGCACGGAGCTCCTCACTATCCGGGGTGGGCACGGAGCTCCTCACTATCCGGGGTGTGCACGGAGCTCCTCACTATCCGGGGTGTGCACGGAGCTCCTCACTATCCGGGGTGGGCACGGAGCTCCTCACTATCCGGGGTGGGCACGGAGCTCCTCACTATCCGGGGTGGGCACGGAGCTCCTCGTGTCCTTCATGGACTCAGTGGTCGAGGTGGATCTCGCTGAGGAGGGATTCCAATGGAGTGTAAGGGAACCTATTGATTGCTGCCAGTCCTCCGAAGGTCTTAACCAGAGTGTCCGTATCGCTGGTTGTGTTCCGGAATATTTTCACTTCAGTACGGAACTCGAAACAACTGTTTATTAGATCAGTGTTAAGAGGGAGGCCATCCCAGAGAAGCACGACGCGGGCTGCGCCACAGGTCACTGCTGCAGTGACAGCCTGTTGACCCAGACACACCATGTCGTCCTCCCCCTGCTTTAGGTGTGCGAAAATATCTTCGATCAGCTTTGTGTTTGTGTCTCCGCCGATGTTTTTCAAGAGGGGTTGAGACTTTTGGATTGCTTCGTGCAGTCCTTCGACGCCATTTTTCCCTAATGAAAGAGTTAGTTTTATTTTCTGTTTTTGGGTCTTGTTTATCATTTGTAGGAACGTGTCCTTAACTTGGCCGACGCCTCCTAGCACAACGTCAGTGTCCTCATGTTGCGTCAACACTTCTGTCAACCGGTCAACACAGTTCTTCGTAAACTGTTAAACCTTTTCAGTCCTTATTCTCTCGAACCTGGAGGCGGATTGCCCCCCTCGGCCGTGCTTGGAGGGAGCGTTGTTGTTCTTGTGGTAAAGAACTTTTTCTTCGTGGACACTTACCAGCGCGATCAAAATATCGCTGGCGTCAATGATGACATATATGAGATTTCCCTGTGAGTTTTTGGCCTGCTTCCACAGGGGCTCGGTGCATATTTTGTTGCTACATCTATAAATTGTCGACCTAATTTTGAAGGGGGGCTCCATCACACACTCCAGGGGGCCGTCAATCCCAACATTCTCGTTACGGAAATGATTTGTAAAAAACATGGCTACACCATTTTTTTGCGAGAACTCCTTACAATTTTCTAAATACGTTGAAACTTGCCGCAAAGAATCAATAACGGAGTTCCTATTAGCACAATTTTTTATATTTTTCGCCTAAACAATTTCTTGCTTTACGTGTGCCCGGAGTTTTTGTATATTGGTGTTGGGAGGAATGATGTATGTCACAATAGAGTTGGGATAGACAACTACTCCATTGTCCAGCTCTTGCAGCTGCTGCTGGAATTCGAAATAGTCGAAAAATGTCTTGTTTTCGATTCTTTGGTTTGTTCTGTTCCGGTTGTGTGCCGCCATCTTGTCTCCTTGCTGACAGTCCTGGCAAGATAAGAAATAATAGTCCTTGTACTGGTTTACTGAGCACCTATTTATATCTTAGATAAAAATATATTAGTTAAGGACACAATGAATAATGATAAAGGTATGGGAAGGGAACTAACAAGGGAAAACAAGGAATTATCAGGTGATGAAGGTAATACTGAAGGTGTTGAAGATAATACTGAAGGTGATGAAGGTAATACTGAAGGTGTTGAAGATAATACTGAAGGTGTTGAAGGTAATACTGAAGGTGTTGAAGATAATACTGAAGGTAATACTGAAGGTGCTGAAGGTAATACTGAAGGTGTTGAAGATAATACTGAAGGTGTTGAAGGTAATACTGAAGGTGTTGAAGGTAATACTGAAGGTGTTGAAGGTAATAATGAAGGTGTTGAAGGTAATACTGAAGGTAATACTGAAGGTGCTGAAGGTAATACTGAAGGTAATACTGAAGGTGTTGAAGATAATACTGAAGGTGATGAAGGTAATACTGAAGGTGTTGAAGATAATACTGAAGGTGTTGAAGGTAATACTGAAGGTGTTGAAGGTACTACTGAAGGTGTTGAAGATAATACTGAAGGTGTTGAAGGTACTACTGAAGGTGTTGAAGATAATACTGAAGGTGTTGAAGATAATACTGAAGGTGTTGAAGATAATACTGAAGGTGATGAAGGTAATACTGAAGGTGTTGAAGGTAATACAGAAGGTGTTGAAGATAATACTGAAGGTGTTGAAGATAATACTGAAGGTGTTGAAGGTAATACTGAAGGTGTTGAAGATAATACTGAAGGTAATACTGAAGGTGATGAAGGTAATACTGAAGGTGTTGAAGATAATACTGAAGGTAATACAGAAGGTGTTGAAGGTAATACTGAAGGTGCTGAAGGTAATACTAAAGGTGATGAAGGTAATACTGAAGGTGTTGAAGGTAATACTGAAGGTGTTGAAGATAATACTGAAGGTGTTGAAGATAATACTGAAGGTAATACTGAATGTGTTGAAGGTAATACTGAAGGTGCTGAAGGTAATACTGAAGGTGTTGAAGGTAATACTGAAGGTGTTGAAGGAAATAATGGTGTTGAAGGTAATACTGAAGGTGTTGAAGGTAATACTGAAGGTGCTGAAGGTAATACTGAAGGTGTTGAAGATAATACTGAAGGTGATGAAGGTAATACTGAAGGTGTTGAAGATAATACTGAAGGTGTTGAAGGTAATACTGAAGGTGTTGAAGGTAATACTGAAGGTGTTGAAGATAATACTGAAGGTGTTGAAGGTAATACTGAAGGTGTTGAAGGTAATACTGAAGGTGTTGAAGATAATACTGAAGGTGTTGAAGGTAATACTGAAGGCGTTGAAGGTAATACTGAAGGTGTTGAAGGTAATACTAAAGGTGTTGAAGATAATACTGAAGGTGTTGAAGGTAATACTGAAAGTGCTGAAGGTAATACTGAATGTGCTGAAGGTAATACTGAAGGTGATGAAGGTAATACTGAAGGTGTTGAAGGTAATACTGAAGGTGTTGAAGATAATACTGAAGGTGTTGAAGATAATACTGAAGGTGTTGAAGATAATAATGAAGGTGTTGAAGGCAATACTGAAGGTGTTGAAGGTAATACTGAAGATGTTGAAGGTAATACTGAAGGTGTTGAAGATAATACTGAGGGTGTTGAAGATAATACTGACGGTGTTGAAGGTAATACTGAAGGTAATACTGAAGGTAATACTGAAGGTGTTGAAGGTAATACTGAAGGTGCTGAAGGTAATACTGAAGGTGTTGAAGGAAATACTGAAGGTGTTGAAAGTAATACTGAAGATGTTGAAGGTAATACTGAAGGTGTTGAAGATAATACTGAGGGTGTTGAAGATAATACTGACGGTGTTGAAGGTAATACTGAAGGTGTTGAAGGTAATACTGAAGGTGTTGAAGGTAATACTGAAGGTGTTGAAGGTAATACTGAAGGAGTTGAAGGTAATACTGAAGGTAATACTGAAGGTGTTGAAGGTAATACTGAAGGTGTTGAAGGTAATACTGAAGGTAATACTGAAGGTGTTGAAGGTAATACTGAAGGTAATACTGAAGGTGTTGAAGGTAATACTGAAGGTGTTGAAGGTAATACTGAAGGTAATACTGAAGGTGTTGAAGGTAATACTGAAGGTGTTGAAGGTAATACTGAAGGTAATACTGAAGGTGTTGAAGGTAATACTGAAGGTGTTGAAGGTAATACTGAAGGTAATACTGAAGGTGTTGAAGGTAATACTGAAGGTGTTGAAGGTAATACTGAAGGTAATACTGAAGGTGTTGAAGGTAATACTGAAGGTGTTGAAGGTAATACTGAAGGTGTTGAAGATAATACTGAAGGTGTTGAAGGTAATACTGAAGGTGTTGAAGATAATACTGAAGGTGTTGAAGGTAATACTGAAGGTGTTGAAGATAATACTGAAGGTGTTGAAGGTAATACTGAAGGTGTTGAAGATAATACTGAAGGTGTTGAAGGTAATACTGAAGGTGCTGAAGGTAATACTGAAGTTGTTGAAGGTAATACTGAAGGTGTTAAGATAATACTGAAGGTAATACTGAAGGTGTTGAAGGTAATAATGAAGGTGTTGAAGGTAATACTGAAGGTGTTGAAGGTAATACTGAAGGTGTTGAAGGTAATACTGAAGGTGTTGAAGATAATACTGAAGGTGTTGAAGATAATACTGAAGGTGTTGAAGATAATACTGAAGGTGCTGAAGGTGTTGAAGGTAATACTGAAGGTGTTGAAGGTAATACTGAAGGTGTTGAAGGTAATACTGAAGGTGTTGAAGATAATACTGAAGGTGTTGAAGATAATATTGAAGGTGTTGAAGGTAATACTGAAGGTGTTGAAGGTAATACTGAAGGTAATACTGAAGGTGTTGAAGGTAATACTGAAGGTAATACTGAAGGTAATACTGAAGGTGTTGAAGGTAATACTGAAGGTGTTGAAGGTAATACTGAAGGTGTTGAAGGTAATACTGAAGGTGTTGAAGGTAATACTGAAGGTGTTGAAGATAATACTGAAGGTGTTGAAGGTAATACTGAAGGTGTTGAAGGTAATACTGAAGGTGTTGAAGGTAATACTGAAGGTAATACTGAAGGTGTTATAGGTAATACTGAAGGTGATGAAGGTAATACTGAAGGTGTTGAAGGTAATACTGAAGGTGTTGAAGGTAGTACTGAAGGTGTTGAAGGTAATACTGAAGGTGTTGAAGGTAATACTGAAGGTGTTGAAGGTAATACTGAAGGTGTTGAAGGTAATACTGAAGGTGTTGAAGGTAATAATGAAGGTGTTGAAGGTAATACTGAAGGTGTTGAAGGTAATACTGAAGGTGTTGAAGGTAATACTGAAGGTGTTGAAGGTAATACTGAAGGAGTTGAAGGTAATACTGAAGGTAATACTGAAGGTGTTGAAGGTAATACTGAAGGTGTTGAAGGTAATACTGAAGGTGTTGAAGGTAATACTGAAGGTGTTGAAGATAATACTGAAGGTGTTGAAGGTAATACTGAAGGTGTTGAAGATAATACTGAAGGTAATACTGAAGGTGTTGAAGGTAATACTGAAGGTAATACTGAAGGTGTTGAAGGTAATACCGAAGGTGATGAAGGTAATACTGAAGGTGTTGAAGGTAATACTGAATCTGTTGAAGATAATGCTGAAGGTGATACTGTAGACAATACTAGAGACAATACTGATTATATATTTAGTGTTGGGGATTTAGAACTATATTATGTGCTGAAGACCTGGAGGTCCAGGAAGGTGTGCTGGGAGGGCCAGCGAGGTCCTGGGGGGTCCTGGGAGGTGCTGGGAGGTGCTGGGGGGTCCAGAGAGGTCCTGCGAGGTCCAGGGAGGGGTGCGGAGAGGTGTTGGGAGGCCCAACGAAGTCCAGGGAGGTGCTTGTGGGGTCCGGCGAGGCGGCGAGGTCCGGCGGGAGGCAAACACAGTGGCCTCCTTACCAGAGCCTCAGATATTAACACCAATTAAAGCATCCAGCACTTCCACTAACACGATAACATCATTTATATTTGCCAACATCCAGGGTATAAAAACACGCAAATCCAACAAAGTTCATTTTATAGATGGTCTCCTTCATGAGGCAAATGCAGTGTTTGCAGCCCTAACGGAAACTCACACAAAGGACTACCTTGATGGTGAAATATGGATCCCAGAATACAATCTCTTCAGATGTGATAGGAAACACCGGCTTCAGGGTGGGGTCAGCCTCTACATCAAAGACACACTCATCTGTACTGAGCTGCTAAACACCTCAAATGATATGGTGGAAGTGCTGATAGTCAAAATAGAGATCCTAAATGTAGTTGTTGTCCTTGTATATAAGTCACCGGAGGCAAACCCTCAGCAGTTTAAAGACCAACTAATGAAAATAGAGCACTGCTTGGAAAACCTCACAAATCCAGCTCCGAACATCATCCTGCTTGGGGACTTCAACCTACGGCACCTGAAATGGAAGCACCTGGCTAATACAGTAATATCAGAAAGAATACCAGGAAGTAGCCTAAATGAGCAGGCACATGCAAATGACCTGCTACGGATGTGCGATAGGTTTGCCTTAAACCAGCAAATAGTAGAACCAACTAGGAAGGAGAACACGCTGGACCTCATTTTCACTAATAATGATGAGTTGATCGGGAACATAATGATTACAAATACCTGTTACTCAGATCACAACTTAATTGAGGTACTGACAACCATGGGGAATGGACCTCCAAAACCAGTCCAGATTCCCGGTGGAGGAGATTTCAGCCAATTCAACTTCAATAATAAACGGATAAACTGGGAGCAAATAAACCAGGACTTCACAGAAATAAACTGGGAAGAACAGCTAGGAAATGCAAACTTGAACCAGTGCCTGGAAAAAATAAGCTCAGTAGCACTAGAAATATGTTCAAACCGCATACCCCTAAGAAAAAAGAGAAAGAGATGCAGATTGGAACGGGAACGTCGTTCCTTATATAGGCGAAGAAAACGAATCGCGGAACAACTTGAGAGTCGCACCCTATCTCAAGAACGGCGAAGAAGGTTAGGTAGAGAAATAGAAACAATTGAACTCAAGCTACAAGAATTATACAAAACCCAGGAGAGGCAAAGAGAGCAAAAGGCCATCAGTGAAATAGAGAGAAATCCGAAATATTTTTTCTCCTATGCAAAATCAAGATCAAAAACCACATCTAGTATCGGGCCCCTGCGAAAGGGAGATGGAACTTTCACAGATGACAACAAAGAAATGAGCGAGTTACTGAGGAAGCAGTACGACTCTGTTTTCAGTGAGCCATTAAATGCACTAAAGATTGATAACCCAAATGAATTTTTCATGGATATGATACCAACATCAAATCACATATCAGACGTCGCCCTATCCCCACTAGATTTTGAAGAAGCCATAAACAGTATGCCTATGCACTCTGCACCAGGCCCGGATTCTTGGAACTCCATATTCATCAAGAACTGTAAAAAACCACTATCGCAGGCCCTTCACATTCTGTGGAGACAAAGCCTAGATACTGGCGTTATCCCTGACATACTAAAAACAGCAGAGATAGCACCACTCCATAAAGGAGGAAATAAGGCAGAGGCAAAAAATTACAGACCGATAGCACTAACATCGCACATCATAAAAATTTTTGAGAGAGTGCTAAGAAGTAAGATCACAAAATACATGGAATCACAGCATCTCCATAACCCCGGACAACATGGTTTCAGAACAGGGCGCTCTTGCCTGTCGCAGTTGCTGGACCACTATGATATGGCATTAGATGCTATGGAAGACAAACAAAATGCTGATGTAATTTACACAGATTTCGCAAAAGCTTTTGATAAATGTGACCATGGTGTTATTGCACATAAAATGCGTTCAAAAGGAATTACCGGGAAAATAGGCAGATGGATCTACAATTTCCTGACTGACAGAACCCAATGTGTAATAGTCAACAAAATAAAATCCAGCCCATCAACCGTGAAGAGCTCAGTCCCCCAGGGTACTGTGCTTGCTCCAGTACTTTTTCTCATCCTCATATCGGACATAGACCAGAACACAACCTATAGCACTGTATCATCCTTTGCAGATGACACTAGGATTTTCATGAGAGTTGGCAACATAGAGGACACGGCAAACCTCCAATCAGATGTAGATCAGGTCTTTCTATGGGCTACAGAAAATAATATGGTATTCAACGAGGATAAGTTTCAGCTCATGCGCTACGGAAAAATTGAAAACATAAAAACAGGAACCACGTACAAAACGCAGGCAAATCATAACATAGAACGAAAAGGCAATGTAAAGGACCTGGGTGTACTCATGTCGGAAGACCTTACCTTTAAAGAACACAATAAAGTAGCCGTCACAACTGCAAGAAAAATGACAGGTTGGATAACAAGAACTTTTCACACTAGAGATGCTATACCGATGATGATACTTTTCAAAACGCTTGTGCTATCTAAAGTGGAGTACTGCTGCACAATGACAGCCCCTTTCAAAGCTGGAGAAATTGCTGACCTAGAGAGCGTGCAGAGATCCTTTACTGCTAGAATCCACTCAGTAAAACATCTAAATTACTGGGACCGACTAAAGAGCCTAAATCTGTACTCCCTTGAGCGCAGGCGGGAGAGATACATAATAATTTACACGTGGAAAATAATTGAGGGGCTGGTCCCAAACCTGCACACAGAAATAACACCACATGAGACCAGAAGACATGGCAGGATGTGCAGAATACCCCCGTTGAAAAGCAGAGGTGCAACTGGTACTCTGAGAGAGAACTCTATCAACATCAGAGGCCCGAGACTGTTCAACACGCTTCCACTACACATAAGGGGCATAACTGGCAAACCCCTCACAGTGTTCAAGAGAGAACTGGATAAGCACCTCCAAAGGATACCTGATCAACCAGGCTGTGACTCATACGTCAGGCTGCGAGCAGCCGCGTCTAACAGCCTGGTTGATCAGTCCAGCAACCAGGAGGCCTGGTCGACGACCGGGCCGCGGGGACACTAAGCCCCGGAAGCACCTCAAGGTAGCCTCAAGGTAGCCTCCGGGGAGATGCTGGGAGGTGCTGGAAGATGCTGAAAGGTCCGGGAAGGTACTGGGAGGTCCGGGAAGGTGCTGAGAGATCCAGGGAGATGCTGTTTGGTCCGGAGAGGTACTGGGAGGTGCTGGGTGGTCCAGGAAGGTGCTGGGTGGTCCAGGAAGGTGCTGGGTGGTCCAGGGAGATGCCGGGAGGTCCAGGGAGGTGATTGGAGGTCCAGGAAGGTGCTGAGAGGTCCAGGGAGGGGCTAGGAGGTCCAGGAAGGTGCTGGGAGGTCCAGGGAGGTTCTGGAAGATCCAGGGAGGTGCTGGGAGGTCCAGGGAGGTACTGGGAGATCCAGGAAAGTGCTGGGAGATACAGGGAGGTGCTGGAAGGTGCTATGAGGTCCGGGGAGGTGCTGGGTGATCCAGGAAGATGCTGTGAGGTCACGGGAGGTGCTATGAGGTCCGGGGAGGTGCTGGGTGGTTCAGGGAGGTGCTGAGGGGATCCAGGGAGGTACAGGGGGAGTCCGGGTAGATGCTAGGAGGTCCTAGGATGTCCAGGGAGGTGCTAGGAGGTCCGGGAGTTACTAGGAGGTGCTGCGAGGTCCGGGGAGGGGCTGACAGGTGCTGGAAGATGCTGAGAAGTCCAGGAAGGGACTGGAAGGTGCTGGGAGGTTAAGGAAGTTACTGGAAAGTGCTGGGAGGTCAGGAAGTTACTGGGAGCTGCTGGGAGGTCCGGGGAGGTGCTGAGAGGTGCTGGAAGATGTGGAGTGTCCGGAAAGGAACTGAGAGGTCCAGGGAGGTTCTGGGATGTCCAGGGAGGTGCTTTGAGGTCCGGGGAGGTGCTATGAGGTCCGGGGAGGTGCTGGGAGGCGTGCTGGAGGTGCTACGACACACCCCAACAGTGTTGGGTTGTTTCGTAGTCAACAGTGTTGGGTTCTGTCATAGCCAACAGTGTTGGGTTGTTTCGTAGTCAACAGTGTTGGGTTCTGTCATAGTCAACAGTGTTGGGTTGTGTCGTAGTCAACAGTGTTGGGTTGTGTAGTAGCCAACAGTGTTGGGTTGTGTAGTAGACAACAGTGTTGGGTTGTGTCGTAGCCAACAGTGTTGGGTTGTGTCGTAGCCAACAGTGCAGGGTTGTGTCGAAGTCAACAGTGTTGGGTTCTGTCATAGTCAACAGTGTTGGGTTGTGTCGTAGCCAACAGTGTTGGGTTGTGTCGTAGCCAACAGTGTTGGGTTGTGTCGTAGCCAACAGTGTTGGGTTGTGTCGTAGCCAACAGTGTTGGGTTGTGTCGTAGTCAACAGTGCTGGGTTGTGTCGTAGTCAACAGTGTTGGGTTGTGTCGTAGCCAACAGTGTAGGGTTGTGTCGTAGTCAACAGTGTTGGGTTGTGTCGTAGTCAAGAGTGTTGGGTTGTGTCATAGCCAACAGTGTTGGTATGTGTCGTAGCCAACAGTGTTGCTATGTGCCGTAGCCAACAGTGTTGGGTTGTGTCGTAGCCAACAGTGTTGGGTTGTGTCGTAGCCAACAGTGTTGGGTTGTGTCGTAGCCAACAGTGTTGGGTTGTGTCGTAGCCAACAGTGTTGGGTTGTGTCGTAGCCAACAGTGTTGGGTTGTGTCGTAGTCAACAGTGTTGGGTTTTTTCGTAGCCAACAGTGTGGGGCTGTGTCGTAGTCAACAGTGTTGGGTTGTGTCGTAGCCAACAGTGTTGGGTTGTGTCGTAGTCAACAGTGTTGGGTTGTGTCGTAGTCAACAGTGTTGGGTTGTGTCGTAGTCAACAGTGTTGGGTTGTGTCGTAGCCAACAGTGTTGGGTTGTGTCGTAGCCAACAGTGTTGGGTTGTGTCGTAGCCAACAGTGTTGGGTTGTGTCGTAGTCAACAGTGTTGGGTTGTGTCGTAGCCAACAGTGTTGGGTTGTGTCGTAGCCAACAGTGTTGGGTTGTGTCGTAGCCAACAGTGTTGGGTTGTGTCGTAGTCAACAGTGTTGGGTTGTGTCGTAGCCAACAGTGTTGGGTTGTGTCGTAGCCAACAGTGTTGGGTTGTGTCGTAGCCAACAGTGTTGGGTTGTGTCGTAGCCAACAGTGTTGGGTTGTGTCGTAGTCAACAGTGTTGGGTTGTGTCGTAGTCAACAGTGTAGGGTTGTGTCGTAGTCAACAGTGTTGGGTTGTGTCGTAGCCAACAGTGTAGGGTTGTGTCGTAGTCAGCAGTGTTGGGTTGTGTCGTAGTCAACAGTGTTGGGTTGTGTCGTAGCCAACAGTGTTGGGTTGTGGCATAGCCAACAGTGTTGGGTTGTGTCGTAGTCAGCAGTGTTGGGTTGTGTCGTAGTCAACAGTGTTGGGTTGTGTCGTAGCCAACAGTGTAGGGTTGTGTCGTATTCAACAGTGTTGGTATGTGTCGTAGTCAACAGTGTTGCTATGTGCCGTAGCCAACAGTCTAGGGTTGTGTCGTAGCCAACAGTGTTGGGTTGTGTTGTAGCCAACAGTGTTGGGTTGTGTCGTAGCCAACAGTGTAGGGTTGTGTCGTATTCAACAGTGTTGGTATGTGTCGTAGTCAACAGTGTTGGGTTGTGTCGTAGCCAACAGTCTAGGGTTGTGTCGTAACCAACAGTGTTGGGTTGTGTTGTAGCCAACAGTGTTGGGTTGTGTCGTAGCCAACAGTGTTGGGTTGTGTTGTAGCCAACTGTGTTGGGTTGTGTCGTAGTCAACAGTGTTGGTATGTGTTGTAGCCAACAGTGTTGGTATGTGTCGTAGTCAACAGTGTTGCTATGTGCCGTAGCCAACAGTCTAGGGTTGTGTCGTAGTCAACAGTGTTGGTATGTGTTGTAGCCAACAGTGTTGGGTTGTGTCGTAGTCAACAGTGTAGGGTTGTGTCGTAGCCAACAGTGTAGGGTTGTGTCGTAGCCAGCAGTGTTGGGTTGTGTCGTAGTCAACAGTGTAGGGTTGTGTCGTAGCCAACAGTGTTGGTATGTGTCGTAGCCAACAGTGTTGGGTTGTGTCGTAGCCAACAGTGTTGGGTTGTGGCGTAGCCAACAGTGTTGGGTTGTAGCGTAGCCAACAGTGTTGGGTTGTGGCGTAGCCAACAGTGTTGGGTTGTGGCGTAGCCAACAGTGTTGCGTTGCGTTGTAGTAAATAAATAAATAAATAAATAAATGTTTATTCAGGTAAGGTACATACATACAAGAGATATTTACAAAAATTGATAGATTTATAGATAGAGCTAGTACATACAGTGCCTAAAGCCACTATTACGCAATGCGTTTCAGGCAGAAAAAACTTTAATGACTAAAACCTAAAACTAATTGAGTTTAAAGTGTAAAATGTGTTGAGAACAAATAAAAATAAAAATAGGAAAGGGGGGAACATGTTTGAAAAAGCTGCACAAATACAATTAGGTCGACAAACAGCGTTGTTTAAGAAAAACAGACATGGGTTGACAATAGAGGGGTAAGGTAGGTTACAGGGAATTTCTTAGGTAGTGCTTCGTTTTTATCTTAAATTGGTGGAGAGAGGTACAGTCTTTAACATGGTTGGGAAGGTCATTCCACATTCTGGGTCCCTTGATTTGTAGAGCATTTCTAGTTTGATTAAGTCGTACTCTTGGAATATCAAAACTGTATTTGCTTCTGGTGTGGTGCTCATAGGTTCCGTTACAACCTTCAATGAAGCTTTTGAGGTCAGGATTGGCATTATAGTTCAGCGTTTTATATATGTATAATACATATGAGAGAATGTGTAGTGACTTAATGTCCAACATATTCAGAGATTTGAGTAGGGGTACCGAGTGATGTCCGGGGCCAGAGTTAGATATTGTCCTAATAGCAGCTTTGTGTTGAGTAATTAGAGGACGTAAATGATTTTGGGTAGTAGAACCCCAAGCACAAATACCATAGTTGAGATATGGATAGATGAGGGAGTAATAGAGCGTCACCAGGGCAGGGCGGGGTACATAATATCTGATCTTAGAAAGAATGCCAACAGTTTTTGAAACTTTTTTTGATATATTAAAATGTGTCCCTGGAAATTCAGCTTCACGTCAATGAGAACGCCAAGGAATATGCCATCTATTTTGTTACAAATTTGGGTACTGTTTATTCTGAGATTTATTTGATTAGAGGATTTATTGCCAAACAGAATATAGAAAGTTTTGTCAATGTTAAGGGAGAGTTTGTTGGCAGTTAGCCAAAGATGGACTTTATTTAGCTCAGTATTTACTGTGGCATTTAGAGCAAGGGGGTCAGGATTGGAGTAAATGAAGGTTGTGTCGTCAGCAAATAGAATTGGTTTGAGGTGTTGGGAGGCATTTGGAAGGTCATTAATGTAGATGAGAAAGAGGAGAGGGCCAAGTATGCTGCCCTAAGGAACACCGATGTTGATGGGTAGCGTGGGAGAAATTGAATTATTCACAGAAACATACTGGAGCCTGTCAGTAAGGTAAGATTTGAGGTATTGTAGGGAGTGTCCTCTGACTCCATAATGATGTAATTTAAGAAGAAGGATTAGGTGGTTGACAGTGTCAAAAGCCTTACGCAGGTCCACAAATAACCCAACAGGAAACTCATTTTTATCAATATCAACAGTCAAACAGATTTAGTCAATAGTGTTGGTATCTGTCGTTGCCAACAGTGTTGGGTTGTGTCGTAGCCAACAGTGTTCGGTTGTATCGTAGTCAACAGTGTTGGGTTGTGTCGTAGTCAACAGTGTTGGGTTGTGTCGTAGTCAACAGTGTTGGTATCTGTCGTAGCCAACAGTGTTGGGTTGTGTCGTAGCCAACATTGTTGGGTTGTGTTGTAGCCAACAGTGTAGGGTTGTGTCGTAGCCAACAGTGTTGGGTTGTGTCGTAGCCATCAGTGTTCGGTTGTGTCGTAGTCAACAGTGTTGGGTTGTGTCGTATTCAACAGTGTTGGGTTGTGTCGTAGCCAACAGTGTTGGGTTGTGTCGTAGCCAACAGTGTTGGGTTGTGTCGTAGTCAACAGTGTTGGGTTGTGTCGTAGCCAACAATGTTGGGTTGTGTCGTAGTCAACAGTGTTGGGTTGTGTCGTAGTCAACAGTGTTGGGTTGTGTCGTAATCAACAGTGTTGGGTTGTGACGTAGCTAACAGTGTTGGGTTGTGTCGTAGCCAACAGTGTTGCTATGTGCCGTAGCCAACAGTGTTGGGTTGTGTCGTAGCCAACAGTGTTGGGTTGTGTCGTAGCCAACAGTGTTGGGTTGTGTCGTAGTCAACAGTGTTGGGTTGTGTCGTAGCCAACAGTGTTGGGTTGTGTCGTAGCCAACAGTGTTGGGTTGTGTCGTAGTCAACAGTGTTGGGTTTTTTCGTAGCCAACAGTGTAGGGTTGTGTCGTAGTCAACAGTGTTGGGTTGTGTCGTAGCCAACAGTGTTGGGTTGTGTCGTAGTCAACAGTGTAGGGTTGTGTCGTAGTCAACAGTGTTGGGTTGTGTCGTAGTCAACAGTGTTGGGTTGTGTCGTAGCCAACAGTGTTGGGTTGTGTCGTAGCCAACAGTGTTGGGTTGTGTCGTAGCCAACAGTGTTGGGTTGTGTCGTAGTCAACAGTGTTGGGTTGTGTCGTAGCCAACAGTGTTGGGTTGTGTCGTAGCCAACAGTGTTGGGTTGTGTCGTAGCCAACAGTGTTGGGTTGTGTCGTAGTCAACAGTGTTGGGTTGTGTCGTAGCCAACAGTGTTGGGTTGTGTCGTAGCCAACAGTGTTGGGTTGTGTCGTAGCCAACAGTGTTGGGTTGTGTCGTAGCCAACAGTGTTGGGTTGTGTCGTAGTCAACAGTGTTGGGTTGTGTCGTAGCCAACAGTGTAGGGTTGTGTCGTAGTCAACAGTGTTGGGTTGTGTCGTAGCCAACAGTGTAGGGTTGTGTCGTTGTCAGCAGTGTTGGGTTGTGTCGTAGTCAACAGTGTTGGGTTGTGTCGTAGCCAACAGTGTTGGGTTGTGGCATAGCCAACAGTGTTGGGTTGTGTCGTAGTCAGCAGTGTTGGGTTGTGTCGTAGTCAACAGTGTTGGGTTGTGTCGTAGCCAACAGTGTAGGGTTGTGTCGTATTCAACAGTGTTGGTATGTGTCGTAGTCAACAGTGTTGGGTTGTGTCGTAGCCAACAGTCTAGGGTTGTGTCGTAACCAACAGTGTTGGGTTGTGGTGTAGCCAACAGTGTTGGGTTGTGTCGTAGCCAACAGTGTAGGGTTGTGTCGTATTCAACAGTGTTGGTATGTGTCGTAGTCAACAGTGTTGGGTTGTGTCGTAGCCAACAGTCTAGGGTTGTGTCGTAACCAACAGTGTTGGGTTGTGTCGTAGCCAACAGTGTTGGGTTGTGTTGTAGCCAACTGTGTTGGGTTGTGTCGTAGTCAACAGTGTTGGTATGTGTTGTAGCCAACAGTGTTGGTATGTGTCGTAGTCAACAGTGTTGCTATGTGCCGTAGCCAACAGTCTAGGGTTGTGTCGTAGTCAACAGTGTTGGTATGTGTTGTAGCCAACAGTGATGGGTTGTGGCGTAGTCAACAGTGTAGGGTTGTGTCGTAGCCAACAGTGTAGGGTTGTGTCGTAGCCAGCAGTGTTGGGTTGTGTCGTAATCAACAGTGTAGGGTTGTGTCGTAGCCAACAGTGTTTGTGTGTGTCGTAGCCAACAGTGTTGGGTTGTGTCGTAGCCAACAGTGTTGGGTTGTGGCGTAGCCAACAGTGTTGGGTTGTAGCGTAGCCAACAGTGTTGGGTTGTGGCGTAGCCAACAGTGTTGGGTTGTGGCGTAGCCAACAGTGTTGCGTTGCGTTGTAGTAAATAAATAAATAAATAAATGTTTATTCAGGTAAGGTACATACATACAAGAGATATTTACAAAAATTGATAGATTTATAGATA
This sequence comes from Procambarus clarkii, assembly GCF_040958095.1. NCBI lineage: Eukaryota > Metazoa > Arthropoda > Malacostraca > Decapoda > Cambaridae > Procambarus > Procambarus clarkii. The sequence continues at coordinate 50,244,881 of NC_091152.1, read as the reverse complement.
GAGCTAGTACATACAGTGCCTAAAGCCACTATTACGCAATGCGTTTCAGGCAGAAAAAACTTTAATGACTAAAACCTAAAACTAATTGAGTTTAAAGTGTAAAATGTGTTGAGAACAAATAAAAATAAAAATAGGAAAGGGGGGAACATGTTTGAAAAAGCAGCACAAATACAATTAGGTCGACAAACAGCGTTGTTTAAGAAAAACAGACATGGGTTGACAATAGAGGGGTAAGGTAGGTTACAGGGAATTTATTAGGTAGTGCTTCGTTTTTATCTTAAATTGGTGGAGAGAGGTACAGTCTTTAACATGGTTGGGAAGGTCATTCCACATTCTGGGTCCCTTGATTTGTAGAGCATTTCTAGTTTGATTAAGTCGTACTCTTGGAATATCAAAACTGTATTTGCTTCTGGTGTGGTGCTCATAGGTTCCGTTACAACCTTCAATGAAGCTTTTGAGGTCAGGATTGGCATTACAGTTCAGCGTTTTATATATGTATAATACATATGAGAGAATTTGTAGTGACTTAATGTCCAACATATTCAGAGATTTGAGTAGGGGTACCGAGTGATGTCCGGGGCCAGAGTTGGATATTGTCCTAATAGCAGCTTTGTGTTGAGTAATTAGAGGACATAAATGATTTTGGGTAGTAGAACCCCAAGCACAAATACCATAGTTGAGATATGGATAGATGAGGGAGTAATAGAGCGTCACCAGGGCAGGGCGGGGTACATAATATCTGATCTAAGAAAGAATGCCAACAGTTTTTTAAACTTTTTTTGATATATTAAAATGTGTCCCTGGAAATTCAGCTTCACGTCAATGAGAACGCCAAGGAATATGCCATCTATTTTGTTACAAATTTGGGTACTGTTTATTCTGAGATTTATTTGATTAGAGGATTTATTGCCAAACAGAATATAGAAAGTTTTGTCAATGTTAAGGGAGAGTTTGTTGGCAGTTAGCCAAAGATGGACTTTATTTAGCTCAGTATTTACTGTGGCATTTAGAGCAAGGGGGTCAGGATTGGAGTAAATGAAGGTTGTGTCGTCAGCAAATAGAATTGGTTTGAGGTGTTGGGAGGCATTTGGAAGGTCATTAATGTAGATGAGAAAGAGGAGAGGGCCAAGTATGCTGCCCTAAGGAACACCGATGTTGATGGGTAGCGTGGGAGAAATTGAATTATTCACAGAAACATACTGGAGCCTGTCAGTAAGGTAAGATTTGAGGTATTGTAGGGAGTGTCCTCTGACTCCATAATGATGTAATTTAAGAAGAAGGATTAGGTGGTTGACAGTGTCAAAAGCCTTACGCAGGTCCACAAATAACCCAACAGGAAACTCATTTTTATCAATATCAACAGTCAAACAGATTTAGTCAATAGTGTTGGTATCTGTCGTTGCCAACAAAGTTGGGTTGTGTCGTAGCCATCAGTGTTCGGTTGTATCGTAGTAAACAGTGTTGGGTTGTGTTGTAGTCAACAGTGTTGGGTTGTGTCGTAGTCAACAGTGTTGGTATCTGTCGTAGCCAACAGTGTTGGGTTGTGTCGTAGCCAACATTGTTGGGTTGTGTCGTAGCCAACAGTGTTGGGTTGTGTCGTAGCCAACAGTGTTGGGTTGTGTTGTAGCCAACAGTGTAGGGTTGTGTCGTAGCCAACAGTGTTGGGTTGTGTCGTAGCCAACAGTGTTCGGTTGTGTCGTAGTCAACAGTGTTGGGTTGTGTCGTATTCAACAGTGTTGGGTTGTGTCGTAGCCAACAGTGTTGGGTTGTGTCGTAGCCAACAGTGTTGGGTTGTGTCGTAGTCAACAGTGTTGGGTTGTGTCGTAGCCAACAGTGTTGGGTTGTGTCGTAGTCAACAGTGTTGGGTTGTGTCGTAGTCAACAGTGTTGGGTTGTGTCGTAATCAACAGTGTTGGGTTGTGACGTAGCTAACAGTGTTGGGTTGTGTCGTAGCCAACAGTGTTGCTATGTGCCGTAGCCAACAGTGTTGGGTTGTGTCGTAGCCAACAGTGTTGGGTTGTGTCGTAGCCAACAGTGTTGGGTTGTGTCGTAGTCAACAGTGTTGGGTTGTGTCGTAGCCAACAGTGTTGGGTTGTGTCGTAGCCAACAGTGTTGGGTTGTGTCGTAGCCAACAGTGTTGGGTTGTGTCGTAGCCAACAGTGTTGGGTTGTGTCGTAGCCAACAGTGTTGGGTTGTGTCGTAGCCAACAGTGTTGGGTTGTGTCGTAGTCAACAGTGTTGGGTTGTGTCGTAGCCAACAGTGTTGGGTTGTGTCGTAGTCAGCAGTGTTGGGTTGTGTCGTAGTCAACAGTGTAGGGTTGTGTCGTAGCCAACAGTGTTGGGTTGTGGCATAGCCAACAGTGTTGGGTTGTGTCGTAGTCAGCAGTGTTGGGTTGTGTCGTAGTCAACAGTGTTGGGTTGTGTCGTAGCCAACAGTGTAGGGTTGTGTCGTATTCAACAGTGTTGGTATGTGTCGTAGTCAACAGTGTTGCTATGTGCCGTAGCCAACAGTCTAGGGTTGTGTCGTAGCCAACAGTGTTGGGTTGTGTTGTAGCCAACAGTGTTGGGTTGTGTCGTAGCCAACAGTGTAGGGTTGTGTCGTATTCAACAGTGTTGGTATGTGTCGTAGTCAACAGTGTTGGGTTGTGTCGTAGCCAACAGTCTAGGGTTGTGTGGTAGCCAACAGTGTTGGGTTGTGTTGTAGCCAACAGTGTTGGGTTGTGTCCTAGCCAACCGTGTTGGGTTGTGTTGTAGCCAACTGTGTTTGGTTGTGTCGTAGTCAACAGTGTTGGTATGTGTTGTAGCCAACAGTGTTGGTATGTGTCGTAGTCAACAGTGTTGCTATGTGCCGTAGCCAACAGTCTAGGGTTGTGTCGTAGTCATCAGTGTTGGTATGTGTTGTAGCCAACAGTGTTGGGTTGTGTCGTAGTCAACAGTGTAGGGTTGTGTCGTAGCCAACAGTGTTGGGTTGTGTCGTAGCCAACAGTGTTGGGTTGTGTCGTAGCCAACAGTGTTGGGTTGTGTCGTAGCCAACAGTGTTGGGTTGTGTCGTAGCCAACAGTGTTGGGTTGTGTCGTAGCCAACAGTGTTGGGTTGTGTCGTAGCCAACATTGTTGGGTTGTGTCGTAGCCAACAGTGTTGGGTTGTGTCGTAGCCAACAGTGTTGGGTTGTGTCGTAGCCAACAGTGTTGGGTTGTGTCGTAGCCAAAAGTGTTGGGTTGTGTCGTAGCCAACAGTGTTGGGTTGTGTCGTAGCCAACAGTGTTGGGTTGTGTCGTAGCCAACAGTGTTGGGTTGTGTCGTAGCCAACAGTGTTGGGTTGTGTCGTAGCCAACAGTGTTGGGTTGTGTCGTAGCCAACAGTGTTGGGTTGTGTCGTAGCCAACAGTGTTGGGTTGTGTCGTAGCCAACAGTGTTGGGTTGTGTCGTAGCCAACAGTGTTGGGTTGTGTCGTAGCCAACAGTGTTGGGTAGTGTCGTAGCCAACAGTGATGGGTTGTGTCGTAGCCAAAAGTGTTGGGTTGTGTCGTAGTCAACAGTGTTGGGTTGTGTCGTAGCCAACAGTGTTGGGTTGTGTCGTAGTCAACAGTGTTGGGTTGTATCGTAGTCAACAGTGTTGGGTTGTGTCGTAGCCAACAGTGTTGGTATGTGTCGTAGCCAACAGTGTTGCTATGTGCCGTAGCCAACAGTGTTGGGTTGTGCCGTAGCCAACAGTGTTGGGTTGTGTCGTAGCCAACAGTGTTGGGTTGTGTCGTAGCCAACAGTGTTGGGTTGTGTCGTAGCCAAAAGTGTTGGGTTGTGTCGTAGCCAACAGTGTTGTGTTGTGTCGTAGCCAACAGTGTTGGGTTGTGTCGCAGCCAACAGTGTTGGGTTGTGTCGTAGCCAACAGTGTTGGGTTGTGTCGTAGCCAACAGTGTTGGGTTGTGTCGTAGCCAACAGTGTAGGGTTGTGTCGTAGCCAACAGTGTTGGGTTGTGTCGTAGCCAACAGTGTTGGGTTGTGTCGTAGCCAACAGTGTTTGGTTGTGTCGTAGTCAACAGTGTTGGGTTGTGTCGTAGCCAACAGTGTTGGGTTGTGTCGTAGCCAACAGTGTTGGGTTGTGTCGTAGCCAACAGTGTTGGGTTGTGTCGTAGCCAACAGTGTTGGGTTGTGTCGTAGTCAACAGTGATGGGTTGTGTCGTAGCCAACAGTGTAGTGTTGTGTCGTAGTCAACAGTGTTGAGTTGTGTCGAAGCCAACAGTGTAGGGTTGTGTCGTAGTCAGCAGTGTTGGGTTGTGTCGTAGTCAACAGTGTTGGGTTGTGTCGTAGCCAACAGTGTTGGGTTGTGGCATGGCCAACAGTGTTGGGTTGTGTCGTAGTGAGCAGTGTTGGGTTGTGTCGTAGTCAACAGTGTTGGGTTGTGTCGTAGCCAACAGTGTAGGGTTGTGTCGTAGCCAACAGTGTTGGTATGTGTCGTAGTCAACAGTGTTGGTATGTGTTGTAGCCAACAGTGTTGGGATGTGTCGTAGTCAACAGTGTTGGTATGTGTTGTAGCCAACAGTGTTGGTATGTGTTGTAACCAACAGTGTTGGTATGTGTCGTAGTCAACAGTGTTGGTATGTGTTGTAGCCAACAGTGTTGGGTTGTGTTGTAGCCAACAGTGTTGGGTTGTGTCGTAGTCAACAGTGTTGGTATGTGTTGTAGCCAACAGTGTTGGTATGTGTTGTAGCCAACAGTGTTGGTATGTGTTGTAGCCAACAGTGTTGGTATGTGTCGTAGTCAACAGTGTTGGTATGTGTTGTAGCCAACAGTGTTGGTATGTGTTGTAGCCAACAGTGTTGGGTTGTGTCGTAGTCAACAGTGTTGGTATGTGTCGTAGTCAACAGTGTTGCTATGTGCCGTAGCCAACAGTCTAGGGTTGTGTCGTAGTCAACAGTGTTGGTATGTGTTGTAGCCAACAGTGTTGGGTTGTGTCGTAGTCAACAGTGTAGGGTTGTGTCGTAGCCAACAGTGTAGGGTTGTGTCGTAGCCAGCAGTGTTGGGTTGTGTTGTAGTCAACAGTGTAGGGTTGTGTCGTAGCCAACAGTGTTGGTATGTGTCGTAGCCAACAGTGTTGGGTTGTGTCGTAGCCAACAGTGTTGGGTTGTGTCGTAGCCAACAGTGTTGGGTTGTGGCGTAGCCAACAGTGTTGGGTTGTGGCGTAGCCAACAGTGTTGGGTTGTGTCGTAGCCAACAGTGTTGGGTTGTAGCGTAGCCAACAGTGTTGGGTTGTGGCGTAGCCAACAGTGTTGCGTTGCGTTGTAGTAAATAAATAAATAAATAAATGTTTAATCAGGTAAGGTACATACATACAAGAGATATTTACAAAAATTGATAGATTTATAGATAGAGCTAGTACATACAGTGCCTAAAGCCACTATTACGCAATGCGTTTTTGGCAGAAAAAACTTTAATGACTAAAACCTAAAACTAATTGAGTTTAAAGTGTAAAATGTGTTGAGAACAAATAAAAATAAAAATAAGAAAGGGGGGAACATGTTTGAAAAAGCAGCACAAATACAATTAGGTCGACAAACAGCGTTGTTTAAGAAAAACAGACATGGGTTGACAATAGAGGGGTAAGGTAGGTTACAGGGAATTTATTAGGTAGTGCTTCGTTTTTATCTTAAATTGGTGGAGAGAGGTACAGTCTTTAACATGGTTGGGAAGGTCATTCCACATTCTGGGTCCCTTGATTTGTAGAGCATTTCTAGTTTGATTAAGTCGTACTCTTGAAATATCAAAACTGTATTTGCTTCTGGTGTGGTGCTCATAGGTTCCGTTACAACCTTCAATGAAGCTTTTGAGGTCAGGATTGGCATTACAGTTCAGCGTTTTATATATGTATAATACATATGAGAGAATGTGTAGTGACTTAATGTCCAACATATTCAGAGATTTGAGTAGGGGTACCGAGTGATGTCCGGGGCCAGAGTTGGATATTGTCCTAATAGCAGCTTTGTGTTGAGTAATTAGAGGACATAAATGATTTTGGGTAGTAGAACCCCAAGCACAAATACCATAGTTGAGATATGGATAGATGAGGGAGTAATAGAGCGTCACCAGGGCAGGGCGGGGTACATAATATCTGATCTTAGAAAGAATGCCAACAGTTTTTGAAACTTTTTTTGATATATTAAAATGTGTCCCTGGAAATTCAGCTTCACGTCAATGAGAACGCCAAGGAATATGCCATCTATTTTGTTACAAATTTGGGTACTGTTTATTCTGAGATTTATTTGATTAGAGGATTTATTGCCAAACAGAATATAGAAAGTTTTGTCAATGTTAAGGGAGAGTTTGTTGGCAGTTAGCCAAAGATGGACTTTATTTAGCTCAGTATTTACTGTGGCATTTAGAGCAAGGGGGTCAGGATTGGAGTAAATGAAGGTTGTGTCGTCAGCAAATAGAATTGGTTTGAGGTGTTGGGAGGCATTTGGAAGGTCATTAATGTAGATGAGAAAGAGGAGAGGGCCAAGTATGCTGCCCTAAGGAACACCGATGTTGATGGGTAGCGTGGGAGAAATTGAATTATTCACAGAAACATACTGGAGCCTGTCAGTAAGGTAAGATTTGAGGTATTGTAGGGAGTGTCCTCTGACTCCATAATGATGTAATTTAAGAAGAAGGATTAGGTGGTTGACAGTGTCAAAAGCCTTACGCAGGTCCACAAATAACCCAACAGGAAACTCATTTTTATCAATATCAACAGTCAAACAGATTTAGTCAATAGTGTTGGTATCTGTCGTTGCCAACAAAGTTGGGTTGTGTCGTAGCCATCAGTGTTCGGTTGTATCGTAGTAAACAGTGTTGGGTTGTGTTGTAGTCAACAGTGTTGGGTTGTGTCGTAGTCAACAGTGTTGGTATCTGTCGTAGCCAACAGTGTTGGGTTGTGTCGTAGCCAACATTGTTGGGTTGTGTCGTAGCCAACAGTGTTGGGTTGTGTCGTAGCCAACAGTGTTGGGTTGTGTTGTAGCCAACAGTGTAGGGTTGTGTCGTAGCCAACAGTGTTCGGTTGTGTCGTAGTCAACAGTGTTGGGTTGTGTCGTATTCAACAGTGTTGGGTTGTGTCGTAGCCAACAGTGTTGGGTTGTGTCGTAGCCAACAGTGTTGGGTTGTGTCGTAGTCAACAGTGTTGGGTTGTGTCGTAGCCAACAGTGTTGGGTTGTGTCGTAGTCAACAGTGTTGGGTTGTGTCGTAGTCAACAGTGTTGGGTTGTGTCGTAATCAACAGTGTTGGGTTGTAACGTAGCTAACAGTGTTGGGTTGTGTCGTAGCCAACAGTGTTGCTATGTGCCGTAGCCAACAGTGTTGGGTTGTGTCGTAGCCAACAGTGTTGGGTTGTGTCGTAGCCAACAGTGTTGGGTTGTGACGTAGTCAACAGTGTTGGGTTGTGTCGTAGCCAACAGTGTTGGGTTGTGTCGTAGCCAACAGTGTTCGGTTGTGTCGTAGCCAACAGTGTTGGGTTGTGTCGTAGCCAACTGTGTTGGGTTGTGTCGTAGCCAACAGTGTTGGGTTGTGTCGTAGCCAACAGTGTTGGGTTGTGTCGTAGTCAACAGTGTTGGGTTGTGTCGTAGCCAACAGTGTAGGGTTGTGTCGTAGTCAACAGTGTTGGGTTGTGTCGTAGCCAACAGTGTAGGGTTGTGTCGTAGTCAGCAGTGTTGGGTTGTGTCATAGTCAACAGTGTTGGGTTGTGTCGTAGCCAACAGTGTTGGGTTGTGGCATAGCCAACAGTGTTGGGTTGTGTCGTAGTCGGCAGTGTTGGGTTGTGTCGTAGTCAACAGTGTTGGGTTGTGTCGTAGCCAACAGTGTAGGGTTGTGTCGTATTCAACAGTGTTGGTATGTGTCGTAGTCAACAGTGTTGCTATGTGCCGTAGCCAACAGTCTAGGGTTGTGTCGTAGCCAACAGTGTTGGGTTGTGTTGTAGCCAACAGTGTTGGATTGTGTCGTAGCCAACAGTGTAGGGTTGTGTCGTATTCAACAGTGTTGGTATGTGTCGTAGTCAACAGTGTTGGGTTGTGTCGTAGCCAACAGTCTAGGGTTGTGTGGTAGCCAACAGTGTTGGGTTGTGTTGTAGCCAACAGTGTTGGGTTGTGTCGTAGCCAACAGTGTTGGGTTGTGTTGTAGCCAACTGTGTTTGGTTGTGTCGTAGTCAACAGTGTTGGTATGTGTTGTAGCCAACAGTGTTGGTATGTGTCGTAGTCAACAGTGTTGCTATGTGCCGTAGCCAACAGTCTAGGGTTGTGTCGTAGTCAACAGTGTTGGTATGTGTTGTAGCCAACAGTGTTGGGTTGTGTCGTAGTCAACAGTGTAGGGTTGTGTCGTAGCCAACAGTGTTGGGTTGTGTCGTAGCCAACAGTGTTGGGTTGTGTCGTAGCCAACAGTGTTGGGTTGTGTCGTAGCCAACAGTGTTGGGTTGTGTCGTAGCCAACAGTGTTGGGTTGTGTCGTAGCCAACAGTGTAGGGTTGTGTCGTAGCCAACAGTGTAGGGTTGTGTCGTAGCCAGCAGTGTTGGGTTGTGTCGTAATCAACAGTGTAGGGTTGTGTCGTAGCCAACAGTGTTTGTGTGTGTCGTAGCCAACAGTGTTGGGTTGTGTCGTAGCCAACAGTGTTGGGTTGTGGCGTAGCCAACAGTGTTGGGTTGTAGCGTAGCCAACAGTGTTGGGTTGTGGCGTAGCCAACAGTGTTGGGTTGTGGCGTAGCCAACAGTGTTGCGTTGCGTTGTAGTAAATAAATAAATAAATAAATGTTTATTCAGGTAAGGTACATACATACAAGAGATATTTACAAAAATTGATAGATTTATAGATAGAGCTAGTACATACAGTGCCTAAAGCCACTATTACGCAATGCGTTTCAGGCAGAAAAAACTTTAATGACTAAAACCTAAAACTAATTGAGTTTAAAGTGTAAAATGTGTTGAGAACAAATAAAAATAAAAATAGGAAAGGGGGGAACATGTTTGAAAAAGCAGCACAAATACAATTAGGTCGACAAACAGCGTTGTTTAAGAAAAACAGACATGGGTTGACAATAGAGGGGTAAGGTAGGTTACAGGGAATTTCTTAGGTAGTGCTTCGTTTTTATCTTAAATTGGTGGAGAGAGGTACAGTCTTTAACATGGTTGGGAAGGTCATTCCACATTCTGGGTCCCTTGATTTGTAGAGCATTTCTAGTTTGATTAAGTCGTACTCTTGGAATATCAAAACTGTATTTGCTTCTGGTGTGGTGCTCATAGGTTCCGTTACAACCTTCAATGAAGCTTTTGAGGTCAGGATTGGCATTATAGTTCAGCGTTTTATATATGTATAATACATATGAGAGAATGTGTAGTGACTTAATGTCCAACATATTCAGAGATTTGAGTAGGGGTACCGAGTGATGTCCGGGGCCAGAGTTAGATATTGTCCTAATAGCAGCTTTGTGTTGAGTAATTAGAGGACGTAAATGATTTTGGGTAGTAGAACCCCAAGCACAAATACCATAGTTGAGATATGGATAGATGAGGGAGTAATAGAGCGTCACCAGGGCAGGGCGGGGTACATAATATCTGATCTTAGAAAGAATGCCAACAGTTTTTGAAACTTTTTTTGATATATTAAAATGTGTCCCTGGAAATTCAGCTTCACGTCAATGAGAACGCCAAGGAATATGCCATCTATTTTGTTACAAATTTGGGTACTGTTTATTCTGAGATTTATTTGATTAGAGGATTTATTGCCAAACAGAATATAGAAAGTTTTGTCAATGTTAAGGGAGAGTTTGTTGGCAGTTAGCCAAAGATGGACTTTATTTAGCTCAGTATTTACTGTGGCATTTAGAGCAAGGGGGTCAGGATTGGAGTAAATGAAGGTTGTGTCGTCAGCAAATAGAATTGGTTTGAGGTGTTGGGAGGCATTTGGAAGGTCATTAATGTAGATGAGAAAGAGGAGAGGGCCAAGTATGCTGCCCTAAGGAACACCGATGTTGATGGTTAGCGTGGGAGAAATTGAATTATTCACAGAAACATACTGGAGCCTGTCAGTAAGGTAAGATTTGAGGTATTGTAGGGAGTGTCCTCTGACTCCATAATGATGTAATTTAAGAAGAAGGATTAGGTGGTTGACAGTGTCAAAAGCCTTACGCAGGTCCACAAATAACCCAACAGGAAACTCATTTTTATCAATATCAACAGTCAAACAGATTTAGTCAATAGTGTTGGTATCTGTCGTTGCCAACAAAGTTGGGTTGTGTCGTAGCCATCAGTGTTCGGTTGTATCGTAGTAAACAGTGTTGGGTTGTGTTGTAGTCAACAGTGTTGGGTTGTGTCGTAGTCAACAGTGTTGGTATCTGTCGTAGCCAACAGTGTTGGGTTGTGTCGTAGCCAACATTGTTGGGTTGTGTCGTAGCCAACAGTGTTGGGTTGTGTCGTAGCCAACAGTGTTGGGTTGTGTTGTAGCCAACAGTGTAGGGTTGTGTCGTAGCCAACAGTGTTGGGTTGTGTCGTAGCCATCAGTGTTCGGTTGTGTCGTAGTCAACAGTGTTGGGTTGTGTCGTATTCAACAGTGTTGGGTTGTGTCGTAGCCAACAGTGTTGGGTTGTGTCGTAGCCAACAGTGTTGGGTTGTGTCGTAGTCAACAGTGTTGGGTTGTGTCGTAGCCAACAATGTTGGGTTGTGTCGTAGTCAACAGTGTTGGGTTGTGTCGTAGTCAACAGTGTTGGGTTGTGTCGTAATCAACAGTGTTGGGTTGTGACGTAGCTAACAGTGTTGGGTTGTGTCGTAGCCAACAGTGTTGCTATGTGCCGTAGCCAACAGTGTTGGGTTGTGTCGTAGCCAACAGTGTTGGGTTGTGTCGTAGCCAACAGTGTTGGGTTGTGTCGTAGTCAACAGTGTTGGGTTGTGTCGTAGCCAACAGTGTTGGGTTGTGTCGTAGCCAACAGTGTTGGGTTGTGTCGTAGTCAACAGTGTTGGGTTTTTTCGTAGCCAACAGTGTAGGGTTGTGTCGTAGTCAACAGTGTTGGGTTGTGTCGTAGCCAACAGTGTTGGGTTGTGTCGTAGTCAACAGTGTAGGGTTGTGTCGTAGTCAACAGTGTTGGGTTGTGTCGTAGTCAACAGTGTTGGGTTGTGTCGTAGCCAACAGTGTTGGGTTGTGTCGTAGCCAACAGTGTTGGGTTGTGTCGTAGCCAACAGTGTTGGGTTGTGTCGTAGTCAACAGTGTTGGGTTGTGTCGTAGCCAACAGTGTTGGGTTGTGTCGTAGCCAACAGTGTTGGGTTGTGTCGTAGCCAACAGTGTTGGGTTGTGTCGTAGTCAACAGTGTTGGGTTGTGTCGTAGCCAACAGTGTTGGGTTGTGTCGTAGCCAACAGTGTTGGGTTGTGTCGTAGCCAACAGTGTTGGGTTGTGTCGTAGCCAACAGTGTTGGGTTGTGTCGTAGTCAACAGTGTTGGGTTGTGTCGTAGCCAACAGTGTAGGGTTGTGTCGTAGTCAACAGTGTTGGGTTGTGTCGTAGCCAACAGTGTAGGGTTGTGTCGTTGTCAGCAGTGTTGGGTTGTGTCGTAGTCAACAGTGTTGGGTTGTGTCGTAGCCAACAGTGTTGGGTTGTGGCATAGCCAACAGTGTTGGGTTGTGTCGTAGTCAGCAGTGTTGGGTTGTGTCGTAGTCAACAGTGTTGGGTTGTGTCGTAGCCAACAGTGTAGGGTTGTGTCGTATTCAACAGTGTTGGTATGTGTCGTAGTCAACAGTGTTGGGTTGTGTCGTAGCCAACAGTCTAGGGTTGTGTCGTAACCAACAGTGTTGGGTTGTGTTGTAGCCAACAGTGTTGGGTTGTGTCGTAGCCAACAGTGTAGGGTTGTGTCGTATTCAACAGTGTTGGTATGTGTCGTAGTCAACAGTGTTGGGTTGTGTCGTAGCCAACAGTCTAGGGTTGTGTCGTAACCAACAGTGTTGGGTTGTGTTGTAGCCAACAGTGTTGGGTTGTGTCGTAGCCAACAGTGTTGGGTTGTGTTGTAGCCAACTGTGTTGGGTTGTGTCGTAGTCAACAGTGTTGGTATGTGTTGTAGCCAACAGTGTTGGTATGTGTCGTAGTCAACAGTGTTGCTATGTGCCGTAGCCAACAGTCTAGGGTTGTGTCGTAGTCAACAGTGTTGGTATGTGTTGTAGCCAACAGTGATGGGTTGTGGCGTAGTCAACAGTGTAGGGTTGTGTCGTAGCCAACAGTGTAGGGTTGTGTCGTAGCCAGCAGTGTTGGGTTGTGTCGTAATCAACAGTGTAGGGTTGTGTCGTAGCCAACAGTGTTTGTGTGTGTCGTAGCCAACAGTGTTGGGTTGTGTCGTAGCCAACAGTGTTGGGTTGTAGCGTAGCCAACAGTGTTGGGTTGTAGCGTAGCCAACAGTGTTGGGTTGTGGCGTAGCCAACAGTGTTGGGTTGTGGCGTAGCCAACAGTGTTGCGTTGCGTTGTAGTAAATAAATAAATAAATAAATGTTTATTCAGGTAAGGTACATACATACAAGAGATATTTACAAAAATTGATAGATTTATAGATAGAGCTAGTACATACAGTGCCTAAAGCCACTATTACGCAATGCGTTTCAGGCAGAAAAAACTTTAATGACTAAAACCTAAAACTAATTGAGTTTAAAGTGTAAAATGTGTTGAGAACAAATAAAAATAAAAATAGGAAAGGGGGGAACATGTTTGAAAAAGCAGCACAAATACAATTAGGTCGACAAACAGCGTTGTTTAAGAAAAACAGACATGGGTTGACAATAGAGGGGTAAGGTAGGTTACAGGGAATTTATTAGGTAGTGCTTCGTTTTTATCTTAAATTGGTGGAGAGAGGTACAGTCTTTAACATGGTTGGGAAGGTCATTCCACATTCTGGGTCCCTTGATTTGTAGAGCATTTCTAGTTTGATTAAGTCGTACTCTTGGAATATCAAAACTGTATTTGCTTCTGGTGTGGTGCTCATAGGTTCCGTTACAACCTTCAATGAAGCTTTTGAGGTCAGGATTGGCATTACAGTTCAGCGTTTTATATATGTATAATACATATGAGAGAATTTGTAGTGACTTAATGTCCAACATATTCAGAGATTTGAGTAGGGGTACCGAGTGATGTCCGGGGCCAGAGTTGGATATTGTCCTAATAGCAGCTTTGTGTTGAGTAATTAGAGGACATAAATGATTTTGGGTAGTAGAACCCCAAGCACAAATACCATAGTTGAGATATGGATAGATGAGGGAGTAATAGAGCGTCACCAGGGCAGGGCGGGGTACATAATATCTGATCTTAGAAAGAATGCCAACAGTTTTTGAAACTTTTTTTGATATATTAAAATGTGTCCCTGGAAATTCAGCTTCACGTCAATGAGAACGCCAAGGAATATGCCATCTATTTTGTTACAAATTTGGGTACTGTTTATTCTGAGATTTATTTGATTAGAGGATTTATTGCCAAACAGAATATAGAAAGTTTTGTCAATGTTAAGGGAGAGTTTGTTGGCAGTTAGCCAAAGATGGACTTTATTTAGCTCAGTATTTACTGTGGCATTTAGAGCAAGGGGGTCAGGATTGGAGTAAATGAAGGTTGTGTCGTCAGCAAATAGAATTGGTTTGAGGTGTTGGGAGGCATTTGGAAGGTCATTAATGTAGATGAGAAAGAGGAGAGGGCCAAGTATGCTGCCCTAAGGAACACCGATGTTGATGGGTAGCGTGGGAGAAATTGAATTATTCACAGAAACATACTGGAGCCTGTCAGTAAGGTAAGATTTGAGGTATTGTAGGGAGTGTCCTCTGACTCCATAATGATGTAATTTAAGAAGAAGGATTAGGTGGTTGACAGTGTCAAAAGCCTTACGCAGGTCCACAAATAACCCAACAGGAAACTCATTTTTATCAATATCAACAGTCAAACAGATTTAGTCAATAGTGTTGGTATCTGTCGTTGCCAACAAAGTTGGGTTGTGTCGTAGCCATCAGTGTTCGGTTGTATCGTAGTAAACAGTGTTGGGTTGTGTTGTAGTCAACAGTGTTGGGTTGTGTCGTAGTCAACAGTGTTGGTATCTGTCGTAGCCAACAGTGTTGGGTTGTGTCGTAGCCAACATTGTTGGGTTGTGTCGTAGCCAACAGTGTTGGGTTGTGTCGTAGCCAACAGTGTTGGGTTGTGTTGTAGCCAACAGTGTAGGGTTGTGTCGTAGCCAACAGTGTTGGGTTGTGTCGTAGCCAACAGTGTTCGGTTGTGTCGTAGTCAACAGTGTTGGGTTGTGTCGTATTCAACAGTGTTGGGTTGTGTCGTAGCCAACAGTGTTGGGTTGTGTCGTAGCCAACAGTGTTGGGTTGTGTCGTAGTCAACAGTGTTGGGTTGTGTCGTAGCCAACAGTGTTGGGTTGTGTCGTAGTCAACAGTGTTGGGTTGTGTCGTAGTCAACAGTGTTGGGTTGTGTCGTAATCAACAGTGTTGGGTTGTGACGTAGCTAACAGTGTTGGGTTGTGTCGTAGCCAACAGTGTTGCTATGTGCCGTAGCCAACAGTGTTGGGTTGTGTCGTAGTCAACAGTGTTGGGTTGTGTCGTAGTCAACAGTGTTGGGTTGTGTCGTATCAACAGTGTTGGGTTGTGTCGTAGCCAACAGTGTTGGGTTGTGTCGTAGTCAACAGTGTTGGGTTGTGTCGTAGTCAACAGTGTTGGGTTGTGTCGTAATCAACAGTGTTGGGTTGTGACGTAGCTAACAGTGTTGGGTTGTGTCATAGCCAACAGTGTTGCTATGTGCCGTAGCCAACAGTGTTGGGTTGTGTCGTAGTCAACAGTGTTGGGTTGTGTCGTAGCCAACAGTGTTGGGTTGTGTCGTAGCCAACAGTGTTGGGTTGTGTCGTAGCCAACAGTGTTGGGTTGTGTCGTAGCCAACAGTGTTGGGTTGTGTCGTAGCCAACAGTGTTGGGTTGTGTCGTAGCCAACAGTGTTGGGTTGTGTCGTAGTCAACAGTGTTGGGTTGTGTCGTAGCCAACAGTGTTGGGTTGTGTCGTAGTCAGCAGTGTTGGGTTGTGTCGTAGTCAACAGTGTAGGGTTGTGTCGTAGCCAACAGTGTTGGGTTGTGGCATAGCCAACAGTGTTGGGTTGTGTCGTAGTCAGCAGTGTTGGGTTGTGTCGTAGTCAACAGTGTTGGGTTGTGTCGTAGCCAACAGTGTAGGGTTGTGTCGTATTCAACAGTGTTGGTATGTGTCGTAGTCAACAGTGTTGCTATGTGCCGTAGCCAACAGTCTAGGGTTGTGTCGTAGCCAACAGTGTTGGGTTGTGTTGTAGCCAACAGTGTTGGGTTGTGTCGTAGCCAACAGTGTAGGGTTGTGTCGTATTCAACAGTGTTGGTATGTGTCGTAGTCAACAGTGTTGGGTTGTGTCGTAGCCAACAGTCTAGGGTTGTGTGGTAGCCAACAGTGTTGGGTTGTGTTGTAGCCAACAGTGTTGGGTTGTGTCCTAGCCAACAGTGTAGGGTTGTGTCGTAGCCAACAGTGTTGGGTTGTGGCATAGCCAACAGTGTTGGTATGTGTCGTAGTCAACAGTGTTGCTATGTGCCGTAGCCAACAGTCTAGGGTTGTGTCGTAGTCAACAGTGTTGGTATGTGTTGTAGCCAACAGTGTTGGGTTGTGTCGTAGTCAACAGTGTAGGGTTGTGTCGTAGCCAACAGTGTTGGGTTGTGTCGTAGCCAACAGTGTTGGGTTGTGTCGTAGCCAACAGTGTTGGGTTGTGTCGTAGCCAACAGTGTTGGGTTGTGTCGTAGCCAACAGTGTTGGGTTGTGTCGTAGCCAACAGTGTTGGGTTGTGTCGTAGCCAACATTGTTGGGTTGTGTCGTAGCCAACAGTGTTGGGTTGTGTCGTAGCCAACAGTGTTGGGTTGTGTCGTAGCCAACAGTGTTGGGTTGTGTCGTAGCCAAAAGTGTTGGGTTGTGTCGTAGCCAACAGTGTTGGGTTGTGTCGTAGCCAACAGTGTTGGGTTGTGTCGTAGCCAACAGTGTTGGGTTGTGTCGTAGCCAACAGTGTTGGGTTGTGTCGTAGCCAACAGTGTTGGGTTGTGTCGTAGCCAACAGTGTTGGGTTGTGTCGTAGCCAACAGTGTTGGGTTGTGTCGTAGCCAACAGTGTTGGGTTGTGTCGTAGCCAACAGTGTTGGGTAGTGTCGTAGCCAACAGTGATGGGTTGTGTCGTAGCCAAAAGTGTTGGGTTGTGTCGTAGTCAACAGTGTTGGGTTGTGTCGTAGCCAACAGTGTTGGGTTGTGTCGTAGTCAACAGTGTTGGGTTGTGTCGTAGTCAACAGTGTTGGGTTGTGTCGTAGCCAACAGTGTTGGTATGTGTCGTAGCCAACAGTGTTGCTATGTGCCGTAGCCAACAGTGTTGGGTTGTGCCGTAGCCAACAGTGTTGGGTTGTGTCGTAGCCAACAGTGTTGGGTTGTGTCGTAGCCAACAGTGTTGGGTTGTGTCGTAGCCAAAAGTGTTGGGTTGTGTCGTAGCCAACAGTGTTGTGTTGTGTCGTAGCCAACAGTGTTGGGTTGTGTCGCAGCCAACAGTGTTGGGTTGTGTCGTAGCCAACAGTGTTGGGTTGTGTCGTAGCCAACAGTGTTGGGTTGTGTCGTAGCCAACAGTGTAGGGTTGTGTCGTAGCCAACAGTGTTGGGTTGTGTCGTAGCCAACAGTGTTGGGTTGTGTCGTAGCCAACAGTGTTTGGTTGTGTCGTAGTCAACAGTGTTGGGTTGTGTCGTAGCCAACAGTGTTGGGTTGTGTCGTAGCCAACAGTGTTGGGTTGTGTCGTAGCCAACAGTGTTGGGTTGTGTCGTAGCCAACAGTGTTGGGTTGTGTCGTAGTCAACAGTGTTGGGTTGTGTCGTAGCCAACAGTGTAGTGTTGTGTCGTAGTCAACAGTGTTGAGTTGTGTCGTAGCTAACAGTGTAGGGTTGTGTCGTAGTCAGCAGTGTTGGGTTGTGTCGTAGTCAACAGTGTTGGGTTGTGTCGTAGCCAACAGTGTTGGGTTGTGGCATGGCCAACAGTGTTGGGTTGTGTCGTAGTGAGCAGTGTTGGGTTGTGTCGTAGTCAACAGTGTTGGGTTGTGTCGTAGCCAACAGTGTAGGGTTGTGTCGTAGCCAACAGTGTTGGTATGTGTCGTAGTCAACAGTGTTGGTATGTGTTGTAGCCAACAGTGTTGGGATGTGTCGTAGTCAACAGTGTTGGTATGTGTTGTAGCCAACAGTGTTGGTATGTGTTGTAACCAACAGTGTTGGTATGTGTCGTAGTCAACAGTGTTGGTATGTGTTGTAGCCAACAGTGTTGGTATGTGTTGTAGCCAACAGTGTTGGGTTGTGTCGTAGTCAACAGTGTTGGTATGTGTTGTAGCCAACAGTGTTGGTATGTGTTGTAGCCAACAGTGTTGGTATGTGTTGTAGCCAACAGTGTTGGTATGTGTCGTAGTCAACAGTGTTGGTATGTGTTGTAGCCAACAGTGTTGGTATGTGTTGTAGCCAACAGTGTTGGGTTGTGTCGTAGTCAACAGTGTTGGTATGTGTCGTAGTCAACAGTGTTGCTATGTGCCGTAGCCAACAGTCTAGGGTTGTGTCGTAGTCAACAGTGTTGGTATGTGTTGTAGCCAACAGTGTTGGGTTGTGTCGTAGTCAACAGTGTAGGGTTGTGTCGTAGCCAACAGTGTAGGGTTGTGTCGTAGCCAGCAGTGTTGGGTTGTGTCGTAGTCAACAGTGTAGGGTTGTGTCGTAGCCAACAGTGTTGGTATGTGTCGTAGCCAACAGTGTTGGGTTGTGTCGTAGCCAACAGTGTTGGGTTGTGTCGTAGCCAACAGTGTTGGGTTGTGGCGTAGCCAACAGTGTTGGGTTGTGGCGTAGCCAACAGTGTTGGGTTGTGTCGTAGCCAACAGTGTTGGGTTGTAGCGTAGCCAACAGTGTTGGGTTGTGGCGTAGCCAACAGTGTTGCGTTGCGTTGTAGTAAATAAATAAATAAATAAATGTTTAATCAGGTAAGGTACATACATACAAGAGATATTTACAAAAATTGATAGATTTATAGATAGAGCTAGTACATACAGTGCCTAAAGCCACTATTACGCAATGCGTTTTTGGCAGAAAAAACTTTAATGACTAAAACCTAAAACTAATTGAGTTTAAAGTGTAAAATGTGTTGAGAACAAATAAAAATAAAAATAAGAAAGGGGGGAACATGTTTGAAAAAGCAGCACAAATACAATTAGGTCGACAAACAGCGTTGTTTAAGAAAAACAGACATGGGTTGACAATAGAGGGGTAAGGTAGGTTACAGGGAATTTATTAGGTAGTGCTTCGTTTTTATCTTAAATTGGTGGAGAGAGGTACAGTCTTTAACATGGTTGGGAAGGTCATTCCACATTCTGGGTCCCTTGATTTGTAGAGCATTTCTAGTTTGATTAAGTCGTACTCTTGGAATATCAAAACTGTATTTGCTTCTGGTGTGGTGCTCATAGGTTCCGTTACAACCTTCAATGAAGCTTTTGAGGTCAGGATTGGCATTACAGTTCAGCGTTTTATATATGTATAATACATATGAGAGAATGTGTAGTGACTTAATGTCCAACATATTCAGAGATTTGAGTAGGGGTACCGAGTGATGTCCGGGGCCAGAGTTGGATATTGTCCTAATAGCAGCTTTGTGTTGAGTAATTAGAGGACATAAATGATTTTGGGTAGTAGAACCCCAAGCACAAATACCATAGTTGAGATATGGATAGATGAGGGAGTAATAGAGCGTCACCAGGGCAGGGCGGGGTACATAATATCTGATCTTAGAAAGAATGCCAACAGTTTTTGAAACTTTTTTTGATATATTAAAATGTGTCCCTGGAAATTCAGCTTGTGGTCAATGAGAACGCCAAGGAATATGCCATCTATTTTGTTACAAATTTGGGTACTGTTTATTCTGAGATTTATTTGATTAGAGGATTTATTGCCAAACAGAATATAGAAAGTTTTGTCAATGTTAAGGGAGAGTTTGTTGGCAGTTAGCCAAAGATGGACTTTATTTAGCTCAGTATTTACTGTGGCATTTAGAGCAAGGGGGTCAGGATTGGAGTAAATGAAGGTTGTGTCGTCAGCAAATAGAATTGGTTTGAGGTGTTGGGAGGCATTTGGAAGGTCATTAATGTAGATGAGAAAGAGGAGAGGGCCAAGTATGCTGCCCTAAGGAACACCGATGTTGATGGGTAGCGTGGGAGAAATTGAATTATTCACAGAAACATACTGGAGCCTGTCAGTAAGGTAAGATTTGAGGTATTGTAGGGAGTGTCCTCTGACTCCATAATGATGTAATTTAAGAAGAAGGATTAGGTGGTTGACAGTGTCAAAAGCCTTACGCAGGTCCACAAATACCCAACAGGAAACTCATTTTTATCAATATCAACAGTCAAACAGATTTAGTCAATAGTGTTGGTATCTGTCGTTGCCAACAAAGTTGGGTTGTGTCGTAGCCATCAGTGTTCGGTTGTATCGTAGTAAACAGTGTTGGGTTGTGTTGTAGTCAACAGTGTTGGGTTGTGTCGTAGTCAACAGTGTTGGTATCTGTCGTAGCCAACAGTGTTGGGTTGTGTCGTAGCCAACATTGTTGGGTTGTGTCGTAGCCAACAGTGTTGGGTTGTGTCGTAGCCAACAGTGTTGGGTTGTGTTGTAGCCAACAGTGTAGGGTTGTGTCGTAGCCAACAGTGTTGGGTTGTGTCGTAGCCAACAGTGTTCGGTTGTGTCGTAGTCAACAGTGTTGGGTTGTGTCGTATTCAACAGTGTTGGGTTGTGTCGTAGCCAACAGTGTTGGGTTGTGTCGTAGCCAACAGTGTTGGGTTGTGTCGTAGTCAACAGTGTTGGGTTGTGTCGTAGCCAACAGTGTTGGGTTGTGTCGTAGTCAACAGTGTTGGGTTGTGTCGTAGTCAACAGTGTTGGGTTGTGTCGTAATCAACAGTGTTGGGTTGTGACGTAGCTAACAGTGTTGGGTTGTGTCGTAGCCAACAGTGTTGCTATGTGCCGTAGCCAACAGTGTTGGGTTGTGTCGTAGCCAACAGTGTTGGGTTGTGTCGTAGCCAACAGTGTTGGGTTGTGACGTAGTCAACAGTGTTGGGTTGTGTCGTAGCCAACAGTGTTGGGTTGTGTCGTAGCCAACAGTGTTCGGTTGTGTCGTAGCCAACAGTGTTGGGTTGTGTCGTAGCCAACTGTGTTGGGTTGTGTCGTAGCCAACAGTGTTGGGTTGTGTCGTAGCCAACAGTGTTGGGTTGTGTCGTAGTCAACAGTGTTGGGTTGTGTCGTAGCCAACAGTGTAGGGTTGTGTCGTAGTCAACAGTGTTGGGTTGTGTCGTAGCCAACAGTGTAGGGTTGTGTCGTAGTCAGCAGTGTTGGGTTGTGTCATAGTCAACAGTGTTGGGTTGTGTCGTAGCCAACAGTGTTGGGTTGTGGCATAGCCAACAGTGTTGGGTTGTGTCGTAGTCGGCAGTGTTGGGTTGTGTCGTAGTCAACAGTGTTGGGTTGTGTCGTAGCCAACAGTGTAGGGTTGTGTCGTATTCAACAGTGTTGGTATGTGTCGTAGTCAACAGTGTTGCTATGTGCCGTAGCCAACAGTCTAGGGTTGTGTCGTAGCCAACAGTGTTGGGTTGTGTTGTAGCCAACAGTGTTGGATTGTGTCGTAGCCAACAGTGTAGGGTTGTGTCGTATTCAACAGTGTTGGTATGTGTCGTAGTCAACAGTGTTGGGTTGTGTCGTAGCCAACAGTCTAGGGTTGTGTGGTAGCCAACAGTGTTGGGTTGTGTTGTAGCCAACAGTGTTGGGTTGTGTCGTAGCCAACAGTGTTGGGTTGTGTTGTAGCCAACTGTGTTTGGTTGTGTCGTAGTCAACAGTGTTGGTATGTGTTGTAGCCAACAGTGTTGGTATGTGTCGTAGTCAACAGTGTTGCTATGTGCCGTAGCCAACAGTCTAGGGTTGTGTCGTAGTCAACAGTGTTGGTATGTGTTGTAGCCAACAGTGTTGGGTTGTGTCGTAGTCAACAGTGTAGGGTTGTGTCGTAGCCAACAGTGTTGGGTTGTGTCGTAGCCAACAGTGTTGGGTTGTGTCGTAGCCAACAGTGTTGGGTTGTGTCGTAGCCAACAGTGTTGGGTTGTGTCGTAGCCAACAGTGTTGGGTTGTGTCGTAGCCAACAGTGTAGGGTTGTGTCGTAGCCAACAGTGTTGGGTTGTGTCGTAGCCAACAGTGTTGGTATGTGTCGTAGCCAACAGTGTAGGGTTGTGTCGTAGTCAGCAGTGTTGGGTTGTGTCATAGTCAACAGTGTTGGGTTGTGTCGTAGCCAACAGTGTTGGGTTGTGGCATAGCCAACAGTGTTGGGTTGTGTCGTAGTCGGCAGTGTTGGGTTGTGTCGTAGTCAACAGTGTTGGGTTGTGTCGTAGCCAACAGTGTAGGGTTGTGTCGTATTCAACAGTGTTGGTATGTGTCGTAGTCAACAGTGTTGCTATGTGCCGTAGCCAACAGTCTAGGGTTGTGTCGTAGCCAACAGTGTTGGGTTGTGTTGTAGCCAACAGTGTTGGATTGTGTCGTAGCCAACAGTGTAGGGTTGTGTCGTATTCAACAGTGTTGGTATGTGTCGTAGTCAACAGTGTTGGGTTGTGTCGTAGCCAACAGTCTAGGGTTGTGTGGTAGCCAACAGTGTTGGCTTGTGTTGTAGCCAACAGTGTTGGGTTGTGTCGTAGCCAACAGTGTTGGGTTGTGTTGTAGCCAACTGTGTTTGGTTGTGTCGTAGTCAACAGTGTTGGTATGTGTTGTAGCCAACAGTGTTGGTATGTGTCGTAGTCAACAGTGTTGCTATGTGCCGTAGCCAACAGTCTAGGGTTGTGTCGTAGTCAACAGTGTTGGTATGTGTTGTAGCCAACAGTGTTGGGTTGTGTCGTAGTCAACAGTGTAGGGTTGTGTCGTAGCCAACAGTGTTGGGTTGTGTCGTAGCCAACAGTGTTGGGTTGTGTCGTAGCCAACAGTGTTGGGTTGTGTCGTAGCCAACAGTGTTGGGTTGTGTCGTAGCCAACAGTGTTGGGTTGTGTCGTAGCCAACAGTGTTGGGTTGTGTCGTAGCCAACAGTGTTGGGTTGTGTCGTAGCCAACAGTGTTGGGTTGTGTCGTAGCCAACAGTGTTGGGTTGTGTCGTAGCCAACAGTGTTGGGTTGTGTCGTAGCCAACAGTGTTGGGTTGTGTCGTAGCCAACAGTGTTGGGTTGTGTCGTAGCCAACAGTGTTGGGTTGTGTCGTAGCCAACATTGTTGGGTTGTGTCGTAGCCAACAGTGTTGGGTTGTGTCGTAGCCAACAGTGTTGGGTTGTGTCGTAGCCAACAGTGTTGGGTTGTGTCGTAGGCAACAGTGATGGGTTGTGTCGTAGCCAACAGTGTTGGGATGTGTCGTAGTCAACAGTGTTGGGTTGTGTCGTAGCCAACAGTGTTGGGTTGTGTCGTAGTCAACAGTGTTGGGTTGTGTCGTAGCCAACAGTGTTGGGTTGTATCGTAGTCAACAGTGTTGGGTTGTGTCGTAGCCAACAGTGTTGGTATGTGTCGTAGCCAACAGTGTTGCTATGTGCCGTAGCCAACAGTGTTGGGTTGTGTCGTAGCCAACAGTGTTGGGTTGTGTCGTAGCCAACAGTGTTGGGTTGTGTCGTAGCCAACAGTGTTGGGTTGTGTCGTAGCCAAAAGTGTTGGGTTGTGTCGTAGTCAACAGTGTTGGGTTGTGTCGTAATCAACAGTGTTGGGTTGTGACGTAGCTAACAGTGTTGGGTTGTGTCGTAGCCAACAGTGTTGCTATGTGCCGTAGCCAACAGTGTTGGGTTGTGTCGTAGCCAACAGTGTTGGGTTGAGTCGTAGCCAACAGTGTTGGGTTGTGTCGTAGTCAACAGTGTTGGGTTGTGTCGTAGCCAACAGTGTTGGGTTGTGTCGTAGCCAACAGTGTTGGGTTGTGTCGTAGCCAACAGTGTTGGGTTGTGTCGTAGCCAACAGTGTTGGGTTGTGTCGTAGTCAACAGTGTTGGGTTGTGTCGTAGCCAACAGTGTAGTGTTGTGTCGTAGTCAACAGTGTTGAGTTGTGTCGTAGCCAACAGTGTAGGGTTGTGTCGTAGTCAGCAGTGTTGGGTTGTGTCGTAGTCAACAGTGTTGGGTTGTGTCGTAGCCAACAGTGTTGGGTTGTGGCATGGCCAACAGTGTTGGGTTGTGTCGTAGTGAGCAGTGTTGGGTTGTGTCGTAGTCAACAGTGTTGGGTTGTGTCGTAGCCAACAGTGTAGGGTTGTGTCGTAGCCAACAGTGTTGGTATGTGTCGTAGTCAACAGTGTTGGTATGTGTTGTAGCCAACAGTGTTGGGATGTGTCGTAGTCAACAGTGTTGGTATGTGTTGTAGCCAACAGTGTTGGTATGTGTTGTAACCAACAGTGTTGGTATGTGTCGTAGTCAACAGTGTTGGTATGTGTTGTAGCCAACAGTGTTGGTATGTGTTGTAGCCAACAGTGTTGGGTTGTGTCGTAGTCAACAGTGTTGGTATGTGTTGTAGCCAACAGTGTTGGTATGTGTTGTAGCCAACAGTGTTGGTATGTGTTGTAGCCAACAGTGTTGGTATGTGTCGTAGTCAACAGTGTTGGTATGTGTTGTAGCCAACAGTGTTGGTATGTGTTGTAGCCAACAGTGTTGGGTTGTGTCGTAGTCAACAGTGTAGGGTTGTGTCGTAGCCAACAGTGTAGGGTTGTGTCGTAGCCAGCAGTGTTGGGTTGTGTCGTAGTCAACAGTGTAGGGTTGTGTCGTAGCCAACAGTGTTGGTATGTGTCGTAGCCAACAGTGTTGGGTTGTGTCGTAGCCAACAGTGTTGGGTTGTGTCGTAGCCAACAGTGTTGGGTTGTGGCGTAGCCAACAGTGTTGGGTTGTGGCGTAGCCAACAGTGTTGGGTTGTGTCGTAGCCAACAGTGTTGGGTTGTAGCGTAGCCAACAGTGTTGGGTTGTGGCGTAGCCAACAGTGTTGCGTTGCGTTGTAGTAAATAAATAAATAAATAAATGTTTATTCAGGTAAGGTACATACATACAAGAGATATTTACAAAAATTGATAGATTTATAGATAGAGCTAGTACATACAGTGCCTAAAGCCACTATTACGCAATGCGTTTTTGGCAGAAAAAACTTTAATGACTAAAACCTAAAACTAATTGAGTTTAAAGTGTAAAATGTGTTGAGAACAAATAAAAATAAAAATAAGAAAGGGGGGAACATGTTTGAAAAAGCAGCACAAATACAATTAGGTCGACAAACAGCGTTGTTTAAGAAAAACAGACATGGGTTGACAATAGAGGGGTAAGGTAGGTTACAGGGAATTTATTAGGTAGTGCTTCGTTTTTATCTTAAATTGGTGGAGAGAGGTACAGTCTTTAACATGGTTGGGAAGGTCATTCCACATTCTGGGTCCCTTGATTTGTAGAGCATTTCTAGTTTGATTAAGTCGTACTCTTGGAATATCAAAACTGTATTTGCTTCTGGTGTGGTGCTCATAGGTTCCGTTACAACCTTCAATGAAGCTTTTGAGGTCAGGATTGGCATTACAGTTCAGCGTTTTATATATGTATAATACATATGAGAGAATGTGTAGTGACTTAATGTCCAACATATTCAGAGATTTGAGTAGGGGTACCGAGTGATGTCCGGGGCCAGAGTTGGATATTGTCCTAATAGCAGCTTTGTGTTGAGTAATTAGAGGACATAAATGATTTTGGGTAGTAGAACCCCAAGCACAAATACCATAGTTGAGATATGGATAGATGAGGGAGTAATAGAGCGTCACCAGGGCAGGGCGGGGTACATAATATCTGATCTTAGAAAGAATGCCAACAGTTTTTGAAACTTTTTTTGATATATTAAAATGTGTCCCTGGAAATTCAGCTTGTGGTCAATGAGAACGCCAAGGAATATGCCATCTATTTTGTTACAAATTTGGGTACTGTTTATTCTGAGATTTATTTGATTAGAGGATTTATTGCCAAACAGAATATAGAAAGTTTTGTCAATGTTAAGGGAGAGTTTGTTGGCAGTTAGCCAAAGATGGACTTTATTTAGCTCAGTATTTACTGTGGCATTTAGAGCAAGGGGGTCAGGATTGGAGTAAATGAAGGTTGTGTCGTCAGCAAATAGAATTGGTTTGAGGTGTTGGGAGGCATTTGGAAGGTCATTAATGTAGATGAGAAAGAGGAGAGGGCCAAGTATGCTGCCCTAAGGAACACCGATGTTGATGGGTAGCGTGGGAGAAATTGAATTATTCACAGAAACATACTGGAGCCTGTCAGTAAGGTAAGATTTGAGGTATTGTAGGGAGTGTCCTCTGACTCCATAATGATGTAATTTAAGAAGAAGGATTAGGTGGTTGACAGTGTCAAAAGCCTTACGCAGGTCCACAAATAACCCAACAGGAAACTCATTTTTATCAATATCAACAGTCAAACAGATTTAGTCAATAGTGTTGGTATCTGTCGTTGCCAACAAAGTTGGGTTGTGTCGTAGCCATCAGTGTTCGGTTGTATCGTAGTAAACAGTGTTGGGTTGTGTTGTAGTCAACAGTGTTGGGTTGTGTCGTAGTCAACAGTGTTGGTATCTGTCGTAGCCAACAGTGTTGGGTTGTGTCGTAGCCAACATTCTTGGGTTGTGTCGTAGCCAACAGTGTTGGGTTGTGTCGTAGCCAACAGTGTTGGGTTGTGTTGTAGCCAACAGTGTAGGGTTGTGTCGTAGCCAACAGTGTTGGGTTGTGTCGTAGCCAACAGTGTTGGGTTGTGTTGTAGCCAACAGTGTAGGGTTGTATCGTAGTAAACAGTGTTGGGTTGTGTTGTAGTCAACAGTGTTGGGTTGTGTCGTAGTCAACAGTGTTGGTATCTGTCGTAGCCAACAGTGTTGGGTTGTGTCGTAGCCAACATTGTTGGGTTGTGTCGTAGCCAACAGTGTTGGGTTGTGTCGTAGCCAACAGTGTTGGGTTGTGTTGTAGCCAACAGTGTAGGGTTGTGTCGTAGCCAACAGTGTTGGGTTGTGTCGTAGCCAACAGTGTTCGGTTGTGTCGTAGTCAACAGTGTTGGGTTGTGTCGTATTCAACAGTGTTGGGTTGTGTCGTAGCCAACAGTGTTGGGTTGTGTCGTAGCCAACAGTGTTGGGTTGTGTCGTAGTCAACAGTGTTGGGTTGTGTCGTAGCCAACAGTGTTGGGTTGTGTTGTAGTCAACAGTGTTGGGTTGTGTCGTAGTCAACAGTGTTGGGTTGTGTCGTAATCAACAGTGTTGGGTTGTGACGTAGCTAACAGTGTTGGGTTGTGTCGTAGCCAACAGTGTTGCTATGTGCCGTAGCCAACAGTGTTGGGTTGTGTCGTAGCCAACAGTGTTGGGTTGTGTCGTAGCCAACAGTGTTGGGTTGTGACGTAGTCAACAGTGTTGAGTTGTGTCGTAGCCAACAGTGTTGGGTTGTGTCGTAGCCAACAGTGTTCGGTTGTGTCGTAGCCAACAGTGTTGGGTTGTGTCGTAGCCAACTGTGTTGGGTTGTGTCGTAGCCAACAGTGTTGGGTTGTGTCGTAGCCAACAGTGTTGGGTTGTGTCGTAGTCAACAGTGTTGGGTTGTGTCGTAGCCAACAGTGTAGGGTTGTGTCGTAGTCAACAGTGTTGGGTTGTGTCGTAGCCAACAGTGTAGGGTTGTGTCGTAGTCAGCAGTGTTGGGTTGTGTCATAGTCAACAGTGTTGGGTTGTGTCGTAGCCAACAGTGTTGGGTTGTGGCATAGCCAACAGTGTTGGGTTGTGTCGTAGTCGGCAGTGTTGGGTTGTGTCGAAGTCAACAGTGTTGGGTTGTGTCGTAGCCAACAGTGTAGGGTTGTGTCGTATTCAACAGTGTTGGTATGTGTCGTAGTCAACAGTGTTGCTATGTGCCGTAGCCAACAGTCTAGGGTTGTGTCGTAGCCAACAGTGTTGGGTTGTGTTGTAGCCAACAGTGTTGGATTGTGTCGTAGCCAACAGTGTAGGGTTGTGTCGTATTCAACAGTGTTGGTATGTGTCGTAGTCAACAGTGTTGGGTTGTGTCGTAGCCAACAGTCTAGGGTTGTGTGGTAGCCAACAGTGTTGGGTTGTGTTGTAGCCAACAGTGTTGGGTTGTGTCGTAGCCAACAGTGTTGGGTTGTGTTGTAGCCAACTGTGTTTGGTTGTGTCGTAGTCAACAGTGTTGGTATGTGTTGTAGCCAACAGTGTTGGTATGTGTCGTAGTCAACAGTGTTGCTATGTGCCGTAGCCAACAGTCTAGGGTTGTGTCGTAGTCAACAGTGTTGGTATGTGTTGTAGCCAACAGTGTTGGGTTGTGTCGTAGTCAACAGTGTAGGGTTGTGTCGTAGCCAACAGTGTTGGGTTGTGTCGTAGCCAACAGTGTTGGGTTGTGTCGTAGTCAACAGTGTAGGGTTGTGTCGTAGCCAACAGTGTTGGGTTGTGTCGTAGCCAACAGTGTTGGGTTGTGTCGTAGCCAACAGTGTTGGGTTGTGTCGTAGCCAACAGTGTTGGGTTGTGTCGTAGCCAACAGTGTTGGGTTGTGTCGTAGCCAACAGTGTAGGGTTGTGTCGTAGCCAACAGTGTTGGGTTGTGTCGTAGCCAACAGTGTTGGTATGTGTCGTAGCCAACAGTGTAGGGTTGTGTCGTAGTCAGCAGTGTTGGGTTGTGTCATAGTCAACAGTGTTGGGTTGTGTCGTAGCCAACAGTGTTTGGTTGTGGCATAGCCAACAGTGTTGGGTTGTGTCGTAGTCGGCAGTGTTGGGTTGTGTCGTAGTCAACAGTGTTGGGTTGTGTCGTAGCCAACAGTGTAGGGTTGTGTCGTATTCAACAGTGTTGGTATGTGTCGTAGTCAACAGTGTTGCTATGTGCCGTAGCCAACAGTCTAGGGTTGTGTCGTAGCCAACAGTGTTGGGTTGTGTTGTAGCCAACAGTGTTGGATTGTGTCGTAGCCAACAGTGTATGGTTGTGTCGTATTCAACAGTGTTGGTATGTGTCGTAGTCAACAGTGTTGGGTTGTGTCGTAGCCAACAGTCTAGGGTTGTGTGGTAGCCAACAGTGTTGGCTTGTGTTGTAGCCAACAGTGTTGGGTTGTGTCGTAGCCAACAGTGTTGGGTTGTGTTGTAGCCAACTGTGTTTGGTTGTGTCGTAGTCAACAGTGTTGGTATGTGTTGTAGCCAACAGTGTTGGTATGTGTCGTAGTCAACAGTGTTGCTATGTGCCGTAGCCAACAGTCTAGGGTTGTGTCGTAGTCAACAGTGTTGGTATGTGTTGTAGCCAACAGTGTTGGGTTGTGTCGTAGTCAACAGTGTAGGGTTGTGTCGTAGCCAACAGTGTTGGGTTGTGTCGTAGCCAACAGTGTTGGGTTGTGTCGTAGCCAACAGTGTTGGGTTGTGTCGTAGCCAACAGTGTTGGGTTGTGTCGTAGCCAACAGTGTTGGGTTGTGTCGTAGCCAACAGTGTTGGGTTGTGTCGTAGCCAACAGTGTTGGGTTGTGTCGTAGCCAACAGTGTTGGGTTGTGTCGTAGCCAACAGTGTTGGGTTGTGTCGTAGCCAACAGTGTTGGGTTGTGTCGTAGCCAACAGTGTTGGGTTGTGTCGTAGCCAACAGTGTTGGGTTGTGTCGTAGCCAACAGTGTTGGGTTGTGTCGTAGCCAACAGTGTTGGGTTGTGTCGTAGCCAACATTGTTGGGTTGTGTCGTAGCCAACAGTGTTGGGTTGTGTCGTAGCCAACAGTGTTGGGTTGTGTCGTAGCCAACAGTGTTGGGTTGTGTCGTAGGCAACAGTGATGGGTTGTGTCGTAGCCAACAGTGTTGGGATGTGTCGTAGTCAACAGTGTTGGGTTGTGTCGTAGCCAACAGTGTTGGGTTGTGTCGTAGTCAACAGTGTTGGGTTGTGTCGTAGCCAACAGTGTTGTGTTGTATCGTAGTCAACAGTGTTGGGTTGTGTCGTAGCCAACAGTGTTGGTATGTGTCGTAGCCAACAGTGTTGCTATGTGCCGTAGCCAACAGTGTTGGGTTGTGTCGTAGCCAACAGTGTTGGGTTGTGTCGTAGCCAACAGTGTTGGGTTGTGTCGTAGCCAACAGTGTTGGGTTGTGTCGTAGCCAAAAGTGTTGGGTTGTGTCGTAGTCAACAGTGTTGGGTTGTGTCGTAATCAACAGTGTTGGGTTGTGACGTAGCTAACAGTGTTGGGTTGTGTCGTAGCCAACAGTGTTGCTATGTGCCGTAGCCAACAGTGTTGGGTTGTGTCGTAGCCAACAGTGTTGGGTTGTGTCGTAGCCAACAGTGTTGGGTTGTGTCGTAGTCAACAGTGTTGGGTTGTGTCGTAGCCAACAGTGTTGGGTTGTGTCGTAGCCAACAGTGTTGGGTTGTGTCGTAGCCAACAGTGTTGGGTTGTGTCGTAGCCAACAGTGTTGGGTTGTGTCGTAGTCAACAGTGTTGGGTTGTGTCGTAGCCAACAGTGTAGTGTTGTGTCGTAGTCAACAGTGTTGAGTTGTGTCGTAGCCAACAGTGTAGGGTTGTGTCGTAGTCAGCAGTGTTGGGTTGTGTCGTAGGCAACAGTGTTGGGTTGTGTCGTAGCCAACAGTGTTGGGTTGTGGCATGGCCAACAGTGTTGGGTTGTGTCGTAGTGAGCAGTGTTGGGTTGTGTCGTAGTCAACAGTGTTGGGTTGTGTCGTAGCCAACAGTGTAGGGTTGTGTCGTAGCCAACAGTGTTGGTATGTGTCGTAGTCAACAGTGTTGGTATGTGTTGTAGCCAACAGTGTTGGGATGTGTCGTAGTCAACAGTGTTGGTATGTGTTGTAGCCAACAGTGTTGGTATGTGTTGTAACCAACAGTGTTGGTATGTGTCGTAGTCAACAGTGTTGGTATGTGTTGTAGCCAACAGTGTTGGTATGTGTTGTAGCCAACAGTGTTGGGTTGTGTCGTAGTCAACAGTGTTGGTATGTGTTGTAGCCAACAGTGTTGGTATGTGTTGTAGCCAACAGTGTTGGTATGTGTTGTAGCCAACAGTGTTGGTATGTGTCGTAGTCAACAGTGTTGGTATGTGTTGTAGCCAACAGTGTTGGTATGTGTTGTAGCCAACAGTGTTGGGTTGTGTCGTAGTCAACAGTGTAGGGTTGTGTCGTAGCCAACAGTGTAGGGTTGTGTCGTAGCCAGCAGTGTTGGGTTGTGTCGTAGTCAACAGTGTAGGGTTGTGTCGTAGCCAACAGTGTTGGTATGTGTCGTAGCCAACAGTGTTGGGTTGTGTCGTAGCCAACAGTGTTGGGTTGTGTCGTAGCCAACAGTGTTGGGTTGTGGCGTAGCCAACAGTGTTGGGTTGTGGCGTAGCCAACAGTGTTGGGTTGTGTCGTAGCCAACAGTGTTGGGTTGTAGCGTAGCCAACAGTGTTGGGTTGTGGCGTAGCCAACAGTGTTGCGTTGCGTTGTAGTAAATAAATAAATAAATAAATGTTTATTCAGGTAAGGTACATACATACAAGAGATATTTACAAAAATTGATAGATTTATAGATAGAGCTAGTACATACAGTGCCTAAAGCCACTATTACGCAATGCGTTTTTGGCAGAAAAAACTTTAATGACTAAAACCTAAAACTAATTGAGTTTAAAGTGTAAAATGTGTTGAGAACAAATAAAAATAAAAATAAGAAAGGGGGGAACATGTTTGAAAAAGCAGCACAAATACAATTAGGTCGACAAACAGCGTTGTTTAAGAAAAACAGACATGGGTTGACAATAGAGGGGTAAGGTAGGTTACAGGGAATTTATTAGGTAGTGCTTCGTTTTTATCTTAAATTGGTGGAGAGAGGTACAGTCTTTAACATGGTTGGGAAGGTCATTCCACATTCTGGGTCCCTTGATTTGTAGAGCATTTCTAGTTTGATTAAGTCGTACTCTTGGAATATCAAAACTGTATTTGCTTCTGGTGTGGTGCTCATAGGTTCCGTTACAACCTTCAATGAAGCTTTTGAGGTCAGGATTGGCATTACAGTTCAGCGTTTTATATATGTATAATACATATGAGAGAATGTGTAGTGACTTAATGTCCAACATATTCAGAGATTTGAGTAGGGGTACCGAGTGATGTCCGGGGCCAGAGTTGGATATTGTCCTAATAGCAGCTTTGTGTTGAGTAATTAGAGGACATAAATGATTTTGGGTAGTAGAACCCCAAGCACAAATACCATAGTTGAGATATGGATAGATGAGGGAGTAATAGAGCGTCACCAGGGCAGGGCGGGGTACATAATATCTGATCTTAGAAAGAATGCCAACAGTTTTTGAAACTTTTTTTGATATATTAAAATGTGTCCCTGGAAATTCAGCTTGTGGTCAATGAGAACGCCAAGGAATATGCCATCTATTTTGTTACAAATTTGGGTACTGTTTATTCTGAGATTTATTTGATTAGAGGATTTATTGCCAAACAGAATATAGAAAGTTTTGTCAATGTTAAGGGAGAGTTTGTTGGCAGTTAGCCAAAGATGGACTTTATTTAGCTCAGTATTTACTGTGGCATTTAGAGCAAGGGGGTCAGGATTGGAGTAAATGAAGGTTGTGTCGTCAGCAAATAGAATTGGTTTGAGGTGTTGGGAGGCATTTGGAAGGTCATTAATGTAGATGAGAAAGAGGAGAGGGCCAAGTATGCTGCCCTAAGGAACACCGATGTTGATGGTTAGCGTGGGAGAAATTGAATTATTCACAGAAACATACTGGAGCCTGTCAGTAAGGTAAGATTTGAGGTATTGTAGGGAGTGTCCTCTGACTCCATAATGATGTAATTTAAGAAGAAGGATTAGGTGGTTGACAGTGTCAAAAGCCTTACGCAGGTCCACAAATAACCCAACAGGAAACTCATTTTTATCAATATCAACAGTCAAACAGATTTAGTCAATAGTGTTGGTATCTGTCGTTGCCAACAAAGTTGGGTTGTGTCGTAGCCATCAGTGTTCGGTTGTATCGTAGTAAACAGTGTTGGGTTGTGTTGTAGTCAACAGTGTTGGGTTGTGTCGTAGTCAACAGTGTTGGTATCTGTCGTAGCCAACAGTGTTGGGTTGTGTCGTAGCCAACATTGTTGGGTTGTGTCGTAGCCAACAGTGTTGGGTTGTGTCGTAGCCAACAGTGTTGGGTTGTGTTGTAGCCAACAGTGTAGGGTTGTGTCGTAGCCAACAGTGTTGGGTTGTGTCGTAGCCAACAGTGTTCGGTTGTGTCGTAGTCAACAGTGTTGGGTTGTGTCGTATTCAACAGTGTTGGGTTGTGTCGTAGCCAACAGTGTTGGGTTGTGTCGTAGTCAACAGTGTTGGGTTGTGTCGTAGTCAACAGTGTTGGGTTGTGTCGTAATCAACAGTGTTGGGTTGTGACGTAGCTAACAGTGTTGGGTTGTGTCGTAGCCAACAGTGTTGCTATGTGCCGTAGCCAACAGTGTTGGGTTGTGTCGTAGCCAACAGTGTTGGGTTGTGTCGTAGCCAACAGTGTTGGGTTGTGACGTAGTCAACAGTGTTGGGTTGTGTCGTAGCCAACAGTATTGGGTTGTGTCGTAGCCAACAGTGTTGGGTTGTGTCGTAGCCAACAGTGTTGGGTTGTGTCGTAGCCAACTGTGTTGGGTTGTGTCGTAGCCAACAGTGTTGGGTTGTGTCGTAGCCAACAGTGTTGGGTTGTGTCGTAGTCAACAGTGTTGGGTTGTGTCGTAGCCAACAGTGTAGGGTTGTGTCGTAGTCAACAGTGTTGGGTTGTGTCGTAGCCAACAGTGTAGGGTTGTGTCGTAGTCAGCAGTGTTGGGTTGTGTCATAGTCAACAGTGTTGGGTTGTGTCGTAGCCAACAGTGTTGGGTTGTGGCATAGCCAACAGTGTTGGGTTGTGTCGTAGTCGGCAGTGTTGGGTTGTGTCGAAGTCAACAGTGTTGGGTTGTGTCGTAGCCAACAGTGTAGGGTTGTGTCGTATTCAACAGTGTTGGTATGTGTCGTAGTCAACAGTGTTGCTATGTGCCGTAGCCAACAGTCTAGGGTTGTGTCGTAGCCAACAGTGTTGGGTTGTGTTGTAGCCAACAGTGTTGGATTGTGTCGTAGCCAACAGTGTAGGGTTGTGTCGTATTCAACAGTGTTGGTATGTGTCGTAGTCAACAGTGTTGGGTTGTGTCGTAGCCAACAGTCTAGGGTTGTGTGGTAGCCAACAGTGTTGGGTTGTGTTGTAGCCAACAGTGTTGGGTTGTGTCGTAGCCAACAGTGTTGGGTTGTGTTGTAGCCAACTGTGTTTGGTTGTGTCGTAGTCAACAGTGTTGGTATGTGTTGTTGCCAACAGTGTTGGTATGTGTCGTAGTCAACAGTGTTGCTATGTGCCGTAGCCAACAGTCTAGGGTTGTGTCGCAGTCAACAGTGTTGGTATGTGTTGTAGCCAACAGTGTTGGGTTGTTTCGTAGTCAACAGTGTAGGGTTGTGTCGTAGCCAACAGTGTTGGGTTGTGTCGTAGCCAACAGTGTTGGGTTGTGTCGTAGCCAACAGTGTTGGGTTGTGTCGTAGCCAACAGTGTTGGGTTGTGTCGTAGCCAACAGTGTTGGGTTGTGTCGTAGCCAACAGTGTTGGGTTGTGTCGTAGCCAACAGTGTTGGGTTGTGTCGTAGCCAACAGTGTTGGGTTGTGTCGTAGCCAACAGTGTAGGGTTGTGTCGTAGTCAGCAGTGTTGGGTTGTGTCATAGTCAACAGTGTTGGGTTGTGTCGTAGCCAACAGTGTTGGGTTGTGGCATAGCCAACAGTGTTGGGTTGTGTCGTAGTCGGCAGTGTTGGGTTGTGTCGTAGTCAACAGTGTTGGGTTGTGTCGTAGCCAACAGTGTAGGGTTGTGTCGTATTCAACAGTGTTGGTATGTGTCGTAGTCAACAGTGTTGCTATGTGCCGTAGCCAACAGTCTAGGGTTGTGTCGTAGCCAACAGTGTTGGGTTGTGTTGTAGCCAACAGTGTTGGATTGTTTCGTAGCCAACAGTGTAGGGTTGTGTCGTATTCAACAGTGTTGGTATGTGTCGTAGTCAACAGTGTTGGGTTGTGTCGTAGCCAACAGTCTAGGGTTGTGTGGTAGCCAACAGTGTTGGGTTGTGTTGTAGCCAACAGTGTTGGGTTGTGTCGTAGCCAACAGTGTTGGGTTGTGTTGTAGCCAACGGTGTTTGGTTGTGTCGTAGTCAACAGTGTTGGTATGTGTTGTAGCCAACAGTCTAGGGTTGTGTCGTAGTCAACAGTGTTGGTATGTGTTGTAGCCAACAGTGTTGGGTTGTGTCGTAGTCAACAGTGTAGGGTTGTGTCGTAGCCAACAGTGTTGGGTTGTGTCGTAGCCAACATTGTTGGGTTGTGTCGTAGCCAACAGTGTTGGGTTGTGTCGTAGCCAACAGTGTTGGGTTGTGTCGTAGCCAACAGTGTTGGGTTGTGTCGTAGCCAACAGTGATGGGTTGTGTCGTAGCCAACAGTGTTGGGATGTGTCGTAGCCAACATTGTTGGGTTGTGTCGTAGCCAACAGTGTTGGGTTGTGTCGTAGCCAACAGTGTAGGGTTGTGTCGTAGCCAACAGTGTTGGGTTGTGTCGTAGCCAACATTGTTGGGTTGTGTCGTAGCCAACAGTGTTGGGTTGTGTCGTAGCCAACAGTGTTGGGTTGTGTCGTAGTCAACAGTGTTGGGTTGTGTCGTAGCCAACAGTGTTGGGTTGTGTCGTAGTCAACAGTGTTGGGTTGTGTCGTAGCCAACAGTGTTGGGTTGTATCGTAGTCAACAGTGTTGGGTTGTGTCGTAGCCAACAGTGTTGGTATGTGTCGTAGCCAACAGTGTTGCTATGTGCCGTAGCCAACAGTGTTGGGTTGTGTCGTAGCCAACAGTGTTGGGTTGTGTCGTAGCCAACAGTGTTGGGTTGTGTCGTAGCCAACAGTGTTGGGTTGTGTCGTAGCCAAAAGTGTTGGGTTGTGTCGTAGCCAACAGTGTTGGGTTGTGTCGTAGCCAACAGTGTTGGGTTGTGTCGTAGCCAACAGTGTTAGGTTGTGTCGTAGCCAACAGTGTTGGGTTGTGTCGTAGCCAACAGTGTTGGGTTGTGTCGTAGTCAACAGTGTTGGGTTGTGTCGTAGCCAACAGTGTTGGGTTGTGTCGTAGCCAACAGTGTTTGGTTGTGTCGTAGTAAACAGTGTTGGGTTGTGTCGTAGCCAACAGTGTAGGGTTGTGTCGTAGCCAACAGTGTTGGGTTGTGTCGTAGCCAACAGTGTTGGGTTGTGTCGTAGCCAACAGTGTTTGGTTGTGTCGTAGTCAACAGTGTTGGGTTGTGTCGTAGCCAACAGTGTTAGGTTGTGTCGTAGCCAACAGTGTTGGGTTGTGTCGTAGCCAACAGTGGTGGGTTGTGTCGTAGCCAACAGTGTTGGGTTGTGTCGTAGTCAACAGTGTTGGGTTGTGTCGTAGCCAACAGTGTAGTGTTGTGTCGTAGTCAACAGTGTTGAGTTGTGTCGTAGCCAACAGTGTAGGGTTGTGTCGTAGTCAGCAGTGTTGGGTTGTGTCGTAGTCAACAGTGTTGGGTTGTGTCGTAGCCAACAGTGTTGGGTTGTGGCATAGCCAACAGTGTTGGGTTGTGTCGTAGTGAGCAGTGTTGGGTTGTGTCGTAGTCAACAGTGTTGGGTTGTGTCGTAGCCAACAGTGTAGGGTTGTGTCGTAGCCAACAGTGTTGGTATGTGTCGTAGTCAACAGTGTTGGTATGTGTTGTAGCCAACAGTGTTGGGTTGTGTCGTAGTCAACAGTGTTGGTATGTGTTGTAGCCAACAGTGTTGGTATGTGTTGTAACCAACAGTGTTGGTATGTGTCGTAGTCAACAGTGTTGGTATGTGTTGTAGCCAACAGTGTTGGTATGTGTTGTAGGTAACAGTGTTGGGTTGTGTCGTATTCAACAGTGTTGGTATGTGTTGTAGCCAACAGTGTTGGTATGTGTTGTAGCCAACAGTGTTGGTATGTGTTGTAGCCAACAGTGTTGGTATGTGTCGTAGTCAACAGTGTTGGTATGTGTTGTAGCCAACAGTGTTGGTATGTGTTGTAGCCAACAGTGTTGGGTTGTGTCGTAGTCAACAGTGTTGGTATGTGTCTTAGTCAACAGTGTTGCTATGTGCCGTAGCCAACAGTCTAGGGTTGTGTCGTAGTCAACAGTGTTGGTATGTGTTGTAGCCAACAGTGTTGGGTTGTGTCGTAGTCAACAGTGTAGGGTTGTGTCGTAGCCAACAGTGTAGGGTTGTGTCGTAGCCAGCAGTGTTGGGTTGTGTCGTAGTCAACAGTGTAGGGTTGTGTCGTAGCCAACAGTGTTGGTATGTGTCGTAGCCAACAGTGTTGGGTTGTGTCGTAGCCAACAGTGTTGGGTTGTGTCGTAGCCAACAGTGTTGGGTTGTGGCGTAGCCAACAGTGTTGGGTTGTGGCGTAGCCAACAGTGTTGGGTTGTGTCGTAGCCAACAGTGTTGGGTTGTGGCGTAGCCAACAGTGTTGCGTTGCGTTGTAGTAAATAAATAAATAAATAAATGTTTATTCAGGTAAGGTACATACATACAAGAGATATTTACAAAAATTGATAGATTTATAGATAGAGCTAGTACATACAGTGCCTAAAGCCACTATTACGCAATGCGTTTCGGGCAGAAAAAACTTTAATGACTAAAACCTAAAACTAATTGAGTTTAAATTGTAAAATGTGTTGAGAACAAATAAAAATAAAAATAAGAAAGGGGGGAACATGTTTGAAAAAGCAGCACAAATACAATTAGGTCGACAAACAGCGTTGTTTAAGAAAAACAGACATGGGTTGACAGTAGAGGGGTAAGGTAGGTTACAGGGAA
The DNA here is from genome assembly GCF_040958095.1 of Procambarus clarkii. Taxonomy (NCBI): domain Eukaryota; kingdom Metazoa; phylum Arthropoda; class Malacostraca; order Decapoda; family Cambaridae; genus Procambarus; species Procambarus clarkii. The sequence goes on along the minus strand of NC_091152.1, from coordinate 50,208,031 downwards.
TTTATTAGGTAGTGCTTCGTTTTTATCTTAAATTGGTGGAGAGAAGTACAGTCTTTAACATGATTGGGAAGGTCATTCCACATTCTGGGTCCCTTGATTTGTAGAGCATTTCTAGTTTGATTAAGTCGTACTCTTGGAATATCAAAACTGTATTTGCTTCTGGTGTGGTGCTCATGGGTTCCGTTACAACCTTCAATGAAGCTTTTGAGGTCAGGATTGGCATTACAGTTCAGCGTTTTATATATGTATAATACACATGAGAGAATGTGTAGTGACTTAATGTCCAACATATTCAGAGATTTGAGTAGGGGTACCGAGTGATGTCTGGGGCCAGAGTTGGATATTGTCCTAATAGCAGCTTTGTGTTGAGTAATTAGAGGACATAAATGATTTTGGGAAGTAGAACCCCAAGCACAAATACCATAGTTGAGATATGGATAGATGAGGGAGTAATAGAGCGTCACCAGGGCAGGGCGGGGTACATAATATCTGATCTTAGAAAGAATGCCAACAGTTTTTGAAACTTTTTTTGATATATTAAAATATGTCCCTGGAAATTCAGCTTCTCGTCAATGTGAACGGCAAGGAATATGCCATCTATTTTGTTTCAAATTTGGGTACTGTTTATTCTGAGATTTATTTGATTAGAGGATTTATTGCCAAACAGAATATAGAAAGTTTTGTCAATGTTAAGGGAGAGTTTGTTGGCAGTTAGCCAAAGATGGACTTTATTTAGCTCAGTATTTACTGTGGCATTTAGAGCAAGGGGGTCAGGACTGGAGTACATGAAGGTTGTGTCGTCAGCAAATAGAATTGGTTTGAGGTGTTGGGAGGCATTTGGAAGGTCATTAATGTAGATGAGAAAGAGGAGAGGGCCAAGTATGCTGCCCTAAGGAACACCGATGTTGATGGGTAGCGTGGGAGAAATTGAATTATTCACAGAAACATACTGGAGCCTGTCAGTAAGGTAAGATTTGAGGTATTGTAGGAAGTGTCCTCTGACTCCATAATGATGTAATTTAAGAAGAAGGTTTAGGTGGTTGACAGTGTCAAAAGCCTTACGCAGGTCCACAAATAACCCAACAGGAAACTCATTTTTATCAATATCAACAGTCAAACAGATTTAGTCAATAGTGTTGGTATCTGTCGTTGCCAACAGTGTTGGGTTGTGTCGTAGCCAACAGTGTTCGGTTGTATCGTAGTCAACAGTGTTGGGTTGTGTCGTAGTCAACAGTGTTGGGTTGTGTCGTAGTCAACAGTGTTGGTATCTGTCGTAGCCAACAGTGTTGGGTTGTGTCGTAGCCAACAGTGTTGGGTTGTGTTGTAGCCAACAGTGTAGGGTTGTGTCGTAGCCAACAGTGTTGGGTTGTGTCGTAGCCAACAGTGTTGGGTTGTGTCGTAGCCAACAGTGTTGGGTTGTGTCGTAGCCAACAGTGTTGGGTTGTGTCGTAGCCAACAGTGTTGGGTTGTGTCGTAGCCAACATTGTTGGGTTGTGTCGTAGCCAACAGTGTTGGGTTGTGTCGTAGCCAACAGTGTAGGGTTGTGTCGTAGCCAACAGTGTAGGGTTGTGTCGTAGCCAACAGTGTTGGGTTGTGTCGTAGCCAACAGTGTTGGGTTGTGTCGTAGCCAACAGTGTTGGGTTGTGTCGTAGCCAACAGTGTTGGGTTGTGTCGTAGCCAACAGTGTTGGGTTGTGTCGTATTCAACAGTGTTGGGTTGTGTCGTAGCCACAATCAACCTTCAGTGCATGACAGTGTCAAGTCACCACTGGGCGCTAAAGCTGCACAATTATTCACTGTTGGCTGTTATTCACTAACAATCACCATGAGTCATATCCTGTATTTCCTGTCTTGTTCCTCCTTACTAAGCATATGTCATGGTCGTGTGTGGTCCACTCCCTAACATGCATACAATTATTATTTGATATTATTGTATGTATATATTATTATTTTAATATTTTTATTCCATTCGCTGTTCGTTGTTCAATTCGTTGTTCCATTCGCATCCGAGCAGATTTTTAAATACATACTCTATAGATGTCACGTCTGTGACGGTAAAAAAAAGACATGCTTTTCTGAAAAACTGTGTTTTTCATGTAAGGGAAATCTTCTAAACCTTTTTACCGATTGCTTTGAAATTTTGACACAACGTTGCATTCGAATAGGCGTGTCTTTTTATATATATACTATATACATGCCTCACCTGTGATAGGAAAAAACATGCATTTTTTTTAAAAACAGCGCCATCTGTTGGACGTAAGAAAAACACACTCTGTAATCTCCGAAAGTTCTTCACCAATTGGTTTGAAATTTTGACACAACGTTGCATTCGAATAGGCGCATCTTTTTATATACCTACCTATATATATATATATTGCGTTGGAATTCAGCTGTGTTGTTTACCAGACCGTTCATTTCGTGAGAATAGTTTCTTTTTATATTTTTTCATATTTTCATTTCATTTTTAACTGTTTTTCTTATATTTCAGTTATGGGAACATCAGATCACTTGATGTTCCCAATTTTCTGAAGGGAACATCAGACCATTTGGGAAGGCTTCGGACGAGGGGAGTGGGGCATGGTGGGGATGACGAGGGGACGGAAATGAGAGATGGTGGGGAGGACGAAGGGACAAGGGAGGGGGAAATGGTGGGGAAGGAAGAGAGGACGGGGGAGTTTGGGATGATGGGGACGAGGGGATGGGGGAAAGGAGAATGGTAGGGAGGACAAAGGGACGGGGGAGTGGGGAAAGGTTGGGAGGCCGAGGAGACGGGTGAGGGGAAAATGGTGGGGAGGACTGGGAGACAGGGAAGGTTGTTGTGGCTCAGCAACGCACGTGTTGCTGAGCCACAGCAACGCGTGGCCGGGTACAGCTAGTATGTATATATATATATATATATATATATATATATATATATATATATATATATATAGTCCTCCCCACCATTTTCCTCCTTACTAAGCATATGTCATGGTCGTGTGTGGTCCACTCCCTAACATGCATACAATTATTATTTGATATTATTGTATGTATATATTATTATTTTAATATTTTTATTCCATTCGCTGTTCGTTGTTCAATTCGTTGTTCCATTCGCTCGGATGCGAATGGAACAACGTTCCATTCGCATCCGAGCAGGTTTTTAAATACATATATATATATATATATATATATATATATATATATATATATATATATATATATATATATATATATATATATATATATATATATGTCGTACCTAATAGCCAGAACGCACTTCTCAGCCTATTATGCAAGGCCCGATTTGCCTAATAAGCCAAGTTTTCATGAATTAATTGTTTTTTGACTACCTAACCTACCTATCCTAACCTAACCTAACTTTTTCGGCTACCTAACCTAACCTAACCTATAGAGATAGGTTAGGTAGGGTTGGTTAGGTTCGTTCATATATCTACGTTAATTTTACCTCCAATAAAAAAAATTGACCTCATACATAATGAAATGGATAGCTTTATCATTTCACAAGAAAAAAATTTGAGAAAACATATTAATTCAGGAAAATTTGGCTTATTAGACAAATCGGGCCTTGCATAGCAGGCCGAGTACGACGTTCTGGCTACTAGGTACAACATATATATATATATATATATATATATATATATATATATATATATATTGTGACAATAATCTCCTTCAAGAGATTGAGCCTGCTCTTCCCTCCACAATTACGTCGATACAACTATATAAAACTACTATGGAAGAAATGTCCAACAACGACAACAACATCTCCAAGGTTTGCCAGAGCGCAAAACGTATGCAGCCAGGAACACCTGCTCAGACTCAAACCGCCAAACTACCCGTCTTGCTGCCAGCTCCTCTGATTGGTCGCCGGTCGGGCTGCAACTGCACTCCACCCCCCCATACTACTTGATGTCTGGGGCCGCCACGACCTCAGTCCTCAGAATATTCCGTGCTTTCACACAGTTAACATTTCTCCCTGCTAGACGTAAGCTTTGGCGTACGTGTACTGAGAGAGGTGATAGCTTAAAGCCAATATTCCAGCACCTTTCATTTATTTGTCTATTGCACTTGTTATTTTGCTCACTTGTCTTAACGTAACTTTTCATTGTGTCATTTAATTATTCTTATTATTTTGATTGATTTTATTATACGAATTTGTTTGTCCATTTTATTCATGTTTGTTTATTTAACGTAATTAAAATTTCATTGTTAAAATTTACTTGTGTTTTGTGTGTCTTCTCCTTACCTTACCACAGACGAAGTTCCAGATTTTCTATTTTTTTTTAATACTATGTGACGAGGCCATACCCCTAGCTTTGAACAGCCGAACACCAACGCGTTACCGTCACATATTATATGGGGGCCTGTCCGGGATGCTTCACTCAGGTACTGGTGCCAAGTGGTAATTTATGGTAAGCGTATTTAACTTTGTTAATGTAGCTTTTACTATTTTTCATATTCAATTTCATTTTTTATAAGGTGCGGTGTATTGTGCATTACGAGAGTAACATATGGTGAAGGTGAGACAACTTTGGATTACGTGGTGACTGTAGGCCTCAGTCATACTCTTAATTGGTCATCTCTCCCTCCGTGTTATTACTCGTGTTTACCATCTTTGTCCCTTGGATATTTCTCATTTTTGACAGATCATCATATTGGTACCCTGGTACTGTGGTCTGCCCCGGGTCAAGAGTACCCAATCTTCTGCAATCTGACTGTAGGAGGACAAAGAGGGCCATAGTTCCTCTAGCTCGAACTTTAGTTGCTGAATTGGGACCTCAGCAGCAGTTCTCGTCACCAGTTGACACCTCGCACCCCTACACGTCAGTCAGAGATGATGATACATACAACGGTAGGGAATTAGCTTACTTTTTCAGAGCACAAAAGTTCGCTAATTCTGTAAGTATCATATTAAATTCAGTAGGAAAAACTTGCTTTATGTCCTATAGAGACTTGGCAAGGTATGCCTACATCCTTGGACTACCAATTTTACTTTTGAGGCAATTTAATGTTTCATTTGTTTTCGAAACTCTGTTTCATTTGTTAGTAGGATTTTCTTGCCCTTATCCTCTTACATGAGTACCGGGTACAAGATTTCCTGCGCCCTTGATTTAATTTAATCATTTAACATCTTTTACTTAACTTTAATTGTTAAAGATCTCACAGGATAGGTACCAGTTGCCACGTTGTCCTGTTTCTGACATTCACTATTGAATATTCGTGTACCTTTATTTGCTAATTTCACCATGTTTCGTCTCCAAGCTTTCCGTGCAAATCCAGCAGGTGAAATAGGGACTTTAAGTCGTGCCAAGAGGACTGAATTACAAACTCTTGCACATGAGTATCAACTAGAAGTTCCCTACCAAGCCAACAAAAATGACCTATACAACCTGTTGCTGGATTACTATTTAGAGCAAGGTAAGATAGACTCTGAAACTCATGAAACTTACTATATTGCAGATAAAACTGCCTTGGCAACGATGAAACTCAAACTAGAGCTGGCCAAGATTGAACGTGAGCAGCAAAGAGAAGCAGCTGCCATAAGAAGGGACGAACAAGAACGCGAAGCTGCCTTGAGGAGAGACGAACAAGAACGCGAAGCTGCCTTGAGGAGAGAAGAACACGAACGTGGACTCGCCCTCCACGAACGTGAGGTCGCATTACTCCGTGAACGTGAACGAGTACAGCTTGAAACACTCCAGGAGCGGGAACGCGTACAGCTTGAAACCAAACAACGCGAGTTGGAGATGCAACGCGAACATGACAAGCAACAAGCGACTGTGGCTCTAGAGTATCGTCAACGAGAAATCGCCTTGGAAACTTCACACTTCACTCAACGCCAACAAGCTACTGCCAATCTTCCCGTCAGTTTTAATATATCACATGCAAGTAAGTTAATGCCATCCTTTGTAGAAGCAGAAGTTGATGTGTTCTTTACCACCTTTGAAACCCTTGCTAATCAACTCAGTTGGCCTGTCGACCAATGGGCCACACTTCTCAGAGTCCATCTTACAGGTAGAGCTGCATTCACACTCAGTACTCTGGCGTCTGAGAATGACTACCCGACTCTGAAACAAGCAGTGTTGGACGCCTACCTCCTCTCTACTGAAAGTTATAGAAGGAAATTCCGTGACCACCTGAAGGCAAGTACCACTACCTTCCTTGAGTTTGCTAACACGAAACGGAGATATTTCATGAAATGGCTGGAAGCAGCACATGTCTCTACTTTTACAGAACTCGTCAACCTGATGCTTGTTGAAGAATTCTTGAGACGTGTGCCGCCTCCTGTCCGCCTCTACTTAGCAGATAAAGAAGAAACCGACTACCTGAAGTGTGCTAAGTCGGCTGACACTTACAGCCTCATCCACCGGCTGACACCCGAACCATCCTCCAGTAAGAAGTCGTGGTACAGTTACGAGAAAGTGAGCCCCGATCAAGCTGGTTCACAACTGTACTGCAAGTATTGTAGACTCTATGGACATACCATAGACAAGTGTGGTAAGTCTCAATACAAGGGAACCACTGACCAACAAAAACCCAAACCAACTCCTCCTAAGTCCGGTAAGCCTGTGATGAATGTTGGTGTTAATGTTAATGATCTTTCTCTTTTCAGTAACCACCTGTATACTGGAACTGTCTCTGCCAACGGTTCAAATCCGGAGGGACGTTTCAAATTGAAGATCTTGAGGGACACAGCGGCTCTTCAATCGATCATCTTGAAGTCGGCTGTGCCCAACATCACCTACACCGGAGAAACTGTCTTCATCACTGACCTCACTGCTACCACTCCATACCCTCTCGCCAGAGTCCACCTGGATTGTCCCTACGTGGACGGGGAAGTCCAAGTCGCCGTCAGGGAAAAGCCTTTTCCCATGCCTGGAGTGCAACTTCTCCTAGGAAACGACTTGGCAGAAGACCTGCAACCGACCAACCTGATCGTCATGGACAAACCCCAGGTGTGTAACTCTGTGCCAAGTAACCCTATTCTAGAGTATGTTCCAGCAGAGGTTCAAGAGAGTGATGAAGTTTCTCCTCCGGTTCTCGTGACCACCTGTGCACAAGCCGCACGTCCACAGCCAGCTGACTCTACTGCTACCGCTGTCCCTCAAGACCTTCAGAAACTACCCCCGCATCTGACCAAGTTGGAGTTCCGTAAGTTGCAGAGGGAAGATCTTACTTTAACACCATTGTTTTTCCAGGCTGAGACTCAACCCGACAGTATTCCTGGGTTCTTCCTAAAGAACGACTTGCTCTACCGCAGATATAGACCCAGTAAACTGAAGGAGGAGGACGGTTGGGCCAACATCGAACAACTTGTGATTCCCACCAGCCTGCGGCCCACTATTCTACACCTGGCCCACGGAGCGCTCTCCCACTACGGCTTCAACAAGACTTACCATGGAATTCGTCAAGACTACTACTGGCCAGGTATGGTAAATAACGTCAAACAGTACGTAAAACGGTGTCATACATGTCAGATGGCAGGCAAACCGAACATCTCCATTCCCAGAGCGCCACTGATTCCCATACAGGTGCCTGCGGAACCTTTCCACAGACTCATAATAGACTGTGTTGGTCCTTTACCTCGGACCAGTTCAGGTAACGCCTACATCCTAACCATCCTGTGTCCTACCACCAGATTTCCCATAGCAGTTCCAGTGAAGAACATCACGGCTGCTACGGTTATAAAACATCTATTGAAGATCTTCACTCAATACGGATTTCCCAGGGAGATTCAGAGCGACTGTGGTACCAACTTCACCAGTGATCTCTTCAAAAGGACACTGGAGGAGTTCAACATCAAACAGGTATTGTCCAGCCCCTATCATCCTGCTTCACAGGGTTCTCTTGAACGTAGTCATCAGACCATCAAAGCACTCTTGAAAAAGTTTTGTAGTGAAACCTCTAAGGATTGGGATAAGCAGATTGACCTTATAATGTGTATTTTCAGAAGTCTCCCCAATGAGTCCCTAGGAGTATCCCCTTATGAGATGCTCTACGGCCGTAAGTGCCGTACTCCCCTTAAGGCTTTCAAAGACTCTCTCCGAGATGCCACCTTCAGTGAGCATCAGAATGTGCCCCAGTTTCTTCAAAACCTTCAACACATTCTAGAGAGAGTCCACCGTTTTGCCCATGATAATCTATTGAAAGCCCAGGAGAGAATGAAGACTCATTACGACCAGACCAGCAAAGTAAGAAAATTCAAGCCGGGAGACTTCGTCCTTGCATATTTCCCTATCCCAGGTTCACCTTTCCAAAACAGGTTTTCAGGACCCTACCGCGTCAAAGAGTGCAGGAATAACAACAACTACGTAATAGAGACTCCAGATAGGCGGCGGAAGACCCAGCTGTGCCACGTCAACCTCCTGAAGCAATATAATGGTACTCCTCCCACTGTCCTAATTAACTATTCCACCTTCACAGAACCCTACATCCACAGTGAGACCTTCCCAGCTTCTCCTCCCGAAAGCACTGACAAGGAGTCAGCGCTTTCTAATTCCGAAATCCTTAATGATCTTCCCAAATACTTTCAGGATAATCATAGTGCACCTCTCGTCAAGATCTTCAGAGAACATAAAGAGTTGTTCCGAGATGACCCCCAAGAGTGTAATGTTACCCAGCACGACATCCAACTGCTCCCCGACACCCGGCCGATTCGTCAACCCTTCTACCGAATCAGCCCGAGCAAGAAGGAAGTCATGCGTGCTGAGGTGCAGTACCTCTTGGATCATGGACTGGCTACACCTTGTGAGTCCCCCTGGGCCTCGCCTTGTATCTTGGTGCCCAAACCCCAAGGTAAGGTGCGGTTATGTACCGACTATCGTAAACTGAACAATGTAACTGTTAAGGATGCTTACCCCTTGCCAAGGATAGATGACATCCTTGATGCCATTGGTAGTGCCCAGTACTTGTCCCAAGTGGACTTGCTTAAGGGGTACTATCAAGTGTGTCTAACGAAGCGAGCTAAAGAGATATCTGCCTTCATCACTCCTTTTGGACTTTTCAGATATGAACGCCTTCCTTTCGGACTATGTAATGCCCCGGCCACCTTTCAGAGAGCTGTCAACCGTGTCATCCAGGGCTTGGATAACACATACGCCTACCTGGACGATATCGTCGTAGCCTCCAACACCTGGAGTGAACATCTGCTCCAGCTGCGACGTCTGTTCTCCAAGCTCCTGACAGCCGGCCTCACCATCAACCTGGGCAAGTCCACTTTCGCGAAAGGTAAAGTGCGTTATCTGGGTCATGTTATTGGGAGTGGCAGCATAGCTCCGTTAGACTCACACACTCAAGCCATCCAACAGTATCCACAGCCTACCACCAGGAAGCAGCTCCTGCGCTTCCTTGGTCTTGCCTCCTACTACCGTAGGTTTGTGAGGAATTTCAGTACAGTCGCCACACCTCTAATTCTATTAACCAGTCCCAAGCAACGGTATAATTGGACCATGCAGCAAACCGTTGCTTTCGAACAACTCAAATTCCTCCTCTGTTCTAACCCCATTCTCGCCTCTCCAGATATCACCAAGCCTTTCGTCCTTCATGTCGACGCCAGTGGTACCGGCGTTGGTGGTGTCCTGATGCAACAACGAGGCGAGGAGGTTCTACCTGTCAGCTACTACAGCTACAAACTGAAACCACACCAGAGGAACTACAGCACTATTCAAAAGGAGCTACTATTCATCGTCCTGAACCTCCAACACTTCGCTCCGTACCTACAAGGCGCCAGGTCTACCACCATCTTCTCAGACCACAACCCTCTCCGCTTCCTACATCAAGCCCAATTCACCAACCAGCGTCTTCTACGATGGGCTCTGTATTTACAAGATTTCAACCTGGAGATCCGCTATATCAAGGGTTCTGACAACACCATAGCCGATGCCCTCTCCAGAGTTTATGAAGTAGAAGCGACTCCATCCATTACTCCACCACATAACGACGTACTTCTTCCAGAACCGCAGGCTTCGGGGGAGAGTTGTGACAATAATCTCCTTCAAGAGATTGAGCCTGCTCTTCCCTCCACAATTACGTCGATACAACTATATAAAACTACTATGGAAGAAATGTCCAACAACGACAACAACATCTCCAAGGTTTGCCAGAGCGCAAAACGTATGCAGCCAGGAACACCTGCTCAGACTCAAACCGCCAAACTACCCGTCTTGCTGCCGGCTCCTCTGATTGGTCGCCGGTCGGGCTGCAACTGCACTCCACCCCCCCATACTACTTGATGTCTGGGGCCGCCACGACCTCAGTCCTCAGAATATTCCGTGCTTTCACACAGTTAACATTTCTCCCTGCTAGACGTAAGCTTTGGCGTACGTGTACTGAGAGAGGTGATAGCTTAAAGCCAATATTCCAGCACCTTTCATTTATTTGTCTATTGCACTTCTTGTTATTTTGCTCACTTGTCTTAACGTAACTTTTCATTGTGTCATTTAATTATTCTTATTATTTTGATTGATTTTATTATACGAATTTGTTTGTCCATTTTATTCATGTTTGTTTATTTAACGTAATTAAAATTTCATTGTTAAAATTTACTTGTGTTTTGTGTGTCTTCTCCTTACCTTACCACAGACGAAGTTCCAGATTTTCTATTTTTTTTAATACTATGTGACGAGGCCATACCCCTAGCTTTGAACAGCCGAACACCAACGCGTTACCGTCACAATATATATATATATATATATATATATATATATATATATATATATATATATATATATATATATATATATATATATATATATATATGTCGTACCTAATAGCCAGAACGCACTTCTCAGCCTACTATTCAAGGCCCGATTTGCCTAATAAGCCAAGTTTTCATGAATTAATGTTTTTTCGTCTACCTAACTTACCTAACCTAACCTAACCTAGCTCTTTTTGGCTACCTAACCTAACCTTACCTATAAATATAGGTTAGGTTAGGTTAGGTAGGGTTGGTTAGGTTCGGTCATATATCTACGTTAATTTTAACTCCAATAAAAAAAAATTGACCTCACACATAGAGAAAAGGGTAGCTTTATCATTTCATAAGAAAAAAAATATAGTAAATATATTAATTCAGGAAAACTTTGCTTATTAGGCAAATCGGGCCTTGAATAGTAGGCTGAGAAGTGAGTTCTGGCTACTAGGTACGACATATATATATATATATATATATATATATATATATATATATATATATATATGTCGTACCTAGTAGCCAGAACGCACTTCTCAGCCTACTATGCAAGGCCCGATTTGCCTAATAAGCCATGTTTTCATGAATTAATGTTTTTTCGACTACCTAACCTACCTAACCTAACCTAACCTAACTTTTTGGGCTACCTAACCTAACCTAACCTATAAAGATAGGTTAGGTTAGGTTAGGTTAGGTAAGGTTGGTTAGGTTCGGTCATATATCTACTTTAATTTTAACTCCAATAAAATAAAATTGACTTCATACATAACGAAATGTGTTGCTTTATCTTTTCATAAGAAAAAAATTAGAGAAAATATATTAATTCAGGAAAACTTGGCTTATTAGGCAAATCGGGCCTTGCATAGTAGGCTGAGAAGTGCGTTCTGGCTACTAGGTACGACATATATATATATATATATATATATATATATATATATATGTCGTACCTAGTAGCCAGAACTCACTTTTTGGCCTACTATTCAAGGCCCGATTTGCCTAATAAGCCAAGTTTTCCTGAATTAATATATTTTCTCTAATTTTTTTCTTATGAAATGATAAAGCTACCCATTTCATTATGTATGAGGTCAATTTTTTTTTACTGGAGTTAAAATTAACGTAGATATATGACCGAACCTAACCAACCCTACCTAACCTAACCTAACCTATCTTTATAGGTTAGGTTTGGTTAGGTAGCCGAAAAAGTTAGGTTAGGTTAGGTTAGGTAGGTTAGGTAGTCGAAAAACAATTAATTCATGAAAACTTGGCTTATTAGGCAAATCGGGCCTTGAATAGTAGGCTGAGAAGTGAGTTCTGGCTACTAGGTACGACATATATATATATATATATATATATATATATATATATATATATATATATATATATATATATACTTTTTCTGAAAAAAAATGTTTTCCACGTGTTTTTCATATGAGGGAAATCTTCGAAACCTCTTTGCCAATTGCTTTGAAAATTTGACACAACGTTGCATTCGAATAGGCGCGTCATTTTATGTACCTACTGTATAGATGCCACCCTTGTGACAGGTAACGACATGCGTTTTTTAAAAACAGCGCCATCTGTTGCACATAATAGCAACATGCACGCTATACTAAATATGTCACGAATTCCATTTTAATGTTTCCGATAGTATTGATCAATTTTATTTTCATAGATTTTGATTTATTTTCTTTTTGATTTAATTATTTTGTGTGAATTGTGTTGGAATTAAGCAGTGTTGTTTACCATAACGTTCATTTCGTGAGTATAGTTTTTTTTTTAATATTTTCTATTCATTTTTAACTGTTTTTCTTATATTTCAGCGATGGGAACATCAGATCACTTGATGTTCCCAATTTTCTGATGGGAACATCAGACCATTCGGGAAGGCATCGGACGAGGGAGTGGGGAATGGTGGGGAGGACGAGGGGACGGAAGTGAGAGATGGTGGGGAGGACGAGGGGACGGAAGTGAGAGATGGTGGGAAGAACGAAGGGAAAAGGGAGGGGGTAATGGTGGGGAAGACAAAGGGACAGGGGAGTGGGTCATGGTGGGAAGGAAGAGGGGAAGGTGGAGTGGAGAATGGTGGGGAGGCCGAGGAGACGGGTGAAGGGGGAATGGTGGGGAGAACTGGGGGACATGGAAGGTTGTTGTGGCTCAGCAACGCACATGCGTAATATTATTTTATTTGGCGTCGAGGTTTCGTATTAAGGACAGTTCAGAAAGTCTGACGAATATATAAAATGATCCGGTAACTAAACTAACTATCACCTGCCAATATAACGTGGCGGTGAACACTGGTGGCTGGGCGAGGCGCTGTGGTTAGCTCCGTCGTGTCATTTAGCAATATTGCTGTCGCTTCGTCTGCATGAAACCTGCGTGTGGGAATATTGCTCAAAAATGCTAACAATATTGATAGTTTTGCCTGGAGTTGGGCAGTTTGTGCTGGCTGTCCCATCGTCTATGGTCGGGGAGTAATTCTATATCACTAACGAGAGCCGCTGTATTCCCAGGTGCCTAAACGTAAGAGAATTCGGTAGAAATATAACTGTATTTTTGTGTTTGTCCGAGGAAAGGAAATTCTCAGAGGCGGATTTAATGATGAATTTATAGGATGAGTTGTGGTGGTGTGAGGTGGAGAGGTGGAGCGGTGTGGTGGAGGCACGAGTCAGTGTGGCTGCAGCCGTCGTGGTGGGAGGGTGTACAGCGCTCCGCTCCGTACCTGGACCAGCTGAGCCCAACAGCTTCTGGTGATACGACCATTACTGATTGTTAATAAACGTCAACGCCTTCCTTCCCCCTCACGCTCGCGGGGTATTGACTCGCTGATAACAATGAGGATGAGATACAGCCTAACCTCAGAAACTTATGACGACAATTTAAAGTTTTATTTTACTAATAGGGAGAAAACCAATTTGGTAAAGTAATGATCAAGTGTTAAATAGAATAATTAATTAACGTGATTTAGCATCCAAGCACTGATGATAATCATTCTCAGCTTATTACCTGGTGTTGTATTTGTCTATTGTATTCAGTAAACAGACTGTTGTAGTTACGTAGTCAAGAATTGACTTGTTTACTCGTGAGTAATATTCATCTCTGAAACAATTGATCAACTCTACAGAAACCCTTGAGAGCAAGAGATATTGACCTTTAATTAGATATCAAAACTGAACGTTTGGATCTTAGGAAATTTCTCCTACTAAAGGTGGTGCGGCGAGTGGATGGTCAGTCCTGGTGTAACCAAGTCCTGTTGAAAGTGGCTAGCCAGTAAGGACTCCGAGTCTGACCTTAAATAGTAAAAACCCCGACCGCCTGGACCCCCTCTCTGACCCCCTAAGCAGTGTCGACCCCCTCTCTAACCCCCTAAGCAGTGTCGACCCCCTCTCTGACCCCCTAAGCAGTGACGACCCCCTCTCTGACCCCCTAAGCAGTGACGACCCCCTCTCTGACCCCCTAAGCAGTGACGACCCCCTCTCTGACCCCCTAAGCAGTGACGACCCCCTCTCTGACCCCCTAAGCAGTGACGACCCCCTCTCTGACCCCCTAAGCAGTGTCGACCCCCTCTCTGACCCCCTAAGCAGTGACGACCCCCTCTCTGACCCCCTGAGCAGTGTCGACCCCCTCTCTGACCCCCTAAGCAGTGACGACCCCCTCTCTGACCCCAGGCCAGGTTGACCTAACACAGAGAGAGAGGGGTCAGTGGCGGGAGACAGACAGTGCTTTATAGTGGCCATCATCGGAAAATCCTTTGATCGTAAAAAAAAAAAAAGTGGAGCCAAACAACTGTTGGTGTTGGCATCATGTATGCCCATCTGTTGGCACTCTTCCTCACCACCACTACACCAGGTAAGGCCCAGATGACAGGTTTTATCCACATTCATGCCAAATTAATCGTGCCAAAATTGTAACATAAGTTCTTTGTTTACCTTTCCTTCAAAGTCATCAAAATCGCATGATGGCATTTTTCCTTCTATCAAACACAAGTGGTGTCGTGTGTAGAAGATATGAATGTTTTACGAAATTGTTGAAAAACTCGTGTATTTGCGGATTTTTTTTTTTCCTAAGTAATTATTGTAAAAGTGTGTTAATTTTTCTAAATAAGACCCATCGTTTTTTAATTGTAGAAAGTAAATGGAAATTTGATGAAGTTCGTGTTTAAAACTGATTTATATTAACAGAAGGATATTACATATGTAGTGGAAGAATATCTAGACTTATATAAAGGAAGAATATCTATGATGACCAGACCACACACTAGAAATTGAAGAGACGACGACGTTTCGGTCCGTCCTGGACCATTCTCAAGTCGATTGTGAGAATGGTCCAGGACGCACCGAAACGTCGTCGTCTCTTCAATTTCTAGTGTGTGGTCTGGTCATCATACTTCAGCCACGTTATTGTGACTCATCGCCTGCAGAAGAATATCTACATTCAGTGATACCTCAGAAAATATATTTTTTACATGTTAAACTTTTTAGTAACTAGGTTCGTTATTTTCACATTAGACGCGCGTCAGGACGAAAGACCAACAGTGCTGGTCACTGTTGTAGGCGACAGTGTTGCAGGGGACACTGTTGTAGGCGAGAGATCACTGTTGGTGACCTGTTGTCTACAGAAATAGTCTGGGTCAAAAATATCCAGCAGTATAATATGTCTTCATGATGTTCCAGTGTCCTATGGTACCCTAAAGGGAGGGTACCACAGGGCTCCCTTAACCCTGGGTTAAGGGAGCCAGTGGCTGAGCGGATCCTGTGGTCCCGGGTTCGATCTCGCGCGCCGGGGAAAAACGATGGGAAGAGTTTCTTTCACCCTGATGCCCCTGTTACCTAGGAGTAAAATGGGTACCTGGGTGTTAGTCACCTGTCAAGGCTGCTTCTTGGGGGTGGAAGCCTGGTCGAGGACCGGGCCGCGGGGACACTAAACCCCGAAATCATCTCAAGATATACCATGGATTACTGTGTGGTACCCTGGATTACTGTGTGGTACCCTGGGTTACTGTGTGGTACCCTGGGTTACTGTGTGGTACCCTGGGTTACTGCGTGGTACCCTGGGTTACTGTATGGTACCCTGGGTTAGGGTGTGGTACCCTGGGTTATTGTACGGTACCCTGGGGTACTGTGTGGTACCCTGGGTTACTGTATGGTACCCTGGGTTACTGTATGGTACCCTGGGTTACTGTATGGTACCCTGGGTTATTGTATGGTACCCTGGGGTACTGTGTGGTACCCTGGGTTACTGTATGGTACCCTGGGTTACTGTATGGTACCCTGGGTTACTGTATGGTACCCTGGGTTATTGTATGGTACCCTGGGGTATTGTGTGGTACCCTGGGTTACTGTATGGTACCCTGGGTTACTGTATGGTACCCTGGGATACTGTATGGTACCCTGGGATACTGCGTGGTACCCTGGGTTACTGTATAGTACCCTGGGAAACTGTATGGTACCCTGGGATACTGCGTGGTACCCTGGGTTACTGCATTGTACCCTGGGTTACTGTGTGGTACCCTGGGGTAGTGTGTGAATCCCTGGGTTACTGCATGGTACCCTGGGATACTGCATGGTACCCTGGGATACTGCATGGTACCCTGCGGTACTTCATGGTACCCTGGGGTACTGCATGGTACCATGGTATACTGCATGGTACCCTGGGGTACTGCATGGTACCCTGGGGTACTGCATGGTACCCTGGGTTACTGCATGGTACCCTGGGGTACTGTATGGTAGCCTGGGGTACTGCATGGTACCCTGGGTTACTGCATGGTACCCTGGGGTACTGTATGGTACCCTGGGGTACTGCATGGTACCCTGGGTTACTGCATGGTACCCTGGGGTACTGTATGGTACCCTGGGGTACTGCATGGTACCCTGGGGTACTGCATGGTACCCTGGGGTACTGTATGGTACCCTAGGGTACTGTATGGTACCCTAGGGTACTGCATGGTACCCTGGGGTACTGTATGGTACCCTAGGGTACTGTATGGTACCCTAGGGTACTGCATGGTACCCTGGGGTACTGCATGGTACCCTGGGGTACTGCATGGTACCCTGGGGTACTGCATGGTACCCTGGGATACTGCATGGTACCCTGGGGTACTGCATGGTACCCTGGGTTACTGTGTGGTACCCTGGGGTACTGCATGGTATCCTGCGGTACTTCATGGTTCAGCTATTATCACGGAAACTCGAAACATTTAAAAGCATTTGACAATAATTGGGGGGAAATACCAAAGTGCCTGAGAAAGGCGCCGTTTAACTGTAAATATAGAAAATGGGATGAGGGGGAAAAACTGTTATTGGTGTGTGAGGATGAAGGTGAGAGAGGGAGCAGCACCCGACATGAACTAGGAGGAGCGACGACCGGAGTTGTGCAGCTATTGGTGAACACGGATCACCAGTTAGGAGTGAAGCGAGGACGCTACTGGTGGAGCTTTGTGGTGAACTGTTGAGCAATACTGCAGGGTGTTGTGCAACACTAGGTACCGGGGTGTACTGAGCGGTGCTGTGCAACACTAGGTACCGGGGTGTACTGAGCGGTGCTGTGCAACACTAGGTACCGGGGTGTACTGAGCGGTGCTGTGCAACACTAGGTACCGGGGTGTACTGAGCGTGGCTGTGCAACACTAGGTACCGGGGTGTACTGAGCGGGGCTGTGCAACACTAGGTACCGGGGTGTACTGAGCGGGGCTGTGCAACACTAGGTACCGGGGTGTACTGAGCGTGGCTGTGCAACACTAGGTACCGGGGTGTACTGAGCGGGGCTGTGCAACACTAGGTACCGGGGTGTACTGAGCGGGGCTGTGCAACACTAAGTACCGGGGTGTACTGAGCGGGGCTGTGCAACACTAGGTACCGGGGTGTACTGAGCGGGGCTGTGCAACACTAAGTACCGGGGTGTACTGAGCGGGGCTGTGCAACACTAGGTACCGGGGTGTACTGAGCGGGGCTGTGCAACACTAAGTACCGGGGTGTACTGAGCGGGGCTGTGCAACACTAGGTACCGGGGTGTACTGAGCGGTGCTGTGCAACACTAGGTACCGGGGTGTACTGAGCGGTGCTGTGCAACACTAGGTACCGAGGTGTACTGAGCGGGGCTGTGTAACACTAGGTACCGGGGTGTACTGAGCGGTGCTGTGCAACACTAGGTACCAAGGTGTACTGAGCGGTGCTGTGCAACACTAGGTACCGAGGTGTACTGAGCGTGGCTGTGCAACACTAGGTACCGGGGTGTACTGAGCGGGGCTGTGCAACACTAGGTTCCGGGGTGTACTGAGCGGGGCTGTGCAACACTAGGTACCGGGGTGTACTGAGCGGGGCTGTGCAACACTAGGTACCGGGGTGTACTGAGCGGGGCTGTGTAACACTAGGTACCGGGGTGTACTGAGCGGTGCTGTGCAACACTAGGTACCGGGGTGTACTGAGCGGTGATGTGCAACACTAGGTACCGGGGTGTACTGAGCGGGGCTGTGCAACACTAGGTACCGGGGTGTACTGAGCGGGGCTGTGCAACACTATGTACCGGAGTGTAGTGAGCGGGGCTGTGCAACACTAGGTACCGGGGTGTACTGAGCGGGGCTGTGCAACACTGTACCGGGGTGTACTGAGCGGTGCTGTGCAACACTAGGTACCGGGGTGTACTGAGCGGTGCTGTGCAACACTAGGTACCGGGGTGTACTGAGCGGTGCTGTGCAACACTAGGTACCGGGGTGTACTGAGCGGTGCTGTGCAACGCTAGGTACCGGGGTGTACTGAGAGGTGCTGTGCAACACTAGGTACCGGGGTGTACTGAGCGGTGCTGTGCAACACTAGGTACCGGGGTGTACTGAGCGGTGCTGTGCAACACTAGGTACCGGGGTGTACTGAGCGGTGCTGTGCAACACTAGGTACCGGGGTGTACTGAGCGGTGCTGTGCAACACTAGGTACCGGGGTGTACTGAGCGTGGCTGTGCAACACTAGGTACCGGGGTGTACTGAGCGGGGCTGTGCAACACTAGGTACCGGGGTGTACTGAGCGGGGCTGTGCAACACTAGGTACCGGGGTGTACTGAGCGTGGCTGTGCAACACTAGGTACCGGGGTGTACTGAGCGGGGCTGTGCAACACTAGGTACCGGGGTGTACTGAGCGGGGCTGTGCAACACTAAGTACCGGGGTGTACTGAGCGGGGCTGTGCAACACTAGGTACCGGGGTGTACTGAGCGGGGCTGTGCAACACTAAGTACCGGGGTGTACTGAGCGGGGCTGTGCAACACTAGGTACCGGGGTGTACTGAGCGGGGCTGTGCAACACTAAGTACCGGGGTGTACTGAGCGGGGCTGTGCAACACTAGGTACCGGGGTGTACTGAGCGGTGCTGTGCAACACTAGGTACCGGGGTGTACTGAGCGGTGCTGTGCAACACTAGGTACCGAGGTGTACTGAGCGGGGCTGTGTAACACTAGGTACCGGGGTGTACTGAGCGGTGCTGTGCAACACTAGGTACCAAGGTGTACTGAGCGGTGCTGTGCAACACTAGGTACCGAGGTGTACTGAGCGTGGCTGTGCAACACTAGGTACCGGGGTGTACTGAGCGGGGCTGTGCAACACTAGGTTCCGGGGTGTACTGAGCGGGGCTGTGCAACACTAGGTACCGGGGTGTACTGAGCGGGGCTGTGCAACACTAGGTACCGGGGTGTACTGAGCGGGGCTGTGTAACACTAGGTACCGGGGTGTACTGAGCGGTGCTGTGCAACACTAGGTACCGGGGTGTACTGAGCGGTGATGTGCAACACTAGGTACCGGGGTGTACTGAGCGGGGCTGTGCAACACTAGGTACCGGGGTGTACTGAGCGGGGCTGTGCAACACTATGTACCGGAGTGTAGTGAGCGGGGCTGTGCAACACTAGGTACCGGGGTGTACTGAGCGGGGCTGTGCAACACTGTACCGGGGTGTACTGAGCGGAGCTGTGCAACACTAGGTACCGGGGTGTACTGAGCGGTGATGTGCAACACTAGGTACCGGGGTGTACTGAGCGGGGCTGTGCAACACTAGGTACCGGGGTGTACTGAGTGGGGCTGTGCAACACTATGTACCGGAGTGTAGTGAGCGGGGCTGTGCAACACTAGGTACCGGGGTGTACTGAGCGGGGCTGTGCAACACTGTACCGGGGTGTACTGAGCGGAGCTGTGCAACACTAGGTACCGGAGTGTACTGAGCGGGGCTGTGCAACACTAGGTACCGGGGTGTACTGAGCGGGGCTGTGTAACACTAGGTACCGGGGTGTACTGAGCGGGGCTGTGCAATAATAGGTACCGGAGTGCACTGAGCGGGGCTGTGCAACACTAGGTACCGGGGTGTACTGAGCGGGGCTGTGTAACACTAGGTACCGGGGAGTACTGAGCGGGGCTGTGCAACACTAGGTACCGGGGTGTACTGAGCGTGGCTGTGCAACACTAGGTACTGGGGTGTACTAAGCGGGGCTGTGCAACAATAGGTACCGGGGTGTACTGAGCGGGGCTGTGCAACACTAGGTACCGGGGTGTACTGAGCGGGGCTGTGCAACACTAGGTACCGGGGTGTACAGAGCGTGGCTGTGCAACACCAGGTACCGGGGTGTACTGAGCGTGGCTGTGCAACACTAGGTACCGGGGTGTACTGAGCGTGGCTGTGCAACACTAGGTACCGGGGTGTACAGAGCGGGGCTGTGCAACACTAGGTACCGGGGTGTACTGAGCAGGGCTGTGCAACACTAGGTACCGGGGTGTACTGAGCGTGGCTGTGCAACACTAGGTACCGGGGTGTACTGAGCGGGGCTGTGCAACAATAGGTACCGGGGTGTACTGAGCGGGGCTGTGCAACACTAGGTACCGGGGTGTACTGAGCGGGGCTGTGCAACACTAGGTACCGGGGTGTACAGAGCGGGGCTGTGCAACAATAGGTACCGGGGTGTACTGAGCGGGGCTGTGCAACACTAAGTACCGGGGTGTACTGAGCGGGGCTGTGCAACAATAGGTACCGGGGTGTACTGAGCGTGGCTGTGCAACAATAGGTACCGGGGTGTACTGAGCGTGGCTGTGCAACAATAGGTACCGGGGTGTACTGAGCGTGGCTGTGCAACAATAGGTACCGGGGTGTACTGAGCGTGGCTGTGCAACAATAGGTACCGGGGTGCACTGAGCGTGGCTGTGCAACACTAGGTACCGGGGTGTACTGAGCGTGGCTGTGCAACAATAGGTACCGGGGTGTACTGAGCGTGTCTGTGCAACACTAGGTACCGGGGTGTACTGAGCGGGGCTGTGCAACAATAGGTACCGGGGTGTACTGAGCGTGGCTGTGCAACAATAGGTACCGGGGTGTACTGAGCGTGGCTGTGCAACACTAGGTACCGGGGTGTACTGAGCGGAGCTGTGCAACACTAGGTACCGGGGTGTACTGAGCATGGCTGTGCAACACTAGGTACTGGGGTGTACTAAGCGGGGCTGTGCAACAATAGGTACCGGGGTGTACTGAGCGTGGCTGTGCAACAATAGGTACCGGGGTGTACTGAGCGTGGCTGTGCAACAATAGGTACCGGGGTGTACTGAGCGTGGCTGTGCAACAATAGGTACCGGGGTGTACTGAGCGTGGCTGTGCAACAATAGGTACCGGGGTGCACTGAGCGTGGCTGTGCAACACTAGGTACCGGGGTGTACTGAGCGTGGCTGTGCAATAATAGGTACCGGGGTGTACTGAGCGTGTCTGTGCAACACTAGGTACCGGGGTGTACTGAGCGGGGCTGTGCAACAATAGGTACCGGGGTGTACTGAGCGTGGCTGTGCAACAATAGGTACCGGGGTGTACTGAGCGTGGCTGTGCAACACTAGGTACCGGGGTGTACTGAGTGGGGCTGTGCAACAATAGGTAACGGGGTGTACTGAGCGTGGCTGTGCAACACCAGATACCGGGGTGTACTGAGCAGGGCTGTGCAACAATAGGTACCGCGGTGTACTGAGAGTGGCTCTGCAACAATAGGTACCGGGGTGTACTAAGCGTGGCTGTGCAACACTAGGTACCGGGGTGTACTGAGCTGGGCTGTGCAACACTAGGTACCGGAGTGTACTGAGCGTGGCTGTGCAACAATAGGTACCGGGGTGTACTGAGCGTGGCTGTGCAACACTAGGTACCGGGGTGTACTGAGCAGTGCTGTGCAACACTAGGTACCGTGGTGTACTGAGCGTGGCTGTGCAACACTAGGTACCGGGGTGTACTGAGGGGTGCTGTGCAACACTAGGTACCGGGGTGTGCTGAGCGAGGCTGTGCAACACTAGGTACCGGGGTGTACTGAGCGGTGCTGTGCAACACTAGGTACCGGGGTGTACTGAGCGGGGCTGTGTAACAGTAGGTACCGGGGTGTACTGAGCGTGCCTGTGCAACACTAGGAACCGGGGTGTACTGAGCGTGGCTGTGCAACACTAGGTACCGGAGTGTACTGAGCGTGGCTGTGCAACACTAGGTACCGGGGTGTACTGAGCGCGGCTGTGCAACACTAGGTACCGGGGTGTACTGAGCGGGGCTGTGCAACACTAGGTACCGGGGTGTACTAAGCGGGGCTGTGCAACACAAGGTACCGGGGTGTACTGAGCGTATCTGTGCAACACTAGGTACCAGTGTGTACTGAGCGCGGCTGTGCAACACTAGGTACCTGGGTGTGCTGAGCGTGGCTGTGCAACACTAGGTACCGGGGTGTACTGAGCGTGGCTGTGCAACAATAGGTACCGGGGTGTACTGAGCGCGGCTGTTCAACACTAGGTACCGGGGTGTACTGAGCGTGGCTGTGCAACACTAGGTACCGGGGTGTACTGAGCGGGGCTGTGCAACACTAGGTACCGGGGTGTACTGAGCGCGGCTGTGCAACACTAGGTACCGGGGTGTACTGAGTGGGGCTGTGCAACACTAGGTACCGGGGTGTACTGAGCGGGGCTGTGCAACAATAGGTACTGGGGTGTGCTGAGCGTGGCTGTGCAACAACAGGTACCGGGGCGTACTGAGCGGGGCTGTGTAACAATAGGTTCCGGGGTGTACTGAGCGGGCTGTGCAACAATAGGTACCGGTGTGTACTGAGCGTGGATGTGCAACACTATGTACCGGGGTGTGCTGAGCGTGGCTGTGCAACAACAGGTACCGGAGTGTACTGAGCGTGGCTGTGCAACAACAGGTACCGGGCTGTACTGAGCGGGCTGTGCAACAATAGGTACCGGGGTGTACAGAGCGTGGCTGTGCAACACCAGGTACCGGGGTGTACTGAGCGGGGCTGTGCAACACCAGGTACCAGGGTGTACTGAGCGGGGCTGTGCAACACTAGGTACCGGGGTGTACTGAGCGTGGCTGTGCAACACTAGGTCCTGGGGTGTACTGAGCGGGGCTGTGCAACACTAGGTACCGGGGTGTACTGAGCGGGGCTGTGCAACACTAGGTACCGGGGTGTACTGAGCGTGGCTGTGCAACACTAGGTACTGGGGTGTGCTGAGCGTGGCTGTGCAACAACAGGTACCGGGGCGTACTGAGCGGGGCTGTGTAACAATAGGTTCCGGGGTGTACTGAGCGGGCTGTGCAACAATAGGTACCGGTGTGTACTGAGCGTGGATGTGCAACACTATGTACCGGGGTGTGCTGAGCGTGGCTGTGCAACAACAGGTACCGGAGTGTACTGAGCGTGGCTGTGCAACAACAGGTACCGGGCTGTACTGAGCGGGCTGTGCAACAATAGGTACCGGGGTGTACAGAGCGTGGCTGTGCAACACCAGGTACCGGGGTGTACTGAGCGGGGCTGTGCAACACCAGGTACCAGGGTGTACTGAGCGGGGCTGTGCAACACTAGGTACCGGGGTGTACTGAGCGTGGCTGTGCAACACTAGGTCCTGGGGTGTACTGAGCGGGGCTGTGCAACACTAGGTACCGGGGTGTACTGAGCGGGGCTGTGCAACACTAGGTACCGGGGTGTACTGAGCGTGGCTGTGCAACACTAGGTACCGGGGTGTACTGAGCGGGGCTGTGCAACAATAGGTACCGGGGTGTACTGAGCGGGGCTGTGCAACACTAGGTACCGGGGTGTACTGAGCGGGGCTGTGCAACACTTGGTACCGGGGTGTACAGAGCGGGGCTGTGCAACAATAGGTACCGGGGTGTACTGAGCGGGGCTGTGCAACACTAGGTACCGGGGTGTACTGAGCGGGGCTGTGCATCAATAGATACCGGGGTGTACTGAGCGTGGCTGTGCAACAATAGGTACCGGGGTGTACTGAGCGTGGCTGTGCAACAATAGGTACCGGGGTGTACTGAGCGTGGCTGTGCAACAATAGGTACCGAGGTGTACTGAGTGTGTCTGTGCAACACTAGGTACCGGGGTGTACTGAGCGGGGCTGTGCAACAATAGGTACCGGGGTGTACTGAGCGTGGCTGTGCAACTATAGGTACCGGGGTGTACTGAGCGTGTCTGTGCAATACTAGGTACCGGGGTGTACTGAGCGGGGCTGTGCAACAATAGGTACCGGGGTGTACTGAGCGTGGCTGTGCAACATTAGATACCGGGGTGTACTGAGCGGGGATGTGCAACAATAGGTACTGGGGTGTACTGAGCGTGGCTGTGCAACACAATATACCGGGGTGTACTGAGCGGGGCTGTGCAACAATAGGTACCGGGGTGTTCTGAGCGTGGCTGTGCAACAATAGGTACCGGGGTGTACTGAGCGTGGCTGTGCAACACTAGGTACCGGGGTGTACTGAGCGGGGCTGTGCAACAATAGGTACCGGGGTGTACTGAGCGTAGCTGTGCAACAATAGGTACCGGGGTATACTAAGCGTGGCTGTGCAACACTTGGTACCGGGCTGTACTGAGCGTGGCTGTGCAACAGTAGGTACCGGGGTGTACTGAGCGCGACTGTGCAACACTAGGTACCGGGGTGTGCTGAGCGGGGCTGTGCAACACTAGGTACCGGGGTGTACTGAGCGCAGCTGTTCAACACTAGGTACCGGGGTGTACTGAGCGGGGCTGAGCAACACAAGGTACCGGGGTGTACTGAGCGTGGCTGTGCAACACTAGGTACCGGGGTGTACTGAGCGCGGCTGTGCAACACTAGGTACCGGGGTGTGCAGAGCGTGGCTGTGCAACACTGGGTACCGGGGTGTACTGAGAGTGGCTGTGCTACAATAGGTACCGGGGTGTACTGAGCGCGGCTGTTCAACACTAGGTACCGGGGTGTACTGAGCGTGGCTGTGCAACACTAGGTACCGGGGTGTACTGAGCGGTGCTGTGCAACACTAGGTACCGGGGTGTGCTGAGCGTGGCTGTGCAACACTAGGTACCGGGGTGTACTGAGCGGTGCTGTGCAACACTAGGTACCGGGGTGTACTGAGCGGGGCTGTGTAACACTAGGTACCGGGGTGTACTGAGCGTGGCTGTGCAACACTAGGAACCGGGGTGTACTGAGCGTGGCTGTGCAACACTAGGTACCGGAGTGTACTGAGCGGGGCTGTGCAACATTAGGTACCGGGGTGTACTGAGCGCGGCTGTGCAACACTTGGTACCGGGGTGTACTGAGCGGGGCTGTGCAACACTAGGTACCGGGGTGTACTAAGCGGGGCTGTGCAACACAAGGTACCGGGGTGTACTGAGCGTATCTGTGCAACACTAGGTACCGGGGTGTACTGAGCGCGGCTGTGCAACACTAGGTACCGGGGTGTGCTGAGCGTGGCTGTGCAACACTAGGTACCGGGGTGTACTGAGCGTGGCTGTGCAACAATAGGTACCGGGGTGTACTGAGCGCGGCTGTTCAACACTAGGTACCGGGGTGTACTGAGCGTGGCTGTGCAACACTAGGTACCGGGGTGTACTGAGCGGGGCTGTGCAACACTAGGTACCGGGGTGTACTGAGCGCGGCTGTGCAACACTAGGTACCGGGGTGTACTGAGTGGGGCTGTGCAACACTAGGTACCGGGGTGTACTGAGCGGGGCTGTGCAACAATAGGTACCGGGGTGTACTAAGCGGGGCTGTGCAACACTAGGTACCGGGGTGTGCTGAGCGTGGCTGTGCAACAACAGGTACCGGGGCGTACTGAGCGGGGCTGTGCAACAATAGGTACCGGGGTGTACTGAGCGGGCTGTGCAACAATAGGTACCGGTGTGTACTGAGCGTGGATGTGCAACACTAGGTACCGGGGTGTGCTGAGCGTGGCTGTGCAACAACAGGTACCGGAGTGTACTGAGCGGGGCTGTGCAACAACAGGTACCGGGATGTATTGAGCGGGCTGTGCAACAATAGGTACCGGGGTGTACTGAGCGGGGCTGTGCAACAACAGGTACCGGTGTGTATTGAGCGTGGCTGTGCAACACTAGGTACCGGGGAGTACTGAGCGTGGCTGTGCAACACTAGGTACCGGGGTGTACTGAGCGGGGCTGTGCAACACTAGGTACCGGGGTGTACAGAGCGTGGCTGGGCAACACCAGGTACCGGGGTGTACTGAGCGGGGCTGTGCAACACCAGGTACCAGGGTGTACTGAGCGGGGCTGTGCAACACTAGGTACCGGGGTGTACTGAGCGTGGCTGTGCAACACTAGGTACCGGGGTGTACTGAGCGGGGCTGTGCAACACTAGGTACCGGGGTGTACTGAGCGGGGCTGTGCAACACTAGGTACCGGGGTGTACTGAGCGTGGCTGTGCAACACTAGGTACCGGGGTGTACTGAGCGCGGCTGTGCAACAATAGGTACCGGGGTGTACTGAGCGGGGCTGTGCAACACTAGGTACCGGGGTGTACTGAGCGGGGCTGTGCAACACTTGGTACCGGGGTGTACAGAGCGGGGCTGTGCAACAATAGGTACCGGGGTGTACTGAGCGGGGCTGTGCAACACTAGGTACCGGGGTGTACTGAGCGGGGCTGTGCAACAATAGATACCGGGGTGTACTGAGCGTGGCTGTGCAACAATAGGTACCGGGGTGTACTGAGCGTGGCTGTGCAACAATAGGTACCGGGGTGTACTGAGCGTGGCTGTGCAACAATAGGTACCGGGGTGTACTGAGCGTGGCTGTGCAACAATAGGTACCGGGGTGTACTGAGCGTGGCTGTGCAACAATAGGTACCGGGGTGCACTGAGCGTGGCTGTGCAACACTAGGTACCGGGGTGTACTGAGCGTGGCTGTGCAACAATAGGTACCGGGGTGTACTGAGCGTGTCTGTGCAACACTAGGTACCAGGGTGTACTGAGCGGGGCTGTGCAACAATAGGTACCGGGGTGTACTGAGCGTGGCTGTGCAACAATAGGTACCGGGGTGTACTGAGCGTGGCTGTGCAACACTAGGTACCGGGGTGTACTGAGCGGAGCTGTGCAACACTAGGTACCGGGGTGTACTGAGCGTGGCTGTGCAACACTAGGTACTGGGGTGTACTAAGCGGGGCTGTGCAACAATAGGTACCGGGGTGTACTGAGCGTGGCTGTGCAACAATAGGTACCGGGGTGTACTGAGCGTGGCTGTGCAACAATAGGTACCGGGGTGTACTGAGCGTGGCTGTGCAACAATAGGTACCGGGGTGTACTGAGCGTGGCTGTGCAACAATAGGTACCGGGGTGCACTGAGCGTGGCTGTGCAACACTAGGTACCGGGGTGTACTGAGCGTGGCTGTGCAATAATAGGTACCGGGGTGTACTGAGCGTGTCTGTGCAACACTAGGTACCGGGGTGTACTGAGCGGGGCTGTGCAACAATAGGTACCGGGGTGTACTGAGCGTGGCTGTGCAACAATAGGTACCGGGGTGTACTGAGCGTGGCTGTGCAACACTAGGTACCGGGGTGTACTGAGTGGGGCTGTGCAACAATAGGTAACGGGGTGTACTGAGCGTGGCTGTTCAACACCAGATACCGGGGTGTACTGAGCAGGGCTGTGCAACAATAGGTACCGCGGTGTACTGAGAGTGGCTCTGCAACAATAGGTACCGGGGTGTACTAAGCGTGGCTGTGCAACACTAGGTACCGGGGTGTACTGAGCTGGGCTGTGCAACACTAGGTACCGGAGTGTACTGAGCGTGGCTGTGCAACAATAGGTACCGGGGTGTACTGAGCGTGGCTGTGCAACACTAGGTACCGGGGTGTACTGAGCAGTGCTGTGCAACACTAGGTACCGGGGTGTACTGAGCGTGGCTGTGCAACACTAGGTACCGGGGTGTACTGAGGGGTGCTGTGCAACACTAGGTACCGGGGTGTGCTGAGCGTGGCTGTGCAACACTAGGTACCGGGGTGTACTGAGCGGTGCTGTGCAACACTAGGTACCGGGGTGTACTGAGCGGGGCTGTGTAACACTAGGTACCGGGGTGTACTGAGCGTGCCTGTGCAACACTAGGAACCGGGGTGTACTGAGCGTGGCTGTGCAACACTAGGTACCGGAGTGTACTGAGCGTGGCTGTGCAACACTAGGTACCGGGGTGTACTGAGCGCGGCTGTGCAACACTAGGTACCGGGGTGTACTGAGCGGGGCTGTGCAACACTAGGTACCGGGGTGTACTAAGCGGGGCTGTGCAACACAAGGTACCGGGGTGTACTGAGCGTATCTGTGCAACACTAGGTACCAGGGTGTACTGAGCGCGGCTGTGCAACACTAGGTACCGGGGTGTGCTGAGCGTGGCTGTGCAACACTAGGTACCGGGGTGTACTGAGCGTGGCTGTGCAACAATAGGTACCGGGGTGTACTGAGCGCGGCTGTTCAACACTAGGTACCGGGGTGTACTGAGCGTGGCTGTGCAACACTAGGTACCGGGGTGTACTGAGCGGGGCTGTGCAACACTAGGTACCGGGGTGTACTGAGCGCGGCTGTGCAACACTAGGTACCGGGGTGTACTGAGTGGGGCTGTGCAACACTAGGTACCGGGGTGTACTGAGCGGGGCTGTGCAACAATAGGTACCGGGGTGTGCTGAGCGTGGCTGTGCAACAACAGGTACCGGGGCGTACTGAGCGGGGCTGTGTAACAATAGGTTCCGGGGTGTACTGAGCGGGCTGTGCAACAATAGGTACCGGTGTGTACTGAGCGTGGATGTGCAACACTATGTACCGGGGTGTGCTGAGCGTGGCTGTGCAACAACAGGTACCGGAGTGTACTGAGCGTGGCTGTGCAACAACAGGTACCGGGCTGTACTGAGCGGGCTGTGCAACAATAGGTACCGGGGTGTACAGAGCGTGGCTGTGCAACACCAGGTACCGGGGTGTACTGAGCGGGGCTGTGCAACACCAGGTACCAGGGTGTACTGAGCGGGGCTGTGCAACACTAGGTACCGGGGTGTACTGAGCGTGGCTGTGCAACACTAGGTCCTGGGGTGTACTGAGCGGGGCTGTGCAACACTAGGTACCGGGGTGTACTGAGCGGGGCTGTGCAACACTAGGTACCGGGGTGTACTGAGCGTGGCTGTGCAACACAAGGTACCGGGGTGTACTGAGCGGGGCTGTGCAACAATAGGTACCGGGGTGTACTGAGCGGGGCTGTGCAACACTAGGTACCGGGGTGTACTGAGCGGGGCTGTGCAACACTTGGTACCGGGGTGTACAGAGCGGGGCTGTGCAACAATAGGTACCGGGGTGTACTGAGCGGGGCTGTGCAACACTAGGTACCGGGGTGTACTGAGCGGGGCTGTGCAACAATAGATACCGGGGTGTACTGAGCGTGGCTGTGCAACAATAGGTACCGGGGTGTACTGAGTGTGTCTGTGCAACACTAGGTACCGGGGTGTACTGAGCGGGGCTGTGCAACAATAGGTACCGGGGTGTACTGAGCGTGGCTGTGCAACTATAGGTACCGGGGTGTACTGAGCGTGTCTGTGCAATACTAGGTACCGGGGTGTGCTGAGCTGGGTTGTGCAACACTAGGTACCGGTGTGTACTGAGCGTGGATGTGCAACACTAGGTACCGGGGTGTGCTGAGCGTGGCTGTGCAACAACAGGTACCGGAGTGTACTGAGCGGGGCTGTGCAACAACAGGTACCGGGATGTATTGAGCGGGCTGTGCAACAATAGGTACCGGGGTGTACTGAGCGGGGCTGTGCAACAACAGGTACCGGTGTGTATTGAGCGTGGCTGTGCAACACTAGGTACCGGGGAGTACTGAGCGTGGCTGTGCAACACTAGGTACCGGGGTGTACTGAGCGGGGCTGTGCAACACTAGGTACCGGGGTGTACAGAGCGTGGCTGGGCAACACCAGGTACCGGGGTGTACTGAGCGGGGCTGTGCAACACCAGGTACCAGGGTGTACTGAGCGGGGCTGTGCAACACTAGGTACCGGGGTGTACTGAGCGTGGCTGTGCAACACTAGGTACCGGGGTGTACTGAGCGGGGCTGTGCAACACTAGGTACCGGGGTGTACTGAGCGGGGCTGTGCAACACTAGGTACCGGGGTGTACTGAGCGTGGCTGTGCAACACTAGGTACCGGGGTGTACTGAGCGCGGCTGTGCAACAATAGGTACCGGGGTGTACTGAGCGGGGCTGTGCAACACTAGGTACCGGGGTGTACTGAGCGGGGCTGTGCAACACTTGGTACCGGGGTGTACAGAGCGGGGCTGTGCAACAATAGGTACCGGGGTGTACTGAGCGGGGCTGTGCAACACTAGGTACCGGGGTGTACTGAGCGGGGCTGTGCAACAATAGATACCGGGGTGTACTGAGCGTGGCTGTGCAACAATAGGTACCGGGGTGTACTGAGCGTGGCTGTGCAACAATAGGTACCGGGGTGTACTGAGCGTGGCTGTGCAACAATAGGTACCGGGGTGTACTGAGCGTGGCTGTGCAACAATAGGTACCGGGGTGTACTGAGCGTGGCTGTGCAACAATAGGTACCGGGGTGCACTGAGCGTGGCTGTGCAACACTAGGTACCGGGGTGTACTGAGCGTGGCTGTGCAACAATAGGTACCGGGGTGTACTGAGCGTGTCTGTGCAACACTAGGTACCAGGGTGTACTGAGCGGGGCTGTGCAACAATAGGTACCGGGGTGTACTGAGCGTGGCTGTGCAACAATAGGTACCGGGGTGTACTGAGCGTGGCTGTGCAACACTAGGTACCGGGGTGTACTGAGCGGAGCTGTGCAACACTAGGTACCGGGGTGTACTGAGCGTGGCTGTGCAACACTAGGTACTGGGGTGTACTAAGCGGGGCTGTGCAACAATAGGTACCGGGGTGTACTGAGCGTGGCTGTGCAACAATAGGTACCGGGGTGTACTGAGCGTGGCTGTGCAACAATAGGTACCGGGGTGTACTGAGCGTGGCTGTGCAACAATAGGTACCGGGGTGTACTGAGCGTGGCTGTGCAACAATAGGTACCGGGGTGCACTGAGCGTGGCTGTGCAACACTAGGTACCGGGGTGTACTGAGCGTGGCTGTGCAATAATAGGTACCGGGGTGTACTGAGCGTGTCTGTGCAACACTAGGTACCGGGGTGTACTGAGCGGGGCTGTGCAACAATAGGTACCGGGGTGTACTGAGCGTGGCTGTGCAACAATAGGTACCGGGGTGTACTGAGCGTGGCTGTGCAACACTAGGTACCGGGGTGTACTGAGTGGGGCTGTGCAACAATAGGTAACGGGGTGTACTGAGCGTGGCTGTTCAACACCAGATACCGGGGTGTACTGAGCAGGGCTGTGCAACAATAGGTACCGCGGTGTACTGAGAGTGGCTCTGCAACAATAGGTACCGGGGTGTACTAAGCGTGGCTGTGCAACACTAGGTACCGGGGTGTACTGAGCTGGGCTGTGCAACACTAGGTACCGGAGTGTACTGAGCGTGGCTGTGCAACAATAGGTACCGGGGTGTACTGAGCGTGGCTGTGCAACACTAGGTACCGGGGTGTACTGAGCAGTGCTGTGCAACACTAGGTACCGGGGTGTACTGAGCGTGGCTGTGCAACACTAGGTACCGGGGTGTACTGAGGGGTGCTGTGCAACACTAGGTACCGGGGTGTGCTGAGCGTGGCTGTGCAACACTAGGTACCGGGGTGTACTGAGCGGTGCTGTGCAACACTAGGTACCGGGGTGTACTGAGCGGGGCTGTGTAACACTAGGTACCGGGGTGTACTGAGCGTGCCTGTGCAACACTAGGAACCGGGGTGTACTGAGCGTGGCTGTGCAACACTAGGTACCGGAGTGTACTGAGCGTGGCTGTGCAACACTAGGTACCGGGGTGTACTGAGCGCGGCTGTGCAACACTAGGTACCGGGGTGTACTGAGCGGGGCTGTGCAACACTAGGTACCGGGGTGTACTAAGCGGGGCTGTGCAACACAAGGTACCGGGGTGTACTGAGCGTATCTGTGCAACACTAGGTACCAGGGTGTACTGAGCGCGGCTGTGCAACACTAGGTACCGGGGTGTGCTGAGCGTGGCTGTGCAACACTAGGTACCGGGGTGTACTGAGCGTGGCTGTGCAACAATAGGTACCGGGGTGTACTGAGCGCGGCTGTTCAACACTAGGTACCGGGGTGTACTGAGCGTGGCTGTGCAACACTAGGTACCGGGGTGTACTGAGCGGGGCTGTGCAACACTAGGTACCGGGGTGTACTGAGCGCGGCTGTGCAACACTAGGTACCGGGGTGTACTGAGTGGGGCTGTGCAACACTAGGTACCGGGGTGTACTGAGCGGGGCTGTGCAACAATAGGTACCGGGGTGTGCTGAGCGTGGCTGTGCAACAACAGGTACCGGGGCGTACTGAGCGGGGCTGTGTAACAATAGGTTCCGGGGTGTACTGAGCGGGCTGTGCAACAATAGGTACCGGTGTGTACTGAGCGTGGATGTGCAACACTATGTACCGGGGTGTGCTGAGCGTGGCTGTGCAACAACAGGTACCGGAGTGTACTGAGCGTGGCTGTGCAACAACAGGTACCGGGCTGTACTGAGCGGGCTGTGCAACAATAGGTACCGGGGTGTACAGAGCGTGGCTGTGCAACACCAGGTACCGGGGTGTACTGAGCGGGGCTGTGCAACACCAGGTACCAGGGTGTACTGAGCGGGGCTGTGCAACACTAGGTACCGGGGTGTACTGAGCGTGGCTGTGCAACACTAGGTCCTGGGGTGTACTGAGCGGGGCTGTGCAACACTAGGTACCGGGGTGTACTGAGCGGGGCTGTGCAACACTAGGTACCGGGGTGTACTGAGCGTGGCTGTGCAACACAAGGTACCGGGGTGTACTGAGCGGGGCTGTGCAACAATAGGTACCGGGGTGTACTGAGCGGGGCTGTGCAACACTAGGTACCGGGGTGTACTGAGCGGGGCTGTGCAACACTTGGTACCGGGGTGTACAGAGCGGGGCTGTGCAACAATAGGTACCGGGGTGTACTGAGCGGGGCTGTGCAACACTAGGTACCGGGGTGTACTGAGCGGGGCTGTGCAACAATAGATACCGGGGTGTACTGAGCGTGGCTGTGCAACAATAGGTACCGGGGTGTACTGAGTGTGTCTGTGCAACACTAGGTACCGGGGTGTACTGAGCGGGGCTGTGCAACAATAGGTACCGGGGTGTACTGAGCGTGTCTGTGCAATACTAGGTACCGGGGTGTACTGAGCGGGGCTGTGCAACAATAGATACCGGGGTGTACTGAGCGTGGCTGTGCAACATTAGATACCGGGGTGTACTGAACGGGGCTGTGCAACAATAGGTACTGGGGTGTACTGAGCGTGGCTGTGCAACACTATATACCGGGGTGTACTGAGCGGGGCTGTGCAACAATAGGTACCGGGGTGTTCTGAGCGTGGCTGTGCAACAATAGGTACCGGGGTGTACTGAGCGTGGCTGTGCAACACTAGGTACCGGGGTGTACTGAGCGGGGCTGTGCAACAATAGGTACCGGGGTGTACTGAGCGTAGCTGTGCAACAATAGGTACCGGGGTATACTAAGCGTGGCTGTGCAACACTAGGTACCGGGCTGTACTGAGCGTGGCTGTGCAACAGTAGGTACCGGGGTGTACTGAGCGCGACTGTGCAACACTAGGTACCGGGGTGTGCTGAGCTGGGTTGTGCAACACTAGGTACCGGGGTGTACTGAGCGCAGCTGTTCAACACTAGGTACCGGGGTGTACTGAGCGGGGCTGAGCAACACAAGGTACCGGGGTGTACTGAGCGTGGCTGTGCAACACTAGGTACCGGGGTGTGCTGAGCGCGGCTGTGCAACACTAGGTACCGGGGTGTGCAGAGCGTGGCTGTGCAACACTAGGTACCGGGGTGTACTAAGCGGGGCTGTGCAACACAAGGTACCGGGGTGTGCTGAGCGTGGCTGTGCAACACTAGGTACCGGGGTGTACTGAGCGGTGCTGTGCAACACTAGCTACCGGGGTGTACTGAGCGGGGCTGTGTAACACTAGGTACCGGGGTGTACTGAGCGTGGCTGTGCAACACTAGGAACCGGGGTGTACTGAGCGTGGCTGTGCAACACTAGGTACCGGAGTGTACTGAGCGGGGCTGTGCAACACTAGGTACCGGGGTGTACTGAGCGCGGCTGTGCAACACTTGGTACCGGGGTGTACTGAGCGGGGCTGTGCAACAATAGGTACCGGGGTGTACTAAGCGGGGCTGTGCAACACAAGGTACCGGGGTGTACTGAGCGTATCTGTGCAACACTAGGTACCGGGGTGTACTGAGCGCGGCTGTGCAACACTAGGTACCGGGGTGTGCTGAGCGTGGCTGTGCAACACTAGGTACCGGGGTGTACTGAGCGTGGCTGTGCAACAATAGGTACCGGGGTGTACTGAGCGCGGCTGTTCAACACTAGGTACCGGGGTGTACTGAGCGTGGCTGTGCAACACTAGGTACCGGGGTGTACTGAGCGGGGCTGTGCAACACTAGGTACCGGGGTGTACTGAGCGCGGCTGTGCAACACTAGGTACCGGGGTGTACTGAGTGGGGCTGTGCAACACTAGGTACCGGGGTGTACTGAGCGGGGCTGTGCAACAATAGGTACCGGGGTGTACTGAGCGGGGCTGTGCAACACTAGGTACCGGGGTGTGCTGAGCGTGGCTGTGCAACAACAGGTACCGGGGCGTACTGAGCGGGGCTGTGCAACAATAGGTACCGGGGTGTACTGAGCGGGCTGTGCAACAATAGGTACCGGTGTGTACTGAGCGTGGATGTGCAACACTAGGTACCGGGGTGTGCTGAGCGTGGCTGTGCAACAACAGGTACCGGAGTGTACTGAGCGGGGCTGTGCAACAACAGGTACCGGGATGTATTGAGCGGGCTGTGCAACAATAGGTACCGGGGTGTACTGAGCGGGGCTGTGCAACAACAGGTACCGGTGTGTATTGAGCGTGGCTGTGCAACACTAGGTACCGGGGAGTACTGAGCGTGGCTGTGCAACACTAGGTACCGGGGTGTACTGAGCGGGGCTGTGCAACACTAGGTACCGGGGTGTACAGAGCGTGGCTGGGCAACACCAGGTACCGGGGTGTACTGAGCGGGGCTGTGCAACACCAGGTACCAGGGTGTACTGAGCGGGGCTGTGCAACACTAGGTACCGGGGTGTACTGAGCGTGGCTGTGCAACACTAGGTACCGGGGTGTACTGAGCGGGGCTGTGCAACACTAGGTACCGGGGTGTACTGAGCGGGGCTGTGCAACACTAGGTACCGGGGTGTACTGAGCGTGGCTGTGCAACACTAGGTACCGGGGTGTACTGAGCGGGGTTGTGCAACAATAGGTACCGGGGTGTACTGAGCGGGGCTGTGCAACACTAGGTACCGGGGTGTACTGAGCGGGGCTGTGCAACACTTGGTACCGGGGTGTACAGAGCGGGGCTGTGCAACAATAGGTACCGGGGTGTACTGAGCGGGGCTGTGCAACACTAGGTACCGGGGTGTACTGAGCGGGGCTGTGCAACAATAGATACCGGGGTGTACTGAGCGTGGCTGTGCAACAATAGGTACCGGGGTGTACTGAGCGTGGCTGTGCAACAATAGGTACCGGGGTGTACTGATCGTGGCTGTGCAACAATAGGTACCGGGGTGTACTGAGCGTGGCTGTGCAACAATAGGTACCGGGGTGTACTGAGTGTGTCTGTGCAACACTAGGTACCGGGGTGTACTGAGCGGGGCTGTGCAACAATAGGTACCGGGGTGTACTGAGCGTGGCTGTGCAACACTAGATACCGGGGTGTACTGAGCGGGGCTGTGCAACAATAGGTACTGGGGTGTACTGAGCGTGGCTGTGCAACACTATATACCGGGGTGTACTGAGCGGGGCTGTGCAACAATAGGTACCGGGGTGTTCTGAGAGTGGCTGTGCAACAATAGGTACCGGGGTGTACTGAGCGTGGCTGTGCAACACTAGGTACCGGGGTGTACTGAGCGGGGCTGTGCAACAATAGGTACCGGGGTGTACTGAGCGTAGCTGTGCAACACTAGATACCGGGGTGTACTGAGCGGGGCTGTGCAACAATAGGTACCGGGGTGTACTGAGCGTGGCAGTGCAACAATAGGTACCGGGGTGTACTAAGCATGGCTGTGCAACACTAGGTACCGGGGTGTACTGAGCGGGGCTGTGCAACACTAGGTACCGGGCTGTACTGAGCGTGGCTGTGCAACAATAGGTACCGGGGTGTACTGAGCGCGGCTGTGCAACACTAGGTACAGGGGTGTGCTGAGCGGGGCTGTCCAACACTAGGTACCGGGGTGTACTGAGCGCAGCTGTTCAACACTAGGTACCGGGGTGTACTGAGCGGGGCTGAGCAACACAAGGTACCGGGGTGTACTGAGCGTGGCTGTGCAACACTAGGTACCGGGGTGTAATGAGCGCGGCTGTGCAACACTAGGTACCGGGGTGTGCAGAGCGTGGCTGTGCAACACTGGGTACCGGTGTGTACTGAGAGTGGCTGTGCGACAATAGGTACCGGGGTGTACTGAGCGCGGCTGTTCAACACTAGGTACCGGGGTGTACTGAGCGTGGCTGTGCAACACTAGGTACCGGGGTGTACTGAGCGGGGCTGTGCAACACTAGGTACCGGGGTGTACTGAGCGCGGCTGTGCAACACTAGGTACCGGGGTGTACTGAGCGGGGCTGTGCAACACTAGGTACCGGGGTGTACTGAGCGGGGCTGTGCAACAATAGGTACCGGGGTGTACTGAGCGTAGCTGTGCAACACTAGGTACCGGGGTGTGCTGAGCGTGGCTGTGCAACAACAGGTACCGGGGTGTACTGAGCGGGGCTGTGCAACAATAGGTACCGGGGTGTACTGAGCGGGCTGTGCAACAACAGGTACCGGAGTGTACTGAGCAGGGCTGTGCAACAACAGGTACCGGGGTGTACTGAGCGGGCTGTGCAACAAAGGTTACCGGGGTGTACTGAGCGGGGCTATGCAACAACAGGTACCGGTGTGTACTGAGCGTGGCTGTGCAACACTAGGTACCGGGGTGTACTGAGCGGGGCTGTGCAACAATAGGTACGGGGTGTACTGAGCGGGGCTGTGCAACACTAGGTACCGGGGTGTACTGAGCGTGGCTGTGCAACACTAAGTACCGGGGTGTACTGAGCGTGGCTGTGCAACACTAGGTACCGGGGTGTACTGAGCGGGGCTGTGCAACAATAGGTACCGGGGTGTACTGAGCGGGGCTGTGCAACACTAGGTACCGGGGTGTACTGAGCGGGGCTGTGTAACACTAGGTACCGGGGTGTACTGAGCGTGGCTGTGCAACACTAGGTACCGGGGTGTACTGAGCGGGGCTGTGCAACACTATGTACCGGGGTGTACTGAGCGGGGCTGTGTAACACTAGGTACCGGGGTGTACTGAGCGGGGCTGTGCAACACTAGGTACCGGAGTGTACTGAGCGGGGCTGTGCAACACTAGGTACTGGGGTGTACTGAGCGTGGCTGTGCAACACAAGGTACCGGGGTGTACTGAGCGGGGCTGTGCAACACTAGGTACCGGGGTGTACTGAGCGTGGCTGTGCAACAATAGGTACCGGGGTGTACTGAGCGGACTGTGCAACACTAGGTACCGGGGTGTACTGAGCGGGGCTGTGTAACACTAGGTACCGGGGTGTACTGAGCGGGGCTGTGCAACACTAGGTACCGGGGTGTACTGAGCGGGGCTGTGCAACACTAGGTACCGGGGTGTACTGAGCGGGGCTGTGCAACAATAGGTACCGGGGTGTACTGAACGTGGCTGTGCAACACTAGGTACCGGGGTGTGCTGAGCGTGGCTGTGCAACAACAGGTACCGGGGTGTACTGAGCGGGGCTGTGCAACAATAGGTACCGGGGTGTACTGAGCGGGGTTTGCAACAATAGGTACCAGTGTGTACTGAGCGTGGATATGCAACACAAGGTACGGGGTGTGCTGAGCGTGGCTGTGCAACAACAGGTACCGGAGTGTACTGAGCAGGGCTGTGCAACAACAGGTACCGGGGTGTACTGAGCGGGCTGTGCAACAAAGGTTACCGGGGTGTACTGAGCGGGGCTGTGCAACAACAGGTACCGGTGTGTACTGAGCGTGGCTGTGCAACACTAGGTACCGGGGTGTACTGAGCGTGGCTGTGCAACACTAGGTACCGGGGTGTACTGAGCGGGGCTGTGCAACAATAGGTACCGGGGTGTACTGAGCGGGGCTGTGCAACACTAGGTACCGGGGTGTACTGAGCGGGACTGTGCAACAATAGGTACCGGGGTGTACTGAGCGGGACTGTGCAACACTAGGTACCGGGGTGTACTGAGCGTGGCTGTGCAACACTAGGTACCGGGGTGTACTGAGCGTGGCTGTGCAACACTAGGTACCGGGGTGTACTGAGCGGGGCTGTGCAACAATAGTTACCGGGGTGTACTGAGCGGGGCTGTGCAACACTAGGTACCGGGGTGTACTGAGCGGGGCTGTGTAACACTCGGTACCGGGGTGTACTGAGCGTGGCTGTGCAACACTAGGTACCGGGGTGTACTGAGCGGGGCTGTGCAACACTAGGTACCGGGGTGTACTGAGCGGGGCTGTGCAACACTAGGTACCGGGGTGTACTGAGCGGGGCTGTGCATCACTAGGTACCGGGGTGTACTGAGCGGGGCTGTGCAACACTAGGTACCGAGGTGTACTGAGCGTGGCTGTGCAACACTAGGTACCGGGGTGTACTGAGCGGGGCTGTGCAACACTAGGTACCGGGGTGTACTGAGCGGGGCTGTGCAACACTAGGTACCGGGGTGTACTGAGCGGGGCTGTGCAACACTAGGTACCGGGGTGTACTGAGCGGGGCTGTGCAACACTAGGTACCGGGGTGTACTGAGCGTGGCTGTGCAACACTAGGTACCGGGGTGTACTGAGCGGGGCTGTGCAACACTAGGTACCGGGGTGTACTGAGCGGGGCTGTGTAACACTAGGTACCGGGGTGTACTCAGCGAAGATTAATGCCCTGGGTCACTGTCCACTGTCCTGGCCTTCACCTTGAGAAACTACACCTTGGGATACTACACCTTGGGAAACTACACCTTGAGAAACTACACCTTGGGAAACTACACCTTGGGAAACTACACCTTGGGAAACTACACCTTGGGAAA
Source organism: Procambarus clarkii (assembly GCF_040958095.1). Classification (NCBI taxonomy): domain Eukaryota; kingdom Metazoa; phylum Arthropoda; class Malacostraca; order Decapoda; family Cambaridae; genus Procambarus; species Procambarus clarkii. The sequence continues at coordinate 50,168,843 of NC_091152.1, read as the reverse complement.
CTACACCTTGGGAAACTACACCTTGGGAAACTACACCTTGAGAAACTACACCTTGGGAAACTACACCTTGGGAAACTACACCTTGAGAAACTACACCTTGGGAAACTACACCTTGGGAAACTACACCTTGGGAAACTACACCTTGAGAAACTACACCTTGAGAAACTACACCTTGGGAAACTACACCTTGAGAAACTACACCTTGGGAAACTACACCTTGAGAAACTACACCTTGGGAAACTACACCTTGAGAAACTACACCTTGGGAAACTACACCTTGGGAAACTACACCTTGGGAAACTACACCTTGGGAAACTACACCTTGAGAAACTACACCTTGGGAAACTACACCTTGAGAAACTACACCTTGGGAAACTACACCTTGGGAAACTACACCTTGAGAAACTACACCTTGGGAAACTACACCTTGAGAAACTACACCTTGAGAAACTACACCTTGAGAAACTACACCTTGAGAAACTACACCTTGGGAAACTACACCTTGAGAAACTACACCTTGGGAAACTACACCTTGGGAAACTACACCTTGGGAAACTACACATTGAGAAACTACACCTTGAGAAACTACACCTTGAGAAACTACACCTTGGGAAACTACACCTTGAGAAACTACACCTTGAGAAACTACACCTTGAGAAACTACACCTTGAGAAACTACACCTTGGGAAACTACACCTTGAGAAACTACACCTTGAGAAACTACACCTTGGGAAACTACACCTTGGGAAACTACACCTTGGGAAACTACACCTTGGGAAACAGGTGTCTCAAGCCAGCCACAGTTCTCAGAGGTATAAAGGGGTAATTACTCTATTGTGTTAATGTGTCCCACCACGAGGCCCCATTAACCACTACGAGGCCCCATTAACCACTACGAGGCCCCATTAACCACTACGAGGCCCCATTAACCACCACGAGGCCCCATTAACCACCACGAGGCCCCATTAACCACCACGAGGCCCCATTAACCACCACGAGGCCCCATTAACCACTACGAGGCCCCATTAACCACCACGAGGCCCCATTAACCACCACGAGGCCCCATTAACCACCACGAGGCCCCATTAACCACCACGAGGCCCCATTAACCACTACGAGGCCCCATTAACCTGAGGCTCCACAAACTTTACCAATGACAATAACATTTTCTTAAGACAAAAACAGAGACAGATATAAAAAAATAGACAGACTCACAGACTGACAGTAGTTAGAGGGACGAATAGATCTAAAGATGAATTGATAAATGGGTAGACCTTACCTTGCTCTTTATTACCTTGCTGGGGTTCCGATAGTCAAGGTCCCCGCGGCCCGGTCTCTAACCCGGCCTTCTGGTTGCTGGACTGATCAACCAGGCTGTTGGACGCAGCTGCTCGCAGCCTGACGTATGAGTCACAGCCTGGTTGATCAGGTATCCTTTGGAGGTTCTTATCCAGTTCTCTCTTGAACACTGTGAGGGGTCGGCCAGTTATGCCCCTAATGTGTAGTGGAAGCGTGTTGAACAGTCTCGGGCCTCTGATGTTGATAGAGTTCTCTCTCAGAGTACCTGTTGCACCTCTGCTTTTCAATGGGAGTATTCTGCACATCCTGCCATGTCTTCTGGTCTCATGTGGTGTTATTTCTGTGTGCAGGTTTGGGACCAGCCCCTCTACTATTTTCCACGTGTAAATTATTATGTACCTCTCCCGCCTGCGCTCAAGAGAATACAGATTTAGGCTCTTTAGTCGGTCCCAATAGTTTAGATGTTTTACTGAGTGGATTCTAGCAGTAAAGGATCTCTGCACGCTCTCCAGGTTAGCAATTTCTCCAGCTTTGAAAGGGGATGTCATTGTGCAACAGTATTCCACTCTAGAGAGCACTAGCACCTTGACAAGTGCCATCATTGGCACAGCATCTCTTGTTTGAAAGGTTCTTGTTATTTAACCTGATAATTTTCTTGCAGTTGTGACAGCTACTTTATTGTGTTCTTTAAAGGTCAGGTTTTCTGCCTTGATTACACCCAAATCCTTTACATTTATATTCTTTGCTGTGATGTTCAATAACTTAGCCTGGACGGTAGAGCGACGGTCTCGCTTCATGCAGGTCGGCGTTCAATCCCCGACCGTCCAAGTGTTTGGGCACCATTCCTTTCCCCCATCCCAAAATCCTTATCCTGACCCTTTCCCAGTGCTACAGTCGTAATGACTTGGCGTTTTTCCCTAATAATTCCCTTCCCTCTTTGCTGTGGCTTGACTGCGACTGATAAATGGATAGATGAATGGATGGGGAAATGGATGACACGTGCGCGCCCCATGACACGCGCCTCGGAACACATACACGCTTCATGACAGTCATCGTGACACACAGATCTCCAGGACATGTAGAAACATTGATGCCCTATGACGCAGGTGTGACATGACACACAGATCCCCTTGACACATTGATATCCCATGATATGTGCTTTAAAACACATTGATGCCGCATGACACATACGTCCTATGACACACACATGACACTCTCATAACTCACTCCCATGACACATCGGCAGCCCAGTGATAAACACGCACCCGAGACATTCAGAAGCTTGGATACATACAGACGGCCCGTGACACAGTCATTGGTGTATCCAGTGTCCTGATCACACACACGGACACACAGACAAGGGGCTACATGGCCCATCAGAGCCACGTGGCCCATCAGAGCCACGTGGCCCATCAGAGCCACGTGGCCCATCAGAGCCACGTGGCCCATCAGAGCCAGGTGGCCCATCAGAGCCACGTGGCCCATCAGAGCCACGTGGCCCATCAGAGCCACATGGTCCATCAGAGCCACGTGGCCCATCAGAGCCACGTGGCCGATCAGAGCCACATGGCCCATCAGAGCCACGTGGCCCATCAGAGCCACATGGCCCATCAGAGCCACGTGGCCCATCAGAGCCACGTGGCCCATCAGAGCCACGTGGCCCATCAGAGCCACGTGGCCCATCAGAGCCACGTGGCCCATCAGAGCCACGTGGCCCATCAGAGCCACGTGGCCCATCAGAGCCACGTGGTCCATCAGAGCCCCGTGGCCCATCAGAGCCACGTGGCCCATCAGAGCCACGTGGCCCATCAGAGCCACGTGGCCCATCAGAGCCACGTGGCCCATCAAAGCCACATGGCCCATCAGAGCCCCGTGGCCCATCAGAGCCACGTGGCCCATCAGAGCCACGTGGCCCATCAGAGCCACGTGGCCCATCAGAGCCACGTGGTCCATCAGAGCCCCGTGGCCCATCAGAGCCACGTGGCCCATCAGAGCCACGTGGCCCATCAGAGCCACGTGGCCCATCAGAGCCACGTGGCCCATCAAAGCCACATGGCCCATCAGAGCCCCGTGGCCCATCAGAGCCACGTGGCCCATCAGAGCCACGTGGCCCATCAGAGCCACATGGCCCATCAGAGCCACGTGGCCCATCAGAGCCACGTGGCCGATCAGAGCCACATGGCCCATCAGAGCCACGTGGCCCATCAGAGCCACATGGCCCATCAGAGCCACGTGGCCCATCAGAGCCACGTGGCCCATCAGAGCCACGTGGCCCATCAGAGCCACGTGGCCCATCAGAGCCACGTGGCCCATCAGAGCCACGTGGTCCATCAGAGCCCCGTGGCCCATCAGAGCCACGTGGCCCATCAGAGCCACGTGGCCCATCAGAGCCACGTGGCCCATCAAAGCCACATGGCCCATCAGAGCCCCGTGGCCCATCAGAGCCACGTGGCCCATCAGAGCCACGTGGCCCATCAGAGCCACGTGGCCCATCAGAGCCACGTGGCCCATCAGAGCCACGTGGCCCATCAGAGCCACGTGGCCCATCAGAGCCACGTGGCCCATCAAAGCCACATGGCCCATCAGAGCCACGTGGCCCATCAGAGCCACATGGCCCATCAGAGCCACGTGGCCCATCAGAGCCACGTGGCCCATCAGAGCCACGTGGCCCATCAGAGCCACATGGCCCATCAGAGCCACGTGGCCCATCAGAGCCACGTGGCCCATCAGAGCCACGTGGCCCATTAGAGCCACATGGCCCATCAGAGCCACGTGGCCCATCAGAGCCACATGGCCCATCAGAGCCACGTGGCCCATCAGAGCCACGTGGCCCATCAGAGCCACGTGGCCCATCAGAGCCACGTGGCCCATCAGAGCCATCACATGGCCCATCAGAGCCACGTGGCCCATCAGAGCCACGTGGCCCATCAGAGCCACATGGCCCATCAGAGCCACGTGGCCCATCAGAGCCACGTGGCCCATCAGAGCCACGTGGCCCATCAGAGCCACGTGGCCCATCAGAGCCATCACATGGCCCATCAGAGCCACGTGGCCCATCAGAGCCACGTGGCCCATCTGAGCCACATGGCCCATCAGAGCCACGTGGCCCATCAGAGCCACGTGGCCCATCAGAGCCACGTGGCCCATTAGAGCCACATGGCCCATCAGAGCCACGTGGCCCATCAGAGCCACATGGCCCATCAGAGCCACGTGGCCCATCAGAGCCACGTGGCCCATCAGAGCCACGTGGCCCATCAGAGCCACATGGCCCATCAGAGCCACGTGGCCCATCAGAGCCACGTGGTCCATCAGAGCCCCGTGGCCCATCAGAGCCACGTGGCCCATCAGAGCCACGTGGCCCATCAGAGCCACGTGGCCCATCAGAGCCACGTGGCCCATCAAAGCCACATGGCCCATCAGAGCCCCGTGGCCCATCAGAGCCACGTGGCCCATCAGAGCCACGTGGCCCATCAGAGCCACAAGATAGGTGCGAGAATAACAGTGTTGGCGGCCAGGGAGGACACGGCGTCAAGACCATTCCCAGGAGGACAATTACAGTATTGTTACCAGGTGGACCCGTGGTCTGGGGGAGGTACACAGTGTGAGCCATATACCCCGCTTCTCCCAGTATATACTCCAGTGTCAACACACTCCCGGACTACAGTATATGTTCTGGTGGCTTACCACCTCTATAGACCCTACCTCATAATATATATAAGTGCCGCCGGATGGAAATATATAAATAAACACAAGTTAAATGGATGCTATATAATATAGACGTGCTATATTGTATAGACGTGTTATATTGAAGCTTATATGGGGATATAATTTGTACATGTCAGGGCTCACACTAAGGCTGTTGTTATATTGTTTGATCTGAGCGGACTCAATCACGTTTTCTTCAACGAAACCCTTACTTTTAACAATACATTTCGCCACTCTGAAGTCGCTGGAATGATCACATAAACTGGAAAGTAAATACAAGGCGCTGGAGTGCTGGGCTGTACGAATAGCATATGAATGTTGTTTTAAACGTGAGGAAAGAAATTTACCAATAACACACACACACACACACACACACACACACACACACACACACACACACACACACACACACACACACACACACTTACACACACACACACACACACACACACACACACACACACACACACACACACACACACACACAGAGTGGGGCCTAGTAGCCTGGTGGATAGTGCGCAGAACTGATAATTCTGTGGCGCGCGTCCGATTCCTGCACCAGACAGAAACAAATGGGCAAAGTTTCTTTCACCCTGAATGCCCCTGTTACCGAGCAGTAAATAGGTACCTGGGAGTTAGTCAGCTGTCATGGGCTGCTTCCTGGTGTGTGTGTGTGTGTGTGGTGTGAAAAAAAAGTACATAGTAAACAGTTGATTGACAGTTGAGAGACGGGCTGAAAGAGCAAAGCTCAACCCCCTCGAACACAACTACGTGAATACAACTAGGTGAATACACACACATACATATATGTATATGCGAACAAGCCTGAATGGTCCCCAGGACAATATGCAACTGAAAACTCACACCCCAGAAGTGACTCGAACCCATACTCCCAGAAGCAACGCAACTGGTATGTACAAGACGCCTTAATCCACTTGACCATCACGACCGGACATAATGAGGTGATAGCCGAGGCTATTTGAACCACCCCACCGCCGGCACTCGGATAGTAATCTTGGGCATAGCATTTTACCAAATCACCTCATTCTTTGGGGCACACGTGAGGAACACAAATGCGAACAAGCCTGAATGGTCCCCAGGACAATATGCAACTGAAAACTCACACCCCAGAAGTGACTCGAACCCATACTCCCAGAAGCAACGCAACTGGTATGTACAAGACGCCTTAATCCACTTGACCATCACGACCGGACATAATGAGGTGATAGCCGAGGCTATTTGAACCACCCCACCGCCGGCACTCGGATAGTAATCTTGGGCATAGCATTTTACCAAATCACCTCATTCTTTGGGGCACACGTGAGGAACACAAATGCGAACAAGCCTGAATGGTCCCCAGGACAATATGCAACTGAAAACTCACACCCCAGAAGTGACTCGAACCCATACTCCCAGAAGCAACGCAACTTGTATGTACAAGATGCCTTAATCCACTTGACCATCACGACCGGACATAATGAGGTGATAGCCGAGGCTATTTGAACCACCCCACTGCCGGCACTCGGATAGTAATCTTGGGCATAGCATTTTACCAAATCACCTCATTCTTTGGGGCACACGTGAGGAACACAAATGCGAACAAGCCTGAATGGTCCCCAGGACAATATGCAACTGAAAACTCACACCCCAGAAGTGACTCGAACCCATACTCCCAGAAGCAACGCAACTGGTATGTACAAGACGCCTTAATCCACTTGACCATCACGACCGGACATAATGAGGTGATAGCCGAGGCTATTTGAACCACCCCACCGCCGGCACTCGGATAGTAATCTTGGGCATAGCATTTTACCAAATCACCTCATTCTTTGGGGCACACGTGAGGAACACAAATGCGAACAAGCCTGAATGGTCCCCACTACTATCCGAGTGCCGACGGTGGGGTTGTTCAAATAGCCTCGGCTATCACCTTATTATGTCCGGTCGTGATGGTCAAGTGGATTAAGGCGTCTTGTACATACCAGTTGCGTTGCTTCTGGGAGTATGGGTTCGAGTCACTTCTGGGGTGTGAGTTTTCAGTTGCATATTGTCCTGGGGACCATTCAGGCTTGTTCGCATTTGTGTTCCTCACGTGTGCCCCAAAGAATGAGGTGATTTGGTAAAATGCTATGCCCAAGATTACTATCCGAGTGCCGGCGGTTGGGTGGTTCAAATAGCCTCGGCTATCACCTCATTATGTCCGGTCGTGATGGTCAAGTGGATTAAGGCGTCTTGTACATACTCCCAGAAGCAACGCAACTGGTATGTACAAGACGCCTTAATCCACTTGACCATCACGACCGGACATAATGAGGTGATAGCCGAGGCTATTTGAACCACCCAACCGCCGGCACTCGGATAGTAATCTTGGGCATAGCATTTTACCAAATCACCTCATTCTTTGGGGCACACGTGAGGAACACAAATGCGAACAAGCCTGAATGGTCCCCAGGACAATATGCAACTGAAAACTCACACCCCAGAAGTGACTCGAACCCATACTCCCAGAAGCAACGCAACTGGTATGTACAAGACGCCTTAATCCACTTGACCATCACGACCGGACATAATAAGGTGATAGCCGAGGCTATTTGAACAACCCCACCGTCGGCACTCGGATAGTAGTGGGGACCATTCAGGCTTGTTCGCATTTGTGTTCCTCACGTGTGCCCCAAAGAATGAGGTGATTTGGTAAAATGCTATGCCCAAGATTACTATCCGAGTGCCGGCGGTGGGGTGGTTCAAATAGCCTCGGCTATCACCTCATTATGTCCGGTCGTGATGGTCAAGTGGATTAAGGCGTCTTGTACATACCAGTTGCGTTGCTTCTGGGAGTATGGGTTCGAGTCACTTCTGGGGTGAGTTTTCAGTTTATATATGTATATGTATATATATTATCAAGGTATTGGAGTTATAAAACTGGTTATTGAACCCAACTGATACTTGCTTACCGACGAACAGAGACCCCAACCTCTCCCTGATAAAAAATATGACCGACCACGGCAACCACGCTCCTGCTGCCGTCAGTCGACCACCAATGGACACTGGAGTGCTTGCAATTAGTTAGATCACCCTGTAATCGTCTCGTTCCCGGAGAGGGGTTCAGCGTCACCTTTAATCAGGGGAGCAACTCCCAACTGGCCTAGTTGTCATGAGTACACACCCACTCGAGCCGCCGTGACTCCCCCCCCCCCTACACTCCTTGTTACGGCATGATCTCCTAACTCCCCTTTGTGGTGTCACTGACCTCTGTCCACCAATTTGAACTCTCTCTCTCACCATCCAGGAAGCCTCACCAGGATAAGGGCAACAATCAGCTGGTAACATACAAACATTTATTACATAAAAATATAGAAGAAAATATATAACAATAATATTGGAGTGCAACCTCCTAGGCTGCTACCAACCTATAACACTTCAATATTGCCTCAGGTCTCCATCTCTAGTAACTGTATTAGGCTGCTGCTAAACCTTCACTACAAAACCTACTACCCCCTCACTGCTTGCCGCTCAAATACCTGCTACGACATATATATATATATATATATATATATATATATATATATATATATATATATATATATATATATATATTTATATATATATATATATATATATATATATATATATATATATATATATATATATATATATATGTTTGTGCATATATATATATATATATGCACAAACAAGAGGGCTCTATAAAGAAACATGTAATCTCCACACACAACCAGATCATCACCAGGGACATCTTGCCAAGCAACACTGAAATAATCGACAGATATAATGACATTAGGAGAATTAACATCAGCGAGGCACTAAATATTAAGAAGTCCAGACCAGCACTCAACAACCAGCTAACACATAATTACATTCTACCCACTTCAAGACCCCGAGCCAACGCAGACACAGCATCCAATGGCCCTACTAATACTCCCTTGATCCATTTATTCATTGATATATTTAATATCCCTTAGTTATAACATTCCTCCATCACCTCACCCAAAAAGTATATAATCCGATGTTAAAGATGGTAAAATTGCTAGTGCCACTTCTTGGGTGGCTTAACCATCAATCAATCACGGTAAAATTGTCTTTGAAAATGTAAGGTGTTGCTTGCGAAACGCATCCCCAGGCGTCAGACTATTATAAAGTGTAAAAATGAACTTCGGAGAGTTAATTTTTCAACATCCGACGACAGTGAAGAAAAACATAAATATTGAAAAGATTCGTCTTAGAATCATTAATCTTACTCTTTCGGATATATTTAACAACATATATATATATATATATATATATATATATATATATATATATATATATATATATATATATATATATATGTCGTACCTAATAGCCAGAACGCACTTCTCAGCCTACTATTCAAGGCCCGATTTGCCTAATAAGCCAAGTTTTCATGAATTAATGTTTTTTCGTCTACCTAACCTACCTAACCTAACCTAACCTAGCTTTTTTTGGCTACCTAACCTAACCTTACATATAAATATAGGTTAGGTTAGGTTAGGTAGGGTTGGTTAGGTTCGGTCATATATCTACGTTAATTTTACCTCCAATAAAAAAAAATTGACCTCATACATAGAGAAAAGGGTTGCTTTATCATTTCATAAGAAAAAAATTATAGTAAATATATTAATTCAGGAAAACTTGGCTTATTAGGCAAATCGGGCCTTGAATAGTAGGCTGAGAATTGAGTTCTGGCTACTAGGTACGACATATATATATATATATATATATATATATATATATATATATATATATATATATATATATATATATATAGTGTGCCTAATAGCCAGAACCGCAGTTCTTGGCCTAGTATGCAAGACCCAATGTGCCTAACAGGCAGAAAGATTTTCGTTTTATGCCAATATTCTGGAGCAGTTACCCTGGTGGAGAGAGCCCTGATCACAGCGCCTAACAGTTAACCCCAAAAATCTGTTACATCATTAACAATTATGCATTCAGTTATAAGCTCAATAGTCCACTATTGCAATTGTTAGTAGATTAAAATGTACGAATTTACACTTCAACAAAAGCCACATTAATTGAGGGCCATTTAGGCTGTATTTGTATAAATAAAAAAGTTTAATTTTTACATAGTGTAAAATTATTGGTTCAAACCATTGCATCTTTTTCTTCACGGTATAGAACCTGTTTCATGTAAGTTACAGTTTGGAGCAATGACTCTGTATTACACACACACACACACACACACACACACGGTGTGTGTGTGTGTGTATCCCAAATCTTCAGACCCAGTATGCACTTCATACTCCAGACCTACCTACCCAGGCCCTACCCCAGACCCCTCCTATCTACCTTCCTAGAAGCCCAGCCCCCATTAGCCCCCCAAGCACCCCTCCCGACCTCTTTCACACTCCATACACCCCCCAGATCCCCCAGGTCCCCCTGCCCCCAATCACCCCCCAGACCCCCCCCCCCCTTCCCAGATCCCCCAGACCCCCAGAGAAAGGGAGAACTCTGGTACAAGAGTTTCCATGAAGAATCTCAAGGTTTGGTACACCAATGCTGATGGGGTATCTAATAAAGCAGAAGAGATAAAAGAAAGAGTGAGTGAGGCAGATCCTGACATAGTTGCAATTGTGGAAACTAAAATTAATGACATGATCTCAGATGCAATCTTTCCTGAAGGGTACCAGGTGATACGAAAAGAGAGGACACAGAGACAGGGAGGGGGAGTGGCACTCCTAATAAAGCGGAAATGGAAGTTTGAAGACCTGGGAAATTGGGTTACCAATGAGTGCACAAGCTTCATACATGGAACTCTGACAGTAGATGGGAGGAAGATTGTGATCTTGGTAATCTACAATCCCCCATCAAACAGTAGAAGACCCAGGCAGGAGTATGATGACAACAACAAGACATGCATAGATGAACTGCAGAAGGCAGCAACACTAGCCCACAGAATGAGAGCGAAGCTGCTGATCATGGGGGACCTAAATCATGGAGAGATAAATTGGGAATCAAGGAATCCCCATGGAGAGGACGAAACGTGGGGAGCAAAATTAGTAGATGTTATAGACAGGAATTTCCAAACACAACATGTGAGGGAAGACACAAGGGAAAGAGGAGGAGATGCACCGAGCCTATTAGACCTGACTTACACCCAGAACGTAGAAGATATCGAGAATTTAGAGCATGAAATACCTCTAGGGGCCAGTGACCATTGTGTCCTAGTCTTTGACTACATGATGGAATTCAAACTTATGACCATGGGACAAGAGATCTGGGAAAGGAGAGTTGACTACAAGAAAGGGGACTATAAGAGGATAAGGGACTATCTGGGTGAAGTGCAGTGGGAGGAAGAAATACGAGGAAAAACAGTCCAAGATATGATGAACCTAGTCATACAGAAATGACAGGAGGCCGAAGAGAGATTTATACCAACAGTAAAGGGAAAAAATAAGAAGGAATATAATAACCCATGGTTTAATAGACAGTGTCAGGAAGCAAACATGGCCAGCAGGCGGGAGTGGAGGAAGTTCAGAAGACAAAGGACAGAGGACAACAGGATCAGATGTAACAGAGCTAGGAACGATTACATTAACATAAGACGAACATCGGAAAGGGACTATGAGAACGATATTGCAATCAAAGCGAAAAAACAACCTAAGTTACTACACAGTCATATAAGAAGAAAATGTCAGTGAACGACCAAGTGACAAGACTAAGGAAGACAGAGGGGGGCATATACTGAAAGTGACAAGGAAATCTGTGAGGCACTGAATGCCAGTTTCCATGGAGTGTTCACAACCGAGCCTGAGCAGCTCCCATTGTTGGAAGGGGTTACCCTAGATGATAGACTATCAGATATAGATGTGACAGCAGAGGAGGTAATGAGGTAGTTGACAACTCTAGATGCAACTAAAGCAGTTGGACCAGACAAAGTACCACCGTGGATACTAAAAGAAGCAGCACAGGCCCTCAGCGTGCCTCTGGCAATGATCTTTAATGAGTCACTTATGTCGAGAGAATTGCCCAGTTGCTGGAAGAAGGCAAATGTCGTGCCGATCTTCAAGAAAGGCGATAGGGAGGAGGCACTTAACTATAGACCTGTATCACTGACAAACATCCCCTGTAAAATACTGGAAAGAATAATTAGGCTACGACTGGTTGCACACCTGGTGAACATTAGGTTTGTGAACAAACATCAACATGGGTTCTGGACAGGGAAATCGTGCCTAAAAAACCTTCTGAAATTCTATGATAAAATAACGAGGATAAGACAGGACAGAGATGGTTGGGCAGACTGCATATTTCTGGACTGCCAAAAAGCCTTTGATACAGTACCGCACATGAGACTGCTGTTCAAACTCGAGAGGAAGGCGGGGGTGGGGGGAAAGGTCCTAGCATGGATAAAGAAATACCTAACAGGATGGAGCCAAAGAGTTACGGCAAGGTCGAGAAGTCGGACTCGCGAACAGTAACAAGTGGAGTACCACAAGGATCGGTGCTGGGACCAATTCTATTTCTTGTATATGTTAACGACATGTTTATAGGCGTAGAGTCCTACATGTCGATGTTTGCGGATGATGCAAGGTTGATGAGAAGAGTTGTGACAGATGAGGATTGCAGGATCCTCCAAAAGGACCTGAGCAGGTTGCAGAGATGGTCAGAGAAATGGCTACTTGAATTCAACACGTGCAAATGAAAAGTTATGGAAATGGGACTAGGAGATAGGAGACCAAAGGGACAGTACACAATGAAGGGGAACAGCCTACCTGTGACGACGCGCGAAAGAGACCTGGGGGTGGACGTAACACCTAATCTATTTCCTGAGGCACATATACATAGGATAACGACAGCAGCGTACTCTACACTGGCAAAAGTTAGAACATCATTCAGAAACCTAAGTAAGGAGGCATTTAGGGCGCTTTACACTGCCTACATGAGGCCAGTCTTAGAGTATGCCGCCTCATCATGGAGTACCCATCTGAAGAAGCATATAATGAAACTGGAAAAGGTTCAGAGGTTTGCAACGAGACTCGTCCCAGAGCTACGAGGGATTGGGTATGAGGAGCGCCTGAGGGAACTGTGCCTTACGACACTAGAAAGAAGATGGGAGAGGGGGGACATGATAGGAACGTATAAAATACTCAGAGGGATTGACAGAGTGGACATAGACGAAATGTTCACACGGAATAGTAACAGAACGAGGGGACATGGATGGAAGCTTGAAACTCAGATGAGTCACAGAGATGTTAGGAAGTTTTCTTTTAGCGTGAGAGTAGTGGGGAAATGGAATGCACTTCAGGAACAGGTTGTGGAAGCAAATATTATTCATAATTTTAAAACCAGGTATGATAGGGAAATGGGACAGGAGTCATTGCTGTAAACAACCGATGCTCGAAAGGCGGGATCCAAGAGTCAATGCTCGATCCTGCAGACACAACTAGGTGAGTACACACACACACACTCTCTGATAAAGAAAGAGATCTAGGGGTGGTTCTAGATAGAAAACTATCACCTGAAGACCACATAAAGAATATTGTGCGAGGAGCTTATGCCACGCTTTCTAGCTTCAGAATTGCTGTTAAATACATGGATGGCGATATACTAAAGAAATTGTTCACGACTTTTGTTAAGCCAAAGCTAGAATATGAAGCGGTTGTGTGGTGCCCATATCTTAAGAAGCACATCAACAAACTGGAAAAGGTGCAAAGACATGCTACTAAGTGCCTCCCAGAACTGAAGGGCAAGAGCTACGAGGAGAGGTTAGAGGCATTAAATATGCCAAAACTAGAAGACAGAAGAAAAAGAGGTGATATGATCACTACATACAAAATAGTAACAGGAATTGATAAAATCGATAGGGAAGATTTCCTGAGACCTGGAACTTTAAGAACAAGAGGTCATAGATATAAACTAGCTAAACACAGATGCCGAAGAAATATAAGAAAATTCACTTTCGCAAACAGAGTGGTAGACGGTTGGAACAAGTTAGATGAGAAGGTGGTGGAGGCCAAGACAGTCAGTAGTTTCAAAGCGTTATATGACAAAGAGTGCTGGGAAGACGGGACACCACGAGCGTAGCTCTCATCCTGTAACTACACTTAGTTAATTACACACACACACTGAGCCCAGTAGGCTCAGTAACCTGTACACCAGTTGATTGACAGTTGAGAGGCGGGACCAAAGAGCCAGAGCTCAACCCCAGAAAGCACAAATTGGTGAGTACACACACAGACACATTTTGCCATTCACTAAAGCCAAAAATCGTCGTACTAGAAAATAGCGGCTCGCGAAATTGACATACTGTTCCGTTTTCTGTTTTGGGTCCTCTGGTAGGTTAAGATAAGGCCGCTTCAGTACGACAGTTTCTTGAGGATGGGGAACCTTAGGAGGACGGACTGCATGTTTGAACTGACCTTATTAAACATATTTACTTATTAATACACAACCATTCACAAGTGTTTGTAAGGAACCACACACGCATACAGCGCTTACCGTCCGTATAACCAACTATGGGTCTACGTTAATACATTACTCTTGCCCAACATTGCCCGCTCGTTAATACGTTGGTGTTGCCCACTGTGCTCGAGCAATAATGTGCAGGGCTCGTGTTGCTCCTCCATTGTTGTGCTGACCGGCTCGCTTGGGCTAATTGGTTGCCTTGAATTGTGTATGTTTGGCATGCCCTTGTGTGAGTGGACTAAATGGTACACTCTCGATTTCATTTGTAAAGTCTGGTTCAAAGGTCATTTTAATAATAAATAAGTATATATATATGTCGTACCTAGTAGCCAGAACGCACTTCTCAGCCTACTATGCAAGGCAAGATTTGCTTAATAAGCCAAGTTTTGATGAATTAATGTTTTTTTCCTACCTAACCTACCTAACCTAACCTAACCTAACTTTTTCGGCTACCTAACCGAACCTAACCTATAAAGATAGATTAGGTTAGGTTAGGTAGGGTTGGTTAGGTTCGGGCATGTATCTACGTTAATTTTAACTCCAATAAAAAAATATTGACTTCATACATAATGAAATGGGTAGCTTTATTATTTCATAAGAAAAAAATTAGAGAAAATATATTAATTCAGGAAAACTTTGCTTATTAGGCAAATCGGGCCTTGCATAATAGGCTGAGAAGTGCGTTCTGGCTACTAGGTACGACATATATATATATATATATATATATATATATATATATATATATATATATATATATATATATATATATATATATATATGTCATACCTAGTAGCCAGAACGCACTTCTGAGCCTACTATTCAAAGCCCGATTTGCCTAATAAGCTATGTTTTCATGAATTAATTGTTTTTCGGCTACCTAACCTGCCTAACCTAACCTAACCTAACTTTTTCGGCTACCTAACCTAACCTAACCTATAAAGATAGATTAGGTTAGGTTAGGTAGGGTTGGTTAGGTTCGGTCATATATCTACGTTAATTTTAACTCTAATAAAAAAATATTGACTTCATACATAATGAAATGGGTAGCTTTATCATTTCATAAGAAAAGAAATTGAGAAAATATATTAATTCAGGAAAACTTGGCTTATTAGGCAAATCGGGCCTTGCATAGTAGGCTGAGAAGTGCGTTCTGGCTATTAGGTACGACATATATATATATATATATATATATATATATATATATATATATATATATATATATATATATATATATATATATATATTTAGCAGTCTTTCCTGTAGACATATATTATTAAATATGACCGAAAAAGTAAGATTAATAATTCTAACACGAATTTTCTCAATCTTTCGTACATTTCTTTTCACTGTTGGTGGTAATTAAAAAATCAGTTCTCCAAAAATCATTTTTATTTCTAGTCTGACGCGACACTTGAGCGCGTTTCGCAAAACTTATTACATTTTCAAAGACTTTAGTTTACACATACACAACTGAATAGAACTTACACATCTCCGATTTGTTTATATCTACATTTGAGTGAGGTGGATGGGGTGAGGTGGTATTAATAGGGTATTAAATTCATCAACACAAGACAGAACACGAAACAATGGGTATTGAATGGAAGTGATTGTAGAAAGCCTATTGGTCCATATTTATTGATGCTTCTATATTGGAGCGGAGTCTTGAGGTGGGTAGAATATAGTTGTGCATTAATTGGCTGTTGATTGCTGGTGTTGACTTCTTAATGTGTAGTGCCTCGCAAACGTCAAGCCGTCTGCTATCGCTGTATCTATCGATGATTTCTGTGTTGTTTACTAGGATTTCTCTGGCGATGGTTTGGTTGTGGGAAGAGATTATATGTTCCTTAATGGAGCCCTGTTGCTTATGCATCGTTAAACGCCTAGAAAGAGATGTTGTTGTCTTGCCTATATACTGGGTTTTTTGGAGCTTACAGTCCCCAAGAGGGCATTTGAAGGCATAGACGACGTTGGTCTCTTTTAAAGCGTTTTGCTTTGTGTCTGGAGAGTTTCTCATGAGTAGGCTGGCCGTTTTTCTGGTTTTATAGTAAATCGTCAGTTGTATCCTCTGATTTTTGTCTGTAGGGATAACGTTTCTATTAACAATATCTTTCAGGACCCTTTCCTCCGTTTTATGAGCTGTGGAAAAGAAGTTCCTGTAAAATAGTCTAATAGGGGGTATAGGTGTTGTGTTAGTTGTCTCTTCAGAGGTTGCATGGCGTTTCACTTTCCTTCTTATGATGTCTTCGACGAAACCATAGGAGAAGCCGTTGTTGACTAGGACCTGCCTTACCCTACAGAGTTCTTCGTCGACTTGCTTCCATTCTGAGCTGTGGCTGAGAGCACGGTCGACATATGCGTTAACAACACTCCTCTTGTACCTGTCTGGGCAGTCGCTGTTGGCATTTAGGCACATTCCTATGTTCGTTTCCTTAGTGTAGAATTTTGGAGAATTGATTTTTGAATTACCACCAGCAGTGAAAAGAAATGTACGAAAGATTGAGAAAATTCGTGTTAGAATTATTAATCTTACTTTTTCGGTCATATTTAATAATATATATATATATATATATATATATATATATATATATATATATATATATATATATATATATATATATATATATATATATATATATATAATATATATATATATATATATATATATATATATAATATATATATATATATATATATATAATATATATATATATATATATATATATATATATATATATATATATATATATATATATATATATATATATATATATATTAGTATATTTTGGTAGCAGTCTTTCCTGTAGACATATATTATTAAATATGACCGAAAAAGTAAGATTAATAATTCTAACACGAATTTTCTCAATCTTTCGTACATTTCTTTTCACTGTTGGAGGTAAATCAAAAGTCAATTCTCCAAAATTCATTTTTATTTCTAGTCTGACGCGACACGAGCCCATTTCGTAAAACTTATTACATTTTCAAAGACTTTAGTTTACAAATACACAACTGAATAGAACTTACGCATCTCCGATTTTATATCTACATTTGAGTGAGGTGGAAGGGGTGATGTGGCATTAATCAACACAAGACAGAACAAGAGGTGGCATTAATAGGGTATTAATTTCATCAACACAAGACAGAACAAGGGGTGGCATTAATAGGGTATTAATTTCATCAACACAAGACAGAACACGAAACAATGGGTATTGAAATCTGTAGGGTATCTGTAGGGTAAGGCAGGTCCTAGTCAACAACGGCTTCTCCAATGGTTTCGTCGAAGACATCATAAGAAGGAAAGTGAAAAGCCATGCAACCTCTGAAGAGACAACTAACACAACACCTATACCCCCTATTAGACTATTTTACAGGAACTTCTTTTCCACAGCTCATAAAACGGAGGAAAGGGTCCTGAAAGATATTGTTAATAGAAACGTTATCCCTACAGACAAAAATCAGAGGATACAACTGACGATTTACTATAAAACCAGAAAAACGGCCAGCCTACTCATGAGAAACTCTCCAGACACAAAACAGAACGCTTTAAAAGAGACTAACGTCGTCTATGCCTTCAAATGCCCTCTTGGGGACTGTAAGCTCCAAAAAACCCAGTATATAGGCAAGACAACAACATCTCTTTCTAGGCGTTTAACGATGCATAAGCAACAGGGCTCCATTAAGGAACATATAATCTCTTCCCACAACCAAACCATCGCCAGAGAAATCCTAGTAAACAACACAGAAATCATCGATAGATACAGCGATAGCAGGCGGCTTGACGTTTGCGAGGCACTACACATCAAGAAGTCAACACCAGCAATCAACAGCCAATTGTTGCACAACTATATTCTACCCACCTCAAGACTCCACTCCAATATAGAAGCATCAAGAAATATGGACCAATAGGCTTTCTACAAACACTTCTATTCAATTCCCATTGTTTCGTGTTCTGTCTTGTGTTGATGAAATTAATACCCTATTAATGCCACCCCTTGTTCTGTCTTGTGTTGATGAAATTAATACCCTATTAAGGCCACCTCTTGTTCTGTCTTGTGTTGATTAATGCCACATCACCCCTTCCACCTCACTCAAATGTAGATATAAAATCGGAGATGCGTAAGTTCTATTCAGTTGTGTATTTGTAAACTAAAGTCTTTGAAAATGTAATAAGTTTTACGAAACGCGCTCGTGTCGCGTCAGACTAGAAATAAAAATGAATTTTGGAGAATTGATTTTTTATTTACCTCCAACATTGAAAAGAAATGTACGAAAGATTGGGAAAATTCGTGTTAGAATTATTAATCTTACTTTTTCGGTCATATTTAATAATATATATATATATATATATATATATATATATATATATATATATATATATATATATATATATATATATATATATATATATATATATATATAAATATATATATATATATATATATATATATATATATATATATATATATATATATATATATAAATATATCATAAAATATGACTGCACATTGTATTTATTATTTTCTTGTTTAGGGCTTCTAT
This sequence comes from Procambarus clarkii, assembly GCF_040958095.1. NCBI lineage: Eukaryota > Metazoa > Arthropoda > Malacostraca > Decapoda > Cambaridae > Procambarus > Procambarus clarkii. The sequence continues at coordinate 50,149,844 of NC_091152.1, read as the reverse complement.
CCCTCTAACTAGTGATCTTGCCTCTTGGTTTAATTGGAAGATTTCTCTAAATGTCATATTTGTTCAAGGTTGACTAAATGAACAAAAACTATAATGTGTTATAGATATTATAATTGGCACAACGTTTCGAACCTACAAAGTTCATTTTCAGCTGAAAAGACATGGGAAAACAACTGACATATAACATTTGCATTAAAAATTATGTCAGGTTATTGGCCAAAGTTAGCAGAAATAAAAATATAAGTTGGAAATGAGGTGATTAGCCGATGGAAAACTTGGCGTTCAAAGTTGTCAGTTTTTCTCTACCACAGACGTGGTCTTTCGTTTATAATGCTAATCAGCATATATACATTTATCTCCTGTTTTCCATGGACAGGGTTATTGAGATCTGTTGAACCCATAGTTCATATGATATATTGAACATCAACCACAGGTCATTGTAATAATAATTATACGTATTGTTTCAGAGTTAGCTTCTCGGAACAAAATTTCCATGTAGCACGGGCTATAGTGAGCCCGTAAAAGGTTAATCTGACCTACACACATAAATACATGCATTTACGTCCGTCTGTGTTAGGTTAATGAGAGCTCAGGTGACCATTGTGGGTATTGCATTTTGGGCAGTGTCGACATCGTTAGCGTGTTCGCGTTCAGATCTTGTTCTCACTCTCATGGCCGGAGAGTGAATAGTTCTGTCATTTGAGTGTTTATGTGAGTTGATCTGTCTTTACGTGCAGGGCTTTAATTATTTCACACCTTAGCTGTTGGTCTTTGTCTAATATGCAGGAGTTTTTATTCATTATTTGTCTTGTTACGGTGATGTCGTGAACTTCTCTCGCGTGATTATTTTAAGGCCATCACCTTGAAGCTGACAGGTTGAGCGCCACGTCAGCTTGGTCGACGTCAGACGTGTGTACTTAGATTAAAGCTCACATCATTCATGGGGTTCAGGTGTATATAAATATATGTACACCAGACGTCGGTATACATATATACTCAACGTCGTCGTCTCATCTTCTGGTGGCTGGTTGGGTCATCATATATTCAGCCCCGTTATTGTGACTCATCGTCTGGTATGTACCCCGTTATTGTGACTCACCGTCTGGTATATACCCCGTTATTGTGACTCATCGTCTGGTATGTACCCCGTTATTGTGACTCATCGCCTGGTATATACCCCGTTATTGTGACTCATCGTCTAGTATATACCCCGTTATTGTGACTCATCGCCCAGTATATACCCCGTTATTGTGACTTATCGTCTGGTATGTACCCTGTTATTGTGACTCATCGTCTGGTATATACACCGTTATTGTGACTTATCTTCCAGTATATACCTCGTTATTGTGACTCATCTTCCAGTATATACCTCGTTATTGTGACTCATCGCCCAGTATATACCCCGTTATTGTGACTCATCGTCTGGTATATACCCCGTCATTGTAACTCATCGTCTGGTATATACCTCGTTATTGTGACTCATCGTACAGTATATACCTCGTTATTGTGACTCATCGTCTGGTATATATCCCGTTATTGTGTCTCGTTGTCAAGTATATACCCCGTTATTGTGACTCATCGCCCAGTATATACCCCGTGCGCCTGCTACAGACGGTAGTCACTTATCTTGTCAATTAGAAGATTTTCTCTGTGTTATCGTGAGCGTTGATGAGTGTGTTGTGGAGAGTGGTTGTGCTGTTGACTCATTTACAGACTATTTCTTTCATTATTCATTCCTCTTGTATTTACTGTGCATGGTGGAGTTGTAATGTTACTGGAGGTGTTGTGCTCTGTGTTGTTAGTTGAGGATTGTGCCACCGGGCCAAGTGTTGTGGGAACCGACCTGTGAGATTTATATTTATTTAATTTATATGAATTTATATTTACGTTAATTTATATACTTCGATAGCAATTTGTATAATGATAAGTGGACTGTATTTCTGCAATATTCTTATAATCTCACAAATCGATCCTCTACACATTAGGGGGGGTTTATATTTATATATATATGCAGCCAATCAAACTACAGTAATAGCTACATACATTGATGAGGTTCCTTCTCTTATAGTACAGCAGGTTAGTCCACCAGGTATAACTAGAGTGTAGACACCAAATTATCCTCTTTGAGGTAGCTTCTATCACCCAGTAACTGGTGCACATAATCTTGCATCCTCGTCTTGACCTGTCAAAAGTGTGCTAGCTGTGAAGCCAGAATCCTATATATGACAAGCTATATCAGAGAAAACACTATACAGAACATTGAAGACCTGGCTTAATTACCTTTAGTTTGAGGCGATTTCGCGATCTAACCGGGTCACCCTATATCCTGACATTAATGGCCATAAATGAATGATAAACGGGTTTCGGATAGACACTTAACTTGATTGTAGACATCGTGTTGGAGATGGTACCTTTGGTTTCCATAACACTACGTCCAAGTAAATTAACAGGAGCCGAATTTGCTCCCGTGTGAGCCTCTGGTCTCAATATAAATGGCTGCATCTAACACTCCATTCTATTGACGTCACTGGCCGACATTGTCCAGAATGATAGGAGCCGAACTCGCTCCACACGTCTCGGAGGTGACACAACAATGGCTGCCCTCCTCCTCACTCTGACGCCTGGCTTACATTGTCCACATTTCAGAAAGTGATAGAAGGGTCACATTTACTCTACTTTAATATTGATAATTAAGTTAATTTATATAAGATGTTTTTATGATGGTAAAGTCCAAAGACTAATGTATTTAAGAATAATTCCCACCATAATAGGTGGTGAATTATAATAGTGTGTGGTGATGATATCCCGTTTTCTTTAGACGGTAATTCCACTACAAGTTACGTTTTCTATGGGTAACTTGTTTATACAACAGCAATTATCTGTATGATATATTGAATGGTGTCGGATTTTCCGACATAATTCCCCAGGGGCTGCTCACGGGTCGAAGTCCTAATTAGAACAGACGAACACCGATACTCCTCCATCGAATTATTACATTAATTTGATGTTAGTAGTTAGTAATCACACATTTGTGTGTCTGTTCGTACAGGACGGATGTCCCGTACTAGAGTTGTAGGGGTTAGAAGTCTAATGCGAATTCATTTCCCTGTCAACTCTTGAAAGGCTAATATTCAAGCCTTATTACATATTATTTAACCCAGAAGACTGGATGTGATCAAGTACTACAGTCAAGTATGATTCAGGGACTGCAGTGAGATCAGTGACATTAGATATAACTTGAAGTTTGTTCAGGTAACTGGTCACTGATATATAAACACTGAGGCCCATGGAATACATCTTGATTAAATAATAAATGTATCAAATCAGTCATCAAATTTATTGGGGTTTAATTTAGTTAATTGATTCAGAAGATTGAATAGCTCATCATTAAAGTAAAGTATGGTTCTGAGACTGCAGTGGGTTCAGTGACATTGGTCGCAGTGACTTGTAGCTGTTTTAGGCTACTGTTCACTGATTTGCCACTGAGGCCTCATGAACTCATCTCCAGCTTTAAATGATGATACTAACATCAACTTCTGTTACTATAGTCAGCTGTAATCTCCTTAGTATAATGCTACTGGAGAAATATAATCAGCTGACAAATTTAGGTTTCTACTGGTATTGTTTATCTGCAGGCATAGGTCTCCTCAGGCTTGATACTGGGCCTGAGAGTAATTTACCTCCTGCAGAGTTTAACATGGTTATGCCCTGATATTTAGTAGGGCTACCAATGAATTGATGGTAGTAGTCTGTCCCCACAAGGACAGCCATTTGGCATTTGATTTGCTCAAATTTACCTGCAGCTGCTTGATAATAGCTTTCCAGGTCAGCATAATCAACTGTTGATTGTTGTGACAAATCTTCACATTTCTTGATCTGTCTTGTTAAGTGGCCTTTAAGACCTGCAAGGGTTCTTTTCATTCTCCCTGCATTATCCATACTGGCTCGTTGGTGAAGCCTTGTGGGACTTGTACTTGGGCTGCTCATAATACTGAACAAACACTAATGGTAGCCTAGGGTAAATTCTGAACTCACTAGGCAATAATCCTACCTCTACTAGAGGTTAGCACTTAAAATTAATACACATTATATATATACAATCATACACACTAATGATTTGAGTGATAAACCAGTGTCACTGGAAGTACCTTTAGGTTAGCTCTTCTATATCACCCTAGGATGGTAGAGACACTAATTAATCACTCAAAGGTGTAATGATCATAAGTAATTTATTATATATACAACTCAACTCGAGTTGATAAAAATTACACCCAAAATAGGGTCTGGACCATTCATTAATGGTGTTAGGTTATTCAATATAGTACAACTGACTATAGTAATAATGGGACTAGGATGAACAATAATAGTTCAACTAGTCAATGGTTAATATCCTACCCTGTTATGGGTTGGCAATTAGTAAATATTATACTGTGATCACTAGTGCAATATATATTAAATAATTCTCTATTTTGGAGAAATAATATACACAATTATTGATAATAGCCTCTTAATTAGCCTCTATGAAACTTCTAATATTATCTAGAAGTATTAAATATTATTAGTGACCTCGCGAAATAAAGTCCACAAAATTCGTAGATAATCTCTCGCGAAATGTAACACCACGAAATCCGTGAACAATCTTGCGACAGTCACTAATTGGCTGGCTTCTATATTAGCGCTGTCATTTCACGAAATAACACGCCACCAAATATCTGTGGGTGTGCATGAAACCGCTGATGAGGCAGATCTGAACTGAGCGGGGCTCGTGAACTCGCACGAGGCAACGCCGCCGTCATGACTGCTGGCTTTGTTTAAATCACACTGCACTAGATATTTAATGAATCCACTGGATAACTGGTTCATCCGGTACTAAGATGACCAAATGTGGGTTCAAAGGATCAAATAATCCGTCATCCGGTTCGAAGATGACCAAATAATGTGGGAACCGACCTGTGAGATTTATATTTATTTAATTTATATGAATTTATATTTACGTTAATTTATATACTTCGATAGCAATTTGTATAATGATAAGTGGACTGTATTTCTGCAATATTCTTATAATCTCACAAATCGATCCTCTACACATTAGGGGGGGTTTATATTTATATATATATGCAGCCAATCAAACTACAGTAATAGCTACATACATTGATGAGGTTCCTTCTCTTATAGTACAGCAGGTTAGTCCACCAGGTATAACTAGAGTGTAGACACCAAATTATCCTCTTTGAGGTAGCTTCTATCACCCAGTAACTGGTGCACATAATCTTGCATCCTCGTCTTGACCTGTCAAAAGTGTGCTAGCTGTGAAGCCAGAATCCTATATATGACAAGCTATATCAGAGAAAACACTATACAGAACATTGAAGACCTGGCTTAATTACCTTTAGTTTGAGGCGATTTCGCGATCTAACCGGGTCACCCTATATCCTGACATTAATGGCCATAAATGAATGATAAACGGGTTTCGGATAGACACTTAACTTGATTGTAGACATCGTGTTGGAGATGGTACCTTTGGTTTCCATAACACTACGTCCAAGTAAATTAACAGGAGCCGAATTTGCTCCCGTGTGAGCCTCTGGTCTCAATATAAATGGCTGCATCTAACACTCCATTCTATTGACGTCACTGGCCGACATTGTCCAGAATGATAGGAGCCGAACTCGCTCCACACGTCTCGGAGGTGACACAACAATGGCTGCCCTCCTCCTCACTCTGACGCCTGGCTTACATTGTCCACATTTCAGAAAGTGATAGAAGGGTCACATTTACTCTACTTTAATATTGATAATTAAGTTAATTTATATAAGATGTTTTTATGATGGTAAAGTCCAAAGACTAATGTATTTAAGAATAATTCCCACCATAATAGGTGGTGAATTATAATAGTGTGTGGTGATGATATCCCGTTTTCTTTAGACGGTAATTCCACTACAAGTTACGTTTTCTATGGGTAACTTGTTTATACAACAGCAATTATCTGTATGATATATTGAATGGTGTCGGATTTTCCGACAAGTGTTGTCTTAGAGTGGTGGTGATCACCTGGTTACTACCCGCCAAACACACACTGAAACTACGACGTTGGTACAACGTTCGAACAAGTATTAACACCTAAACAATTATAACAACCGATATAGCAAGTTGTAACAACGTTCTAATACGTCATAAACACGTTAAGCCAAGATGTAACAACTTTGTTACAAGTTGTAACAAGCGGAAAATAGAGACAGTCTCGGTTTGTGTTTCCCGGGTATAGCCATTGTTCACCAGTACTTGTGTTGCTCTGCAAGACTCTCTACGTGTTGAAGGGAAGGTTCTGTTATCAGGTCGGAAGCAAACGTGTCTCTACAGAGTGACGGTTTAGTAACGGGTTCCGCCCTAAGAGTGTTATTTGGTAATGTTTACATAACGAGTCTTCAGTTGCCGGCACAAATTAAGCGTATACTGCCGTTGTCGTCATGACAACCGTCCTCCTAATAGCACGTCGCATTTTGACGTATGCGACACACAAGGCTAAAATCTGTCGTACTAGAAAATGGCAGCGGCTCGCGAAATTGACATACTGGCCCGCCTTCCCTACCCTCCACCTCCTCCCCTACCCTTCACCACCTTCCCTTCCCTTCACCACCTTCCCTACCCTTCACCACCTTCCCTACCCTTCACCACCTTCCCTACCCTTCACCACCTTCCCTACCCTCCACCCCCCTCCCCTTCCCTTCACCACCTTCCCTACCCTTCACCACCTTCCCTACCCTTCACCACCTTCCCTACCCTCCACCACCTTCCCTACCCTTCACCACCTTCCCTACCCTCCACCACCTTCCCTACCCTTCACCACCATCCCTACCCTTCACCACCTTCCCTACCCTTCACCACCTTCCCTACCCTTCACCACCATCCCTACCCTTCACCACTATAACATTTAATAAATATGTATATATAAATTTAGTACAGGAAGAACCTTCCTAAGCAAACTATAATATTGTATTCATGTTGTAAAAATGGGTTCAGAAAGACTTCCATAACTTGGCTAATGGAATGTAATGTAAATTGTATATTATTATGAAGTATCTTGAGCCCTCTGAGGGACTTCAGCATACAGGGCTGCTCCTGTATTTTTCATTTGTATTTTAATTATAAGCCTTTGTATAATTATATAGAATTTAAATATGCCTTGTGAATAGATTCTGTGTCTTTATATTCACGAGTTATACATAGAAATGTGTCTGTGTTTGTTTCAGGTAGGTGGCCAGAGTGGTGATTCTTAGTGGCACAGCGTCGGGAACTGTGTCACACTCACCAGGTAAGTTAGCATCTCCTTCAACTTTGTTCACTCAAGTTAAACGTCAGAAAATTTTTCATTATTAGGACGCTAATTTTCACTAAGTTTGTGCAGCAAGGTGAGTGAAGACACTACACACACACTAGTAAATAATCTCCCATCAGGGCTTGGCTCGACTCAGCTAATGTTTCCTGAAAGAGGTTTTAATGAACTCAAAATCTGTCTGGAATCTCATTTAAAAGAAATTTATTAACATTGAAGTATTGTTTTTTTTTCATCAACCATTAGTTAACTTGAGTGACAAGTGAGGTTCAGAGCATGAGGGTCAGGGAGCTCATTAATGCCACGGTAAATACTGCGAGTCTCGGGTAGAATAGATCTACCAGTCCTAGTGTCACAGTTTAAAGTATTAACTATCAATCTAACAATACAAAATATCAAATAATGTTAAATACTGAATTTAACTGTAGCGTAAGACTTGCCCATCAGCAAGACTTAATTGAGGAGGAAGATGATCAGGATAAATACATTGAGGATTTAGAAGTCTTAAATGTCCCTAGAGGATTATGTATAGATATTTACTATATCGCATATCAGTATCAGTTTAAATATACTAATCCTAAGTGATAATATAAAATATAATATAAGCATAATGTATATTATATTTATATATAATATAATGTATATTATAAACTAATATACTAAGCTAAGTGCTATTAGTACAAATTTATCCACATTTCTCGGCTAATATTGATTCGTGATCTTATATGTGACCATAAGTAAAGGTGTTTGTTGATGGTACCAGCTGGTGAGAAGCTACCAGGTCATACAGTCACTATACAGCTACAGTGAAGAGGTAGGTTTACTCTGGGCGAATTCTGGAGATACAGAACTCGCGTGACAACAAGACAGTTGGTATGTTGTCTTGATGTTGGTACAGATCCTCCATGTTGGTTGGCGACCACTCAACTTTCCATGGCGAATTGTCATTGTACGACGAATGTCATTCTGGTGTTGGGGTCTACCCCTATGCCTTGCTTTAAGTAGGATTGTCTCCTGTTGCGACAACCAACGACTCCCATGAAGCCTGAAATGTGGGTTTGGTTGTCCAAACTAGACTAGACTAAATGCTGTTTAACCTAATTGACCGAGTAGATCATACACATTATCCAAGTGAAGCAAAAGTACGAAGATAATATCTTTGTTCTCTTCAGCATGAATGTATATAACACAAGATCTTGGCTGATATCAGAGGTGCACTGTATCGGTGTTTTGATATCCTGGAGGCAATCTCGCTCTCAACATTTCCACGAAGAAAGATGATTGCTTCAATTCTTGTACCAATCTCCATCACTTTCTCAGAAGTTTTGGGAACTCACCGTAATCTTCTCTCTGGACATATTCCAATAAAACTGATCTGGGTATTTCTCAGTCCTCATATCTGGCCAGTTTCTCTGTGTGTTTACCCTCAAACTTTTACTATTAATTTCCATATTGCCAAAGATTTTGGCAAGAATGGAACAAATCTTCACTGGTCAAGCGGCTTGTGTTTTACTTTCTAACCTCTCTCTCTCTCTCTCTCTCTCTCTCTCTCTCTCTCTCTCTCTCTCTCTCTCTCTCTCTCTCTCTCTCTCTCTCTCTCTCTCTCTCTCTCTCTAAACTTATTTCTGACTTTTCTGATGTTCAAGTTGCTCATTTTCAGAATCTTTCCACGCCCCAAGAGGGACGATCTCGACTTATTAATATTAGTCATTAAAAGGGTTCAGGTGAGCCTGAAGGTGGTACACTCGAGGCCAGACCAAACCTCCACCGTCTTCAAGTAATGAGAAGAAGTTAGTTAACAAGGTGTAGGAAGGAGCTCCTGCCACCACCCAACACAACATACAGCTGCCGTTGTACTAGCAGCAAGGTGAGCACTGAGACTTGGGGTTGAGGTGACCCCTGAGCCTGCCAGCAGGAGCCTGAGGCTGCCAGCAGGAGCCTGGGGCTGCCAGCAGGAGCCTGAGGCTGCCAGCAGGAGCCTGAGGCTGCCAGCAGGAGCCTGAGACTGCCAGCAGGAGCCTGAGGCTGCCAGCAGGAGCCTGGGGCTGCCAGCAGGAGCCTGGGGCTGCCAGCAGGAGCCTGAGACTGCCAGCAGGAGCCTGAGGCTGCCAGCAGGAGCCTGGGGCTGCCAGCAGGAGCCTGGGGCTGCCAGCAGGAGCCTGAGGCTGCCAGCAGGAGCCTGGGGCTGCCAGCAGGAGCCTGAGGCTGCCAGCAGGAGCCTGAGGCTGCCAGCAGGAGCCTGGGGCTGCCAGCAGGAGCCTGGGGCTGCCAGCAGGAGCCTGAGGCTGCCAGCAGGAGCCTGGGGCTGCCAGCAGGAGCCTGAGGCTGCCAGCAGGAGCCTGAGGCTGCCAGCAGGAGCCTGAGGCTGCCAGCAGGAGCCTGAGGCTGCCAGCAGGAGCCTGGGGCTGCCAGCAGGAGCCTGAGGCTGCCAGCAGGAGCCTGAGGCTGCCAGCAGGAGCCTGGGGCTGCCAGCAGGAGCCTGGGGCTGCCAGCAGGAGCCTGAGGCTGCCAGCAGGAACCTGGGGCTGCCAGCAGGAGCCTGAGGCTGCCAGCAGGAGCCTGAGGCTGCCAGCAGGAGCCTGAGGCTGCCAGCAGGAGCCTGGGGCTGCCAGCAGGAGCCTGACCCCCGGGGGTCTCACACCGTGCTCCCCGGGGCTCTATGGCTCCTGGCCAAGTGGTTCACCTTCAAACGCCGCTCTTCAAGTGCACAATGAAATCACATTAACGTGGTCTATCAATGAGAAAATCAGTAGCAGCCTTGAGAAGGATTCGAACCCGCTCACTTGGTTCTCTTTGGCTAGCACCCTAGACCACTATACCACGACACGGTGGAAAAAAAAACAGTGAAGGTGATTTTATTGTTCATTTGAAGGAAGCGTTTGGAGGTGAAGTACTCTACCCCAGCCAGAGAGTGCGGGAGGGGGGGGGGTAATATATATAATGTCTGCACACTGGAGCAGCAGCTCCTGCCTTTAAACATATTTGGGTAAATATGACCACATTGCTGCCATTGTTAATGGTAGTGTGAGCGATTGTTATGATTCTAACTATTTTCTTAGTATCAGTATTAAGTAATCAAGTTACCAAATTCACGGTAAAGAAACTCTTAATTATTGAAGAATTTATTGTCAGCAACGTTGTGTTCCTCTGGAGCGTCTTCAGGCAAAGGTTGGGTACTTGAGATATATTTGTGTGTTAAATACTCGTGTGAACGTGTGGCAGACGTGTGTGGTGAGGTGATGGGCAGTTACACGTGTGGTAAAGGGATAGGGACATGGAAGGACACTTTCAGGGGGAAAGCGCCAAGCCACAACGACTATATAGCACTGGGAAGGGGTCAGGATAAGGATTTGGGATGGGACGGGGGGAAAGGAATGTTGCCTACCCACTTAGATGATCGGGGATTGAACGCCGACGTGCGTGAAGCCAGACCGTCGCTCTACAGTCCAGCCCAAGTGGTTGGACAGGGATAGGGCCAATTAAACACTGGATAAGGCTTTGCGCCGGAGACTTCAGTAGAGACGTCATTATCCGGTGCAGCTTGATGGGGTCAGTCCAACCACTTGGGCTGGACGGTAGAGCGACGGTCTCCCTTCAGTGCAGGACAGCGTTCAATCCCCGACCGTCCACAAGTGGTTGGGCACCATTCCTTCCCGCCGTCCCATCCCAAATCCTTATTCTGACCCCTTCCCCGTGCTATATAGTCGTGGTGGCGTGGTTGTGGATGATGCTGAAGATTCAGCTACTTGGAACAAAAGTTCCAAGTAGCAACCAGCCTGGCAGCTGAGTGGACAGCGCTTCGGATTCGTAGTCCTGAGGTTCCGGGCTCGATCCCCGGTGAAGGCGGGAACAAATGGGCAGCGTTTCTTTCACCCTGATGCTCCTGGTCACCTAGCAGTAAATAGGTACCTAGGAATTAGACAGCTGTTACGGGCTGCTTCCTGGGGATGTGTAACAAAAAGGAGGCCTGGTCGAGGACCGGGCCGCGGGGACTCTAAGCCCCGAAATCATCTCAAGATAACCTCAAGAAGAAGATAGCACGGGCTATGGTGAGCCCGTAGTGGTGGTGGCCTGGCGCATTCTCCTGATAGTTGCCTTGCTATATGAGATCTGGGAGGGTGTTAACAAGGCACCAGTGTTGATACTCTGGTATAGTTAAGGTGGGTCTCTCTTCCTCTTATAAGTGGACCTCCCACGATATGCACTCTTCTCTCGCCTCAAAAACTGATAAATATGTAAATTCGTGTCACATACTTGTCCGAGACGCTGTGTGTGTTGTGGCTTTGTTAGAAGGTCAAAATATCCCTCTAATGTTATCTCACCAACCCATTGTACCTTCTTGTTAATATAATATTATTATTATAACGCTGAAGCAGCAATATTAATGTGGTCCCAGTTAAAGCTGCATAGAAAACGAGACGTCTTGAAAGAATATGATATATTCAACTATTATCTCCTTGTGCGGAACTAACCAAGTCATTAATGATAAAATGAACAGTTTTCCTCCTAACAATAAAAGCCACGTGATTCAAGGCAGAGAAATTACACATCTCTATTCTGGTTCAACGACCATTGTTCCCAACAAGGTGCTACATAGCCCTCCCGGTTTGGTGCCTTCTTTTGATAATTAATTGTTCCCAACGACCATTGTTCCTAACGACCATTGTCCCCCCCCCCCCACCAAGGAGGAGGGGGACAAATAAGTTTAAGCATTACTACCATATTAACACTCTGAATAAAACAGAAAAATAAGAAACTTTCTCACAGGTTTTCATCATTTCACGTCAACATATACAGTTTACAAAGCTAATATTATAGCTTAACAGACGAAGCCACTGAATTCATGGTTACCTTGCGATGATCTCGGGGCTTAGCGTCCCCGCGGCCCGGTCCTCGACCAGGCCTCCCAACCCGACCAGAGAAATTATATTAACATATTGGCCCTTAAAGGGGGTGGGGGAAGAGGCCTTCTAAACAATTGCATGATTTAGTCTGCTATTTGCGCCTTGTGGAGGCCCAACGTGGTCACATCGACAAAAACAAATTGCATTTGTTCTCGTAACAACAACCACAAGATATAGAGCAGAAAAGTGCTGTAAGCCATTTGAACATCAGTCAACCATACAAGGTGATTTAAGTGTTAGTAACATTAGCATTCAGGTGGAGTCAGACAAACACATTACAATGTACCTTTAGGTGCTTCCGGGGCTTAGCGTCCCCGCGGCCCAGTCGTCGACCAGGCCTCCTGGTTGCTGGACTGATCAACCAGGCTGTTGGACGCGGCTGCCAATGTATGTCAAGTATTTCCAACATTGTCTGTGCCTCCGGGAGTGGGGGAGAAAACAGAAACCAGATCGTAGTAACTGATTTTACCTAACGATAATAGCCAACAAAATTTAGGATAAGGATATTACATAACCCTATTTGGACCTCAAAGGATGAACCGGTTAGAATGGTTACCCTACCAGAAACACTTGGCCAATATTGGGATACAAAAACAGATCCAGCAGAAACAACCCCGGGCTAACATTGAAGGCATTACCACATTGATTAATTAAAGTAGATTCAACCAAATATCGTTCAACTAGGCTGCTGCAACGGGCAATGTTGTTGTATGTGCTGCAATGTTTGGTGAAATAACGAAGCTTAATTGGGATGACTTGTGCTCTAAACTGTTGAGCAGTCCTAATTACATAATTAAGCTGGGAAAGGTGTTTGAAGTTTTTTCTTTGCCCGTCTGATGAATATCCCATTGAACTGTAAATCCATTCTTCTGAAGATGCATTATTAAATACGAATCGAAGTACTTAAGGAAATTCCTGTCTCGTGGTCTGACACTGTCACAATTGTTCATATATATCTTCGAAATGTTGTGTAAATTTTATAATAAGTGTAATACATTCTTCAGTTATTTATTTATTTTTCTTCGCCTCGAACGAAGATGACCTTTGGAGAACTCCTCTTCCGATTAAACCAAGATGCTAGATGCTTTCAAGACGTCAGAGGGATAGAAGCTCTGAACAAGAAAATAATCAATACAGATCAATACAAAATAATCAACATAATCAATGTTGTTAAATATGACCGAAAAAGTAAGATTAATAATTCTAACACGAATTTTCTCAATATTTCTTATGTTTCTTTTTACTGAAGATGGTAATTGAAAAATCAATTCTCCAAAATTCAATTTTATTTCTAGTCTGACGCGACATTTTCAAAGACTTTAGTTTACACACACAACTGTAACCCGTAAACACGCCATTGGCTTCCATATTTATACTCGCATTTGGGTTATCTTGAGGTTATCTTGAGATGATTTCGGGGCTTTTTAGTGTCCCCGCGGCCCGGTCCTCGACCAGGCCTCCACCCCCCAGGAAGCAGCCCGTGACAGCTGACTAACACCCAGGTACCTATTTACTGCTAGGTAACAGGGGCATAGGGTGAAAGAAACTCTGCCCATTGTTTCTCGCCGGCGCCTGGGATCGAACCCAGGACCACAGGATCACAAGCCCAGCGTGCTGTCCGCTCGGCCGACCGGCTCCCTTTGGGTGAGGTGATATGGTACAACAGTTTTGGATGAGATGAACAAACTTGTGACAAACACAAGACAGAACACGGAACAATGTGGTACTAATTGGATATATGAGAGCATAAGAATGGAAGTAACTGCAAAGGGCCTATTGGCCCATACTTCCTCTTGATGCTTCTATATTGATAGGGATTCTTGAAGTGGGTAGAATATAGTTGTGCATTAATTGGCTGTTGATTGATGGTGTTGTTAATTAATTACTTTTTCTGCCATATTTAACAACATATGTTTACAAGAAAGACTGCTACCAATATATATATATATATATATATATATATATATATATATATATATATATATATATATATATATATATATATATATATATATATATATATATATAATATGCGAACAAGCCTGAATGGTCCCCAGGACTATATGCAACTGAAAACTCACACCCCCAGAAGTGACTCGAACCCATACTGCCAGGAGCACTCTGCTGGCGTACAGGATCCCTTAACCGCTCGACCAACACGACCGGACAAATAAAGAGGATGGTAGCCGAGGCTATTTCCATCCTTAGATTGAAGGCTACCTTTTTCGGGAGGCAAGTGTACATGTATACCACGTTTGACTGTTGTAAAGGGTTCTCCGTCGGCTTCGGGCTGTTTTTAATAAGGAGGTCGGTAGTCTTCTTTGTTTTATAGAATATGATCAGGTCTATGTTTTAGTTAGGAGTTATGCTTTGTACTCCTTTACGGATTATTTCTTTCAATATTCGTTATTTTTTATGTTCACTATGCATGGTGGATTTATAATATCATTTTATTCGAGGTGTTGTAGTTTCTGTTCTTGGTTCAGGATTGTACCATCGATCCAGGTGTCGTCTTATTGTAGTGTTTATATCAGTGTTGCTATATCCTTTGTTCACCAAGACCTGAGTTATTCTTTCAAACTCTCTACTCACGTTGCCCCATCCAGAGCAGTGGGTAAGCGCTCGACGAATATAAGCGTTGAGAACACTGGTTGTGTATCTTTGGGGGCACTCACTCATACCGTTTAGGCATAATCCTATGTTGGTGGGCTTAGTGTATACTCTGGTGCTTATTGAAGCTCCTGATTTTGTTATTATTACATCCAGGAATGACAGACTGTTATTTTCACGATAGGTTGAGGGGACCCTCAGCATGGAAGAAGAGGATATGCAGCACTCGGGGAAGCCTTGTCGGGCTCTCACGTGTGCTGGCACATATTGTCTTCTACCCCCCCCCCCGACTTATATATGTGAGTTTATATTTATTTAAACTTTATTACAATGTTACAATATAAGATATGTTACGATTCCATTACAATGTTTCCGATTACATTGATAAATTAAATTTTCAGAGATTTTGGTTTATTTTAATTTTGATTTAATTATTTTGTGTGACATTGCGTTAGAATTGAGCTGTTGTTTACCATACCGTTCATATCGTTATGTCACGTCTGTGACAGGTACAAACATTTTTTTTTTTAACTGTGTTTTTCATGTGAGGGGAAATCTGTGAAACCTCTTTACCAATTGCTTTGAAATTTTGACACAGCGTTGCATTCGAATACACACTTGTTTTTATATACTAACTGTATATATGCCACACCTGTGACAGGTAAAAACATGTTTTTTTAAAAAACCGCGCCATCTGTTGAATGTAAGAGCAACACACGCTGTAATCTCAGAAATTTCTTCACCGATTGCTTTGAAATTTTGAAACAACGTTCCGTTGGAATAACGTTTATATATCTACTATATAGATGACTCACCTGTGACAGGTAAAAACGTTCTTTTTTTTTGGAAAAACAGCGCCATCTGTTACACATAAAAGCAACACACGCAATACTATATATATTACAATTCCTTTTCAATGTTTCTGACTGCATTGATAATTTAATTTTCATACATTTCACTTTACTTTCCTTTTGATTTATTTATTTTGTGTGACATTGCATTGGAATTGAGTTGTGTTGTTTATCATACCGATCATTTTGTGAGTATAGTATATTTTTTTTCATTGTTTTCATTTTTGTTAACTGTTCTTATTTTTCAGTGATGGGAACATCAGATCATTTGATGTTCCCATTTTTCTGATGGGAACATGAGATCATTTGGGAACGAATCGGACTAGGAAGTGGAGAATGGTGGGGAGGACGAGGGGACTGGAGTGTGTGGGATGGTGGGAAGGACGTGGGAATGGGGGTAGGGTGAATGATGGGGACGAGGGAGGGGGGAATGGTGGAGAGAACGGGGGGACGAGGGAGGGTTTCTGTGGCTCAGCAACGTGCATGTATTGCTGAGCCACAGCAACGCGTCACCAGGTACAGCAAATATATATATATATATATATATATATATATATATATATATATATATATATATATATATATATATATATATATATATATATATATATATATATATATATTAGTATATTTTGGTAGCAGTCTTTCCTGTAGACATATATTATTAAATATGACCGAAAAAGTAAGATTAATAATTCTAACACGAATTTTCTCAATCTTTCGTACATTACGCTTCACTGTTGGAGGTAAATCAAAAATCACTTCTCCAAAATTCATTTTTTATTTCTAGTCTGACGCGACACGGGCGCGTTTCGTAAAACTTATTACATTTTCAAAGACTTCACAAATACACAACTGATTAGAACTTACGTCTCTCTGATATTATATCTACATTTGAGTGAGGTGGGAAGGGTGATGTGGCATTAACACAAGACAGAACAGGAGGGGATATTAATAGGGTATTAAAAGTATCAACACAAGACAGAACAGAAACAATGGGTATTGAATAGAAGTGTTTGTAGAAAGCCTATTGGTCCATATTTCTTGATGCTTCTATATTGGAGCGGAGTCTTGAGGTGGGTAGAATATAGTTGTGCAATAATTGGCTGTTGATTGCTGGTGTTGACTTCTTGATGTGTAGTGCCTCGCAAACGTCAAGCCGCCTGCTATCGCTGTATCTATCGATGATTTCTGTGTTGTTTACTAGGATTTCTCTGGCGATGGTTTGGTTATGGGAAGAGATTATATGTTCCTTAATGGAGCCCTGTTGCTTATGCATCGTTAAACGCCTAGAAAGAGATGTTGTTGTCTTGCCTATATACTGGGTTTTTTGGAACTTACAGTCCCCAAGTGGGCATTTGAAGGCATAGACGACGTTAGTCTCTTTTAAAGCGTTCTGTTTTGTGTCTGGAGAGTTTCTCATGAGTAGGCTGGCCGTTTTTCTGGTTTTATAGTAAATCGTCAGTTGTATCCTCTGATTTTTGTCTGTAGGGATGACGTTTCTATTAACAATATCTTTCAGGACCCTTTCCTCTGTTTTATGAGCTGTGGAAAAGAAGTTCCTGTAAAATAGTCTAATAGGGGGTATAGGTGTTGTGTTAGTTGTCTCTTCAGAGGTTGCATGGCTTTTCACTTTCCTTCTTATGATGTCTTCGATGAAACCATTGGAGAAGCCGTTATTGACTAGGACCTGCCTTACCCTACAGAGTTCTTCGTCGACTTGCTTCCATTCTGAGCTGTGGCTGAGAGCACGGTCGACGTATGCGTTAACAACACTCCCCTTGTACCTGTCGGGGCAGTCGCTGTTGGCATTTAGGCACATTCCTATGTTTGTTTCCTTAGTGTAGACTGCAGTGTGGAAACCTCCGCCCTTTTCCATGACTTTTCCATGACCTTTTCCATGACCAAACCATCGCCAGAGAAATCCTAGTAAACAACACAGAAATCATCGATAGATACAGCGATAGCAGGCGGCTTGACGTTTGCGAGGCACTACACATCAAGAAGTCAACACCAGCAATCAACAGCCAATTATTGCACAACTATATTCTACCCACCTCAAGACTCCGCTCCAATATAGAAGCATCAAGAAATATGGACCAATAGGCTTTCTACAAACACTTCTATTCAATACCCATTGTTTCTGTTCTGTCTTGTGTTGATACTTTTAATACCCTATTAATATCCCCTCCTGTTCTGTCTTGTGTTAATGCCACATCACCCTTCCCACCTCACTCAAATGTAGATATAATATCAGAGAGACGTAAGTTCTAATCAGTTGTGTATTTGTGAAGTCTTTGAAAATGTAATAAGTTTTACGAAACGCGCCTGTGTCGCGTCAGACTAGAAATAAAAAATGAATTTTGGAGAAGTGATTTTTGATTTACCTCCAACAGTGAAGCGTAATGTACGAAAGATTGAGAAAATTCGTGTTAGAATTATTAATCTTACTTTTTCGGTCATATTTAATAATATATATATATATATATATATATATATATATATATATATATATATATATATATATATATATATATATATATATATATATATATATATATATATATAATTATATTCCTTCTTCCAGCCAGAGAGGTGATACTCCCTTCCCTATATTTAATAATAATATATATATATATATATATATATATATATATATATATATATATATATATATATATATATATATATATATATATATATTATTGGTAGCAGTCTTGAAAACATATGTTATTGAATATGAAATCAATGATTCTAGCACGAATCTACTTTTTATTCCTTATGTTGTTCTTCACTTGAGAAGGAAGTTGAACAATCAACTCTCGCAAGTTCATTTTGTTTCGTGTTATTACGGCCTGGCGTTAATATATTGTATTTTTAATTACATTAATATTGTTAATTGGATTAGTTTGCTCAAGTGTTGCATCCAGAACTTCTGAGTTACAAATTCAACCAATTTATATAATAAAAACATATCCGCATTCAAAAGCTTACCTATCTTCACGAATTACATTTTTATAAGAAAGTATTCAGACATATTAATGTTAAAGGCCCAACACCACCCACCTCCATTTGGTACAGTTCATCCTCTCTAAAATGGTACCCTCCAACCGTTTTCTACACCCTTCTTCAGCCCCACCTCGTCCAAGCTCAGGGCGCTCGTCTAAACGCATTCATAACTTTCATGTACTTAATGTTCTTAATTTTTCATGCACCCCATCCCCCATCCCGTGGGCGGTAGTGTACCCCATAACTATGCAGACGAGGAGTCACAATAACATGGCTGAAATATGTTGACCAAACCACACACTAGAAAGTGTAGGGACGACGACGTTTCTGTCCGTCCCGGACCATTCTCAAGTCGATTGTGAACCCCATAAGTATCCCATGTTCGGTAGTGTATCCCATACCCATCCCGTGGGCGGTATATGTAAGGTTAGCGAGACATAAAAGGTTCAGAAGCTAAACCTCATGAACGAAAAACAATATCTTCTAGATTCTAAATTATTATGAATGTATATCATAATTTTGTGTATAGTCTGACTTAGTTCAGGACACGTGACTTTGAGTGGTAATTATTGTATTTGTAGCACCTTGATTAAGCACTTCGAGGATGGACATAAGTGGGGATAAGTTTGAACATCACGAGTTATGACTTCGTGTGTGTCGTAACGTTTTGAGTCATAACCTTACGACTCAACGTTATGAGTAACATGTAAAGTATTTTATATTCATAAACAAGGAGTATGGAGGCTGGATCAACAAGCCTCTGACTAGTGTGTATCAGGACCCACAATGTTTAAGGTGCACAACTCACCGCCTCTCAACTGATGCAGGTCAAGCTTGGAGAGGGAGTGGTGCTTCAAGGCTTCATCATCGGCCAAGCGAGCCGAGGAAGCCCCAGAGTCATCCGAGCGAGCAAGAATTGGGGGATAAAGATTGGAGACTCTGATGGGTTGAGCCTGAGTGGGTGGGCGAGGCTACACCGCGGCCGGTCGACCCTCCAGGCGGGAGGTGTGGGCCGTATGGTGCAGCGGCTTGAGGACCATATTGGCTTGGCCGGCAGCCTCCTGCCCTCCTTCCTTATCAGTTTTCATTGGGCAATATTCATGGCTCGGCCAGAAGTCGAGAGCCCTGAACTGACTGCAGGTTATTTTAATTATTATTGAAGATATTATTTCACATTTTAATTTATTCAGCAACGTTGGTTTCCACGGAAATAGCTGGGTAAAGTAGTGAGTATTGTTGGGTTGAGCGAAGTATCAGCTGGGGCCCTTGTGCGTGTGTCGGCACCACATGATGCTTGTAAAGTTGTATTTGTGCCTTTATTAGTGTTGTATAATGTGTTGTAGTTACAACAATACGGTAGTGATAGATTGTTGTTGTAGTTTTAGTCTCAGCTACTCGGAACAAGAGTTCTAAGTCGCACGAACTGTGGTAAGCCTAAAGTAGACTGTAGTAGCGAGGATGCGGTGAACAATTTATGTCAGCAATAGTTTTTAATTCTCAATATTATGAAGTAAATATGAAATTAAAATTGTTTTTTTCGGTAGCCATTGTGCAGTAAGAATTGAAAACATAACTTATAATATTATAAAGAAAACGGGTATGTGAAATACTAATATACATTTAGAGATCACTGCAAATGATTTTCAAATGTTGTGTTAGTTACCATGGAGGCTCTCAATATGATTCAAACGTTTTAATATAAACTGACCGATTGCACAATTTCCATGTATGGCAGAAAAATTATAGTGACTGCAGGCCGGGTTCTGTGAAAATGTCAAGTCACTGTATCATTAAAATTCAGTTTATTGACATTAGAAGCACATTAAGATATTTGATGATTTGCTAATATTATTTTAACCTAATTAAAGTATGTCTGAACAACCTCGGTTTTTTAGCATTTTCGTCAGGGTAAACTTCGCTACCTTGCCGACGCTTAGACCCAGCTTTCACCTAACATCTCCGGATTAAAACGACATCTCTAGCGAGGTCTTCCCGCCCACCGAGAGTACCAGAGTATCAAACAATGCCTTACCCCAATGTTTGATTGGCCCTTTACCCTTATTCTTTACACTATTCTTATTCTTTACATTATTCTTTCCTTCTTCCCCTATTCGATACCCTATGTTTGATCACTCCCAATATTCCTTCGACCCTTCACCTCACCCCACGCCCCTTCACCCCTTCCACATGTGCACCCTAATATTGCACATTATGTATTCGTTCTTTACCTAATGGTGTTCCGGAGTGGAACGAAACGTTGTAGAAAATAAATCCTTTAATAATTACTCGAGTTCTTTACTAAGAAAATAGAGGCCTGGGGACTTGTAGGCTTGTATGCCTGGGGACCATTCTTGCTTGTTCGCATATATATATATATATATATATATATATATATATATATATATATATATATATATATATATATATATATATATATATATATATATAATATATATATATATATTATCAAATATGACCGAAAAAGTAAGATTAATAATTCTAACACGAATTTTCTCAATCTTTCGTACATTTCTTTTCACTGTTGGAGGTAAATCAAAAATCAATTCTCCAAAATTCATTTTTATTTCTAGTCTGACGCGACACGAGCGCGTTTCGTAAAACTTATTACATTTTCAAAGACTTTAGTTCACAAATACACAACTGAATAGAACTTACGCATCTCCGATTTTATATCTACATTTGAGTGAGGTGGAAGGGGTGATGTGGCATTAACACAAGACAGAACAAGATGTGGCATTAATAGGGTATTAATTTCATCAACACAAGACAGAACAAGAGTATTAATAGGGTATTAATTTCATCAACACAAGACAGAACACGAAACAATGGATATTGAATAGAAGTGTTTGTAGAAAGCCTATTGGTCCATATTTCTTGATGCTTCTATATTGGAGCGGAGTCTTGAGGTGTGTAGAATATAGTTGTGCAATAATTGGCTGTTGATTGCTGGTGTTGACTTCTTGATGTGTAGTGCCTCACAAACGTCAAGCCGCCTGCTATCGCTGTATCTATCGATGATTTCTGTGTTGTTTACTAGGATTTCTCTGGCGATGGTTTGGTTGTAGGAAGAGATTATATGTTCCTTAATGGAGCCCTGTTGCTTATGCATCGTTAAACGCCTAGAAAGAGATGTTGTTGTCTTGCCTATATACTGGGTTTTTTGGAACTTACAGTCTCCAAGAAGGCATTTGAAGGCATAGACGACGTTAGTCTCTTTTAAAGCGTTCTGTTTTGTGTCTGGAGAGTTTCTCATGAGTAGGCTGGCCGTTTTTCTGGTTTTATAGTAAATCGTCAGTTGTATCCTCTGATTTTTGTCTGTAGGGATAACGTTTCTATTAACAATATCTTTCAGGACCCTTTCCTCCGTTTTATGAGCTGTGGAAAAGAAGTTCCTGTAAAATAGTCTAATAGGGGGTATAGGTGTTGTGTTAGTTGTCTTTTCAGAGGTTGCATGGCTTTTCACTTTCCTTCTTATGATGTTTTCTACGAAACCATTGGAGAAGCCGTTATTGACTAGGACCTGCCTTACCTTACAGAGTTCTTCGTCGACTTGCTTCCACTCTGAGCTGTGGCTGAGAGCACATTCGACATATGCGTTAACAACACTCCTCTTGTACCTGTCTGGGCAGTCGCTGTTGGCATTTAGGCACATTCCTATGTTTGTTTCCTTAGTGTAGACTGCAGTGTGGAAACCTCCGCCCTTTTCCATGACTGTTACATCTAGAAAGGGCAGCTTCCCATCCTTTTCCATCTCGTAAGTGAAACGCAGCACGGAACTCTGCTCAAATGCCTCCTTCAGCTCCTGCAGATGTCTGACATCAGGTACCTGTGTAAAAATGTCGTCAACATACCTGCAGTATATGGCCGGTTTCAAGTTCATTTCGACTAAGACTTTTTGCTCGATGGTACCCATGTAGAAGTTTGCAAACAGGACACCTAGGGGAGAACCCATGGCGACCCCATCTACTTGCTTATACATGTGCCCATCCGGGCTCAAGAAGGGTGCCTCTTTAGTACAAGCTTGGAGTAGTTTCCTCAGAATATTTTCTGGTATGTCAAGAGGAGTACAGGCTGGATCACGATACACTCTGTCGGCTATCATTCCGATTGTCTCGTCCACAGGTACGTTGGTAAACAGCGATTCTACGTCCAACGAGGCTCTTATCCCTGTGGCCCGTGTGCCCCGCAGTAAGTCAACAAATTCCTTTGGAGACTTCAGGCTGAAGGCGCAAGGAACATAAGGAGTCAGCAGGCCGTTGAGTCGCTTCGCCAGTCTGTACGTGGGTGTGGGTATCTGGCTAATGATTGGCCGAAGTGGGTTTCCAGGCTTGTGTGTCTTGACATTTCCATACGCATATCCAGGTTTATATTCCCCAATGATCTTTGGCAGGTGGAGTCCGGATTTCTTGGCGTTCACAGTTTCGATCAGTTTGTTGACCTTTGCTTTTAATTCGGCTGTAGTGTCCTTCGTTACCCTTTGGAACTTAGTTTGGTCAGAGAGTATGATGTTCATTTTCGCCAGATATTCGTCTTTTTTAAGAATGACATATATTGGCGACTTGTCACCTCTCCTGACAACTATCTCCTTGTTCTCACGAAGGCTTTTAGCTGCCGCTTTGAGCTCGGGGGACAGTATGGTGCTTCTGTAATTGCCTCGATTCTTTCCTCCTTCTGCAATAAGTTCTGCTTGTAAGGTATCTTTGGTAGTGACCTTCTTTTGTGTCTCGAGGTCGAATATGTCGTCCAACAGAATTTCCAACTCTACTTTCCGAGTAGCTACCAAAATATACTAATATTAAAGCGCACGACCCAGCAGCAAGGAATCAAGCCTTCACGATAAAATATCGCCAGGATCTGATTCGTGATCAGATATACAAGGCAAAGAATGAAATCAAAGACAACAAAACGCAACTACTTCATGCTACAAACGAGTGGAGAAATAGCAACATCGACGATATTATCCGCACCCGCATTGAACAACACCTCGACATCCTCACAGACCAACATCACCTCAGCACTGAAACAAGGATTATCAAGAAACTAACAACATTATATGGAGGACCTATGGCAATTCCACGACCAACAGATGGCTTCCTGAACCTTGCAGGAATTAACCTCACTGAGGACCAAGTCACTCTCCTAAATCTGGGCATAAACTGTCATGTTATGTCCAGACCGAGTGAGATGGCCCGGAAAGTAGAGTTGGAAATTCTGTTGGACGACATATTCGACCTCGAGACACAAAAGAAGGTCACTACCAAAGATACCTTACAAGCAGAACTTATTGCAGAAGGAGGAAAGAATCGAGGCAATTACAGAAGCACCATACTGTCCCCCGAGCTTAAAGCGGCAGCTAAAAGCGGCAGCTTGTTCGCATATGTATGCGAACAAGCATGAATGTTTACAAGAAAGACTGCTACCAAAATATACTAGTATATATATATATATATATATATATATATATATATATATATATATATATATATATATATATATATATATATATATATATCATTCCCACAGAATGATATATATCAATTCCCACATATATATATCATTCCCACAGAAAATTTATTAGAAGCTATCAAAGCAACATCGGCCAGAACCTTGCAACACATCCCTTAAGCAGCCCGCCCCCATGCAGCAGCCAAATTATCTGCCCTCCTGAGAAAGGTCAACGACTCTCCTGGAACGACCCAAGCATGGCACAACCTCCTAATGTTTGGCAACATATGTCTAGCCACCCCTGCAAGGAGAGACAAAACCTTTGCTGCCTCAGTCATCAAAGCTATAAATGATTTTCCCAGGGAGGACAACCAGGTGCGCCTTCCCACTCGCGCGAGAAACACCCACGGCAGGAAGAGCAACAGTGCATATCCGAGACATCAAAAATCAGAACATCAGTCACCAAGAAAATAGAAGAAGGAAACACAATACGTATTGCGCCAATACTCGTATTGGCGCAATTCGAGTCATCACCAGTGAGGACTCAATTGCCGACAGAGATGCCGCAACAGCTCAAGCCCTAAGGGAGAAACACCCACCCAGGGCTCCGCGTGAGGACGACATTGCACAAGTGGGGGCTACCGGAGCAGAACCTCTCTGGGTGGCTGAATCTGTGGTCCATAAAGCAGCCATGTCCTTCCCTACAGGATCAGCAGGTGGGTTCACAGGACTAAAACCCAACCACCTCAAGCAAATGCTCAACCCTGCACTGGGTGACATTGCAAAGAACCTCTTGGTGGAACTAACCAGATTCACCAACACATGTCTAGCTGGCAACATACCAGCGTCCATAAGACCTATCTTTTTTGGAGCATCTCTCTGTGCTCTAAAGAAAAAGGATGGAGGGATCAGGCCAATAGCTGTGGGCAATTCTCTCCGGCGTCTCGTCGCAAAGGCAGCTGCAAGAACAGTTAGTGATGCAGCGGCCAACATGCTGAAGCCAAAACAGCTCGGGTTTGGCATTCCACAAGGTTGTGAGGCGGCAGCCCATGCAGCTCGAGCCTTCATCGCCCACATCACAGACGAAAAGGCCCTTATCAAGCTAGATTTCAAAAATGCCTTCAATTTGGTGCGGAGGGATGCTGTACTCCGTGCGGTTCAAAGTCATTTCCCTTCCCTCTACCCTTTTGTACATTCATGCTACAGTATGGATCTTAAGCTACTTTTTGGCGAACATGAAATTGACTCGCGAGAAGGTGTCCAACAGGGTGACCCCCTTGCTCCTCTCCTTTTCTGCTTAGTCATCAAACAAGTCACAGAGGTCCTGTCCAGCGAGCTTAACATCTGGTTCTTGGATGATGGTACCCTAGCTGGTTCCCAAGACTCCCTCCTGGAGGACATCAGAAAAATCCAGGAGCAAGGAGCAGTTTTAGGCCTCACCCTGAACCCTTCTAAATGTGAAATAATATGTTCCAACCAGGGCATCGTAGAGAGAATAGAGGGTCTTCTGCCAAATATCCATAAAACTAAACCTGAAGACAGCACACTCCTAGGAGCTCCCCTGGGGTTGAAAGCCATCGATGAGGTCCTTGATAAGAAAATCGCCGACCTTAAGAGGACGGATGGGAGGATTGAGGATATTAATGCTCATGATGCACTCTACCTCATCACCAGATGTCTGTCCCTCCCCAGGTTAACCTACTTTCTGAGGTGTTCACCATCTTACAGTAGCCAAAAACTGAGTATGACCGGTTACTGAAATCAATGCTAGAAAAAGCCCTTAACCTCTCTCTCGATGACCTACAGTGGAAACAAGCCTCTCTTCCCGTAAGACTTGGGGGCCTCGGAGTTCGAACAGCAACGCAAATTGCTGTTCCAGCCTTCCTGTCCTCCTTATCAGCATCCGACGACCTTGTGAAGGAAATTCTACCTGCCCACTTACATCAGCTGGCAGGTGTACATGATCCCAATTTTACACGCTGTGCCACAGAGTGGGCCGCTCGTGCAGGCCAATCACCTCAACCACCATCCCCAAAAGCCCACAAGCAATCCAGCTGGGATGGCCCCATTGTAGACCAAGTTGCTGCAGAGTGCCTGGGTGCTACTACAACACAACACGACATTGCTCGCCTCACAGCAGTAGCAGCACCACATGCAGGGGATTTCCTGTTAGCAACCCCAATGTCGGCAACTGGCATGCATCTCACACCACACGCCCTCCGAATTGCTGTGGCCCTCCGCCTTGCTGTCCCAATCCACACCAGATATAGGTGTATTTGCAGCGAGGTGGTGGCTGACAGGTACGGCCACCATGGCCTACTCTGCCAAAGCACAGGGGGATGGCACTCGAGGCACAGTGAAGTTAACGACATCATCAAGAGGAGCCTCACCACAGCTGGATGCCCAGCTGAAAGAGAGCCCCGTTACCTAACGCCCCATAACTCTGATGCTCTTATTGGTCGCCCGGATGGTATCACAGTGAACCCCTGGAAGAATGGCAAGCAGTTGGTATGGGACTACACGTGCGTATCAACCCTGGCTAACACCTACATTAACCTCAGTGTTGCACAACCAGGTGGCGCTGCCACCCACAGGGAAGCGGCCAAATCCCGTAAGTATAGAGAACTGGATCACCACTACAATTTTGTCCCCATTGCTTCTGAGACACTCGGCGCCTGGGGTAAAAGTGCTACCAGTTTTTTGAAGGAACTGGGTTCTAGGCTCATTGAAACAACAAGGGACCCAAGAGCTGCAAGCTTTCTTTTCCAGCGCCTCAGTGTGGCGATACAGAGGGGAAATGCGCACTGCATCCAGGGTTCCTACCCACTATCTAAGGAGGTGGAGGAACTCGACAACCTATGATAACCATCTTTGTAACCCATATGTAACTCCTTTTTTGTAACAAAGTTCAAATAAAGTAAATATATATGTGTACATACAAAAGAATGGGGGTGGTAGGAGAAGATAATATTAGTGTTCAGTGAGAAACCACAAGGTCTCCTCTGAATACTTTTTATTTTCTTCTCCGAGGCTATGGGTCCCCACATTGGCACCAGAGGTGGTACCCTCACAAACTTTAAAAAAAAATATATATATATATATATATATATATATATATATATATATATATATATATATATATATATATATATATATATATATATATATATGTCGTACCTAGTAGCCAGAATGCACTTCTCAGCCTTCTATGCAAGGCCCGATTTGCCTAATAAGCCAAGTTTTCCTGAATTAATATATTTTCTCTAATATTTTTCTTATGAAATGATAAAGCTACCCATTTCATTATGTATGAGGTCAATTTTTTTTTATTGGAGTTAAAATTAACGTAGATATATGACCGAACCTAACCAACCTTACCTAACCTAACCTAACCTATCTGTAGAAGTTAGGTTAGGTTAGGTAGCCGAAAAAGTTAGGTTAGATTTGGTTAGATAGGTTAGGTAGTCGAAAAACAATTAATTCATGAAAACTTGGCTTATGAGGCAAATTGGGCCTTGCATAGTAGGCTGATAAGTGCGTTCTGGCTACCAGGTACGACATATATATATATATATATATATATATATATATATATATATATATATATATATATATATATATATATATATTCTACAGTAAATACGTATACAATATAAATTTAGTCTAACAGGTACAGTGTATCATAATTCATAAATTAATGTTTTATGGCATCAATATTTACACCTCAACATTATTCAACAAGAACAAAAATAAACCCAAGACGCTAGATAATATAATCACGAGGAATAACGACGTGTGACCCCCTAGTCTCACGCCTCGTGTCTCCCGCTCTTAAGAAATACAGCATCACGAGGGAAGACGCTCCAGTTTGTGGGCAGATCTGTTAGCGAGGCACAGGGAAGGACCCTTACGTCCGATACACACGACCCTGAGATATTACCACCTCGTCTACTGCAGGGGTTGACACTGCCAGTGAGAACCTCCAGGAGGAGATTTAGCATAGTATACCCCCTCTTCCTGCCCGGGCACCGCTACAGGCAACGTGAGAACCTCCAGGAGGAGATTTAGCATAGTATATATACTATGCATAGTATATACCCCCTCCTCCTGCCCGGGCACCACTACAGGCAACGTGAGAACCTCCAGGAGGAGATTTAGCATAGTATACCCCCTTCCTCCTGCCCGGGCCCCACTACAGGCAACGTGAGAACCTCCAGGAGAAGATTTAGCATAGTATACCCCCCCCCCCCCCCCACCCTCCTGCCCGGGCACCGCTACAGGCAATGCGAGAACCTCCAGGAGGAGATTTAGCATAGTATACCCCCCCCCTCCTGCCCGGGCACCGCTACAAGCAATGTGAGAATTTCCAGGAGATTTGGCATAGTATACCCCCTTCCTCCTGCCCGGGCACCGCTATTCGCGCAACCTGTCCTCTTAAAAAGAACGTCGCTTTTGGCCGTTTGCCCGTATGGCCGAATTTGGACGTAATTTGAAAATGAAAATAAATTTGGATTTTTTTTCAACAACAGTAAGTTAATTGTCCTCTGATAGGTTAGGTGGGCAGGAAATTCTCATAAAGTTTCAAAACGTTATGAAAAACGTTAATTTAAAGTGTCCTCTTATAACCTCTGCGCGTACGCCGGACGACTCAAATAGAATACTGAACAGAACGTCACTTTTGTGAGTCGATTTCATTTAAAATTACGTCCAAATTTGTCCATAACGCGCATACGAGCCAAAAGTGACGTTATTTTTAAGAGGACGGGTTGGGCTACGAGAGAACCTCCAGGAGGAGATTTAGCATAGTATACACCTTCCTCCTGCCCGGGCACCACTACAGGCAACGTGAGAACCTGCAGCAGATAGTGGCAGCGGCTAGGGCCTCTTGTCTCCTGCCGGAGAGAGATGAGATCAATGAGGGCAGGGCGTACAGCCTCTCCCTGCTAACCTTCCCACGGACTGAGAGCACCTCAGACTATAATATATATGTTCCTCTATATTTTGGTGTAAATAATGTTGTTCTTGCTGTGTTTGTGCATTTGTCTAAGTAAGATACGTGATAAATGGCGCCTGTGTTGACATCGGCAGCAAATTATACAAATAAATCGTAATTCTTCCATAACGCGAATTCCCTGAGAGTAAAAATGATGCCAGACTCTAACTGCCACGAAGAACTTAACTCACTGTAAAAGATTTTATTATTTTTTACTTGACAGGACAAACGTCTTTTCAAATAGAAAAATCGAAGATTTCGGAATCTCCTTCGGCCTCTGCTGAAGACTGGAATAATACGTTAGCCATTTTTATAATGAAAGGAACATTAAAGTTAATAGTGACTTTTCTAAATCGAAAAGTTTGCTGTTTATATATAAGACCATCGGATTACCTTCCTGGTGTCATTCCTCATCACTTATTGTTCCCAACCACTTGATGACCACTTGGAACATGTCTTGAGTCTTGCAAGAGGGCGGGGGTTAGGGGGGGGAGGCACAAGGCTTGTGTCCTACAATAGGGGGAGACGTGCCTTGTGACCCACTGTAGGGGAGACACCCCTGGTGTCCCACACCAGGGGTGTGAGACACCACGTGTGTGAGACACCAGGAGTGGGACACCTGGAGTGTGAGACACCAAGAGTGTGGGACACCAGGGGTGTGGGACACCAGGGGTGTGGGACACTAGGGGTATGGGACACCAGGGGTGTGAGACACCAGGGGTATGAGACACCAGGAGTGGGACACCTGAAGTGTGAGACACCAGGGGTGTGAGACACCAGGGGTGTGGGACACCAGGGGTGTGAGACACCAGGGGTGTGAGACACCAGGGGTGTGAGACACCAGGGGTGTGAGACACCAGAAGTGTGAGACACCAGGGGTGTGAGACACCAGGGGTGTGGGACACCAGGGGTGTGGGACACCAGGGGTGTGAGACACCAGGGGTGTGGGACACCAGGAGTGTGGGACACCAGGAGTGTGAGACACCAAAAGTGTGAGACACCAGGAGTGTGGGACACCAGGGGTGTGAGACACCAGGGGTGTGAGACACGAGGAGTGTGAGACACCAGGAGTGTGGGACACCAGGGGTGTGAGACACCAGGGGTGTGAGACACCAGGAGTGTGGGACACCAGGGGTGTGAGACACCAGGGGTGTGAGACACCAGGGGTGTGAGACACCAGGGGTGTGAGACACCAGAAGTGAGACACCAGGGGTGTGGGACACCAGGAGTGTGAGACACCAGGGGTGTGAGACACCAGGGGTGTGAGACACCAGGGGTGTACGTGGGACACCAGGGGTGTGGGACACCAGGAGTGTGAGACACCAGGGGTGTGGGACACCACGGGTGTGAGACACTAGGGGTGTGGGACACCAGGAGTGTGAGACACCAGGGGTGTGGGACACCAGGGGTGTGAGACACCAGGAGTGTGAGACACCAGGGGTGTGCGACACCAGGGGTGTGAGACACCAGGGGTGTGAGACACCAGCAGTGTGGGACACCAGGAGTGTGAGACACCACGAGTGTGAGACACCAGGGGTGTGGGACACCAGGGGTGTGGGACACCAGGGGTGTGAGACACCAGGAGTGTGGGACACCAGGGGTGTGAGACACCGGGGATGTGGGACACCAGGGGTGTGAGACACCAGGGGTGTGAGACACCAGGGGTGTGAGATACCAGGGGTGTGGGACACCAGGGGTGTGAGACACCAGGGGTGTGGGGCACCAGGGGTGTGAGATACCAGGGGTGTAGGACACCAGGGGTGTGAGACACCAGGGGTGTGGGACACCAGGAGTGTGGGACACCAGGAGTGTGAGACACCAAAAGTGTGAGACACCAGGAGTGTGGGACACCAGGGGTGTGAGACACCAGGGGTGTGAGACACCAGGAGTGTGAGACACCAGGAGTGTGGGACACCAGGGGTGTGAGACACCAGGGGTGTGAGACACCAGGAGTGTGGGACACCAGGGGTGTGAGACACCAAGGGTGTGAGACACCAGGGGTGTGAGACACCAGGGGTGTGAGACACCAGAAGTGTGAGGCACCAGGGGTGTGGGACACCAGGAGTGTGAGACACCAGGGGTGTGAGACACCAGGGGTGTACGTGGGAAACCAGGAGTGTGAGACACCAGGGGTGTGGGACACCACGGGTGTGAGACACCAGGGGTGTGGGACACCAGGAGTGTGAGACACCAAGGGTGTGGGACACCAGGGGTGTGAGACACCAGGAGTGTGAGACACCAGGGGTGTGCGACACCAGGGGTGTGAGACACCAGGGGTGTGAGACACCAGGAGTGTGGGACACCAGGGGTGTGGGACACCAGGGGTGTGAGACACCAGGAGTGTGAGACACCAGGAGTGTGAGACACCAGGGGTGTGAGACACCAGGGGTGTGGGACACCAGGGGTGTGGGACACCAGGGGTGTGAGACACCAGGAGTGTGGGACACCAGGGGTGTGAGACACCGGGGATGTGGGACACAAGGGGTGTGAGACACCAGGGGTGTGAGATACCAGGGGTGTGAGATACCAGGGGTGTGGGACACCAGGGGTGTGAAACACCAGGGGTGTGGGGCACCAGGGGTGTGAGATACCAGGGGTGTGAGACACCAGGGGTGTGAGACACCAGGAGTGTGGGACACCAGGGTTGTGAGACACCAGGGGTGTGAGACACCAGAAATGTGAGACACCAGGGGTGTGAGACACCAGGGGTGTGAGACACCAGGGGTGTGGGACACCAGGGGTGTGGGACAACAGGAGTGTGGGACACCAGAAGTGTGAGACACCAGGGGTGTGAGACACCAGGGGTGTGGGACACCAGGAGTGTGAGACACCAGGGGTGTGGGACACCAGGGGTGTGGGATACCAGGAGTGTGGGAATCCAGGGGTGTGAGACACCAGGGGTGTGGGACACCAGGAGTGTGGGACACCAGGGGTGGGAGACACCAGGGGTGTAGGACACCAGGGGTGTGAGACACCAGGGGTGTGGGGCACCAGGGGTGTGAGATACCAGGGGTTTGAGATACCAGGGGTGTGAGACACCTTGAGTGTGGGACACCAGGGGTGTGAGACACCAGGGGTGTGAGACGCCAGGGGTGTGAGACACCAGGGGTGTGGGACACCAGGGGTGTGGGGCACCAGGGGTGTGAGATACCAGGGGTGTGAGACACCAGGGGTGTGGGACACCAGGGGTGTGGGACACCAGGAGTGTGAGACACCAGGGGTGTTAGACACCAGGGGTGTGAGACACCAGGAGTGTGGGACACCAGGAGTGTGAGACACCAGGGGTGTGGGACACCAGGGGTGTGGGACACCAGGAGTGTGAGACACCAGGGGTGTGGGACACCAGGGGTGTGGGACACCAGGAGTGTGAGACACCAGGGGTGTGGGACACCAGGGGTGTGGGGCACCAGGGGTGTGAGACACCAGGGGTGTGAGACACCAGGGGTGTGGGGCACCAGGGGTGTGAGACACCAGGAGTGTGAGACACCAGGGGTGTGGGACACCAGGGGTGTGGGACACCAGGAGTGTGAGACACCAGGGGTGTGAGACACCAGGGGTGTGAGACACCAGGAGTGTGGGACACCAGGAGTGTGAGACGCCAGGGGTGTGAGACACCAGGGGTGTGAGACACCAGGGGTGTGAGACACCAGGGGTGTGAGACACCCGGAGTGTGAGACACCAGGGGTGTGAGACACCAGGGGTGTGAGACAACAGGAGTGTGGGACACCAGGAGTGTGAGACGCCAGGGGTGTGAGACACCAGGGGTGTGAGACACCAGGGGTGTGAGACACCAGGGGTGTGAGACACCAGGGGTGTGGGACACAATGTAGTCCGCTTCAATACATCAGAGTATTATCTTGTCAGCGAGACAGATCAGCGGGAGATAAACTTCTCCAGCACTCATGAGCACCTCTGGCCTCCAGTGTCCTCAGCACACACACTATACCTCAGCACACACACTATACCTCAGCATACACACTATACCTCAGCACACACACTATACCTCAGCACACACACTATACCTCAGCACACAATATACCTCAGCATACACACTATACCTCAGCACACACACTATACCTCAGCACACAATATACCTCAGCATACACACTATACCTCAGCACACACACTATACCTCAGCACACACACTATACCTCAGCACACACACTCTACCTCAACACACACACTATACATCAGCACACACACTATACCTCAACACACACACTATACCTCAACACACACACTATACCTCAACACACACACTATACCTCAGCACACACACTATACCTCAGCACACACACTCTACCTCAACACACACACTATACCTCAACACACACACTATACCTCAGCACACACACTATACCTCAGCACACACACTCTACCTCAACACACACACTATACCTCAACACACACACTATACCTCAACACACACACTATACCTCAACACACACACTATACCTCAACACACACACTATACCTCAACACACACACTATACCTCAGCACACACACTATACCTCAGCACATACACACTATACTTCAGCACACACACTATACCTCAGCACACACACTATACCTCAGCACATACACACTATACTTCAGCACACACACTATACCTCAGCACACACACACTATTCCTTAGCACACACACACACTATACTTCAGCACACACACTATACCTCAGCACACACACACTATTCCTCAGCACACACACACACTATACTTCAGCACACACACTATACCTCAGCACACACTATTCCTCAGCACACACACACACTATACTTCAGCACACACACTATACCTCAGCACACACTATTCCTCAGCACACACACACACTATACCTCAGCACACACTATTCCTCAGCACACACACACACTATACCTCAGCACACACACTATACCTCAGCACACACACAATATACCTCAGCACACACACACTATACCTCAGCACATACAATATACCTCAGCACACACACTATACCTTAGCACACACACTATACCTCAGCACACACACTATACCTCAGCACACACACTATACCTCAGCACACACACTATACCCCAGCACACACACTATACCTCAGCACACACACTATACCTCAGCACACACAATATACCTCAGCACACACACTATACCTCAGCACACACACACTATACCTCAGCACACACACTATACCTCAGCACACACAATATACCTCAGCACATACAATATACCTCAGCACACACACTATACCTCAGCACACACACTATACCTCAGCACACACACTATACCTCAGCACACACACTATACCTCAGCACACACACTATACCTCAGCACACACACTATACCTCAGCACACACAATATACCTCAGCACACACAATATACCTCAGCACATACAATATACCTCAGCACACACACTATACCTCAGCACACACACTATACCTCAGCACACACACTATACCTCAGCACACACACTATACCTCAGCACACACAATATACCTCAGCACATACAATATACCTCAGCACACACACTATACCTCAGCACACACACTATACCTCAGCACACACACTATACCTCAGCACACACACTATACCTCAGCACACACACTATACCTCAGCACACACACTATACCTCAGCACACACAATATACCTCAGCACATACAATATACCTCAGCACACACACTATACCTCAGCACATACAATATACCTCAGCACACACACTATACCTTAGCACACACAATATACCTCAGCACACACACTATACCTCAGCACATACAATATACCTCAGCACACACACTATACCTCAGCACACACACTATACCTCAGCACACACACACTATACCTCAGCACACACACTATACCTCAGCACACACACTATACCTCAGCACATACAATATACCTCAGCACATACAATATACCTTAGCACACACAATATACCTCAGCACACACAATATACCTCAGCACACACACTATACCTCAGCACACACACACTATACCTCAGCACACACACTATACCTCAGCACACACACTATACCTCAGCACATACAATATACCTCAGCACATACAATATACCTTAGCACACACAATATACCTCAGCACACACACTATACCTCAGCACACACACTATACCTCAGCACACACACTATACCTCAGCACATACAATATACCTCAGCACACACACTATAACTCAGCACATACAATATACCTCAGCACACACACTATACCTCAACACATACAATATACCTCAGCACATACAATATACCTCAGCACACACACTATACCTCAGCACACACACTATACCTCAGCACATACAATATACCTCAGCACACACACTATACCTCAGCACACACAATATACCTCAGCACATACAATATACCTCAGCACACACACTATACCTCAGCACATTCAATATACCTCAGCACACATACTATACCTCAACTCATACAATATACCTCAGCACATACAATATACCTCAGCACATACAATATACCTCAGCACACACACTATACCTCAGCACACACACTATACCTCAGCACACACACACTATTCCTTAGCACACACACACACTATACTTCAGCACACACACTATACCTCAGCACACACACACTATTCCTCAGCACACACACACACTATACTTCAGCACACACACTATACCTCAGCACACACTATTCCTCAGCACACACACACACTATACCTCAGCACACACACACATACTATACAGCAGCACACACACAATATACCTCAGCACACACACACATACTATACAGCAGCACACACACAATATACCTCAGCACACACACACATACTATACAGCAGCACACACACAATATACCTCAGCACACACACACTATACCTCAGCACACACACTATACCTCAGCACATACAGTATACCTCAGCACACAAACTATACCTTAGCACACACAATATACCTCAGCACACACTATACCTCAGCACACACACTATACCTTAGCACACACAATATACCTCAGCACACACACTATACCTCAGCACATACAATATACCTCAGCACATACAATATACCTTAGCACACACACTATACCTCAGCACATACAATATACCTCAGCACATACAATATACCTCAGCACACACACTATACGTCAGCACACACACAATATACCTCAGCACACACACTATACCTCAGCACACACACTATACCTCAGCACACACACTATACCTCAGCACACACACTATTCCTCAGCACACACACACACTATACCTCAGCACACATACTATACAGCAGCACACACACAATATACCTCAGCACACACACACTATACCTCAGCACATACAATATACCTCAGCACACACACAATATACCTCAGCACACACACTATACCTCAGCACTTACAATATACCTCAGCACACACACTATACCTCAGCACACACACACTATTCCTTAGCACACACACACACTATACTTCAGCACACACACTATACCTCAGCACACACATACTATTCCTCAGCACACACACACACTATACTTCAGCACACACACTATACCTCAGCACACACTATTCCTCAGCACACACACTATACCTCAGCACACACACTATACCTCAGCATACACACACTATTCCTTAGCACACACACACACTATACTTCAGCACACACACTATACCTCAGCACACACACACTATTCCTCAGCACACACACACACTATACCTCAGCACACATACTATACAGCAGCACACACACAATATACCTCAGCACACACACACTATACCTCAGCACACACACACACACTATACTTCAGCACACACACTATTCCTCAGCACACACACACACTATACCTCAGCACACATACTATACAGCAGCACACACACAATATACCTCAGCACACACACACTATACCTCAGCACACACACTATACCTCAGCACATACAATATACCTCAGCACACACACTATACCTTAGCACACACAATATACCTCAGCACACACTATACCTCAGCACACACACTATACCTCAGCACACACACTATACCTTAGAACACACAATATACCTCAGCACACACACTATACCTCAGCACACACACTATACCTCAGCACACACACTATACCTTAGCACACACAATATACCTCAGCACACACAATATACCTCAGCACACACACTATACCTCAGCACACACACTATACCTTAGCACACACAATATACCTCAGCACACACACTATACCTCAGCACACACACTATACCTTAGCACACACAATATACCTCAACACACACACTATACCTCAGCACACACAATATACCTCAGCACACACACACTATACCTCAGCACACCCAATATACCTCAGCACACACACACTATACCTCAGCACACACAATATACCTCAGCACACACACACTATACCTCAGCACACACAATATACCTCAGCACACACACACTATACCTCAGCACACACACTATACCTTAGCACATACAATATACCTCAGCACACACACTATACCTCAGCACACACACACTATACCTCAGCACACACACTATACCTCAGCACACACACACTATACCTCAGCACACACAATATACCTCAGCACACACACACTATACCTCAGCACACACACTATACCTCAGCACATACAATATACCTCAGCACACACACTGTACCTCAGCACACACACACTATACCTCAGCACACACACACTATACCTCAGCACACACACTATACCTCAGCACACACACTATACCTCAGCACATACAATATACCTCAGCAGACACACTATACCTCAGCACATACAATATACCTCAGCACACACACTATACCTCAGCACACACACACTATACCTCAGCACACACACTATACCTCAGCACACACACTATACCTCAGCACATACAATATACCTCAGCACACACACTATACCTCAGCACACACACACTATACCTCAGCACATACAATATACCTCAGCACACACACTATACCTCAGCACACACACTATACCTCAGCACATACAATATACCTCAGCACACACACTATACCTCAGCACACACACACTATACCTCAGCACATACAATATACCTCAGCACACACACTATACCTCAGCACACACACTATACCTCAGCACATACAATATACCTCAGCACACACACTATACCTCAGCACACACACACTATACCTCAGCACACACACTATCCCTCAGCACACACACTATACCTCAGCACATACAATATACCTCAGCACACACACTATACCTCAGCACACACACTATACCTCAGCACACACACTATACCTCAGCACATACAATATACCTCAGCACACACACTATACCTCAGCACACACTATACCTCAGCACACACACTATACCTCAGCACACACACTATACCTCAGCACATACAATATACCTCAGCACACACAATATACCTCAGCACACACACTATACCTCAGCACATACAATATACCTCAGCACATACAATATACCTCAGCACACACAATACCTCAGCACATACAATATACCTCAGCACATACACTATACCTCAGCACCTACAATATACCTCAGCACACACACTATACCTCAGCACATACAATATACCTCAGCACATACAATATACCTCAGCACACACACTATACCTCAGCACACACACTATACCTCAGCACACACACTATACCTCAGCACACACTATACCTCAGCACATACAATATACCTCAGCACACACACTATACCTCAGCACATACAATATACCTCAGCACATACAATATACCTCAGCACATACAATATACCTCAGCACATACAATATACCTCAGCACACACTATACCTCAGCACATACAATATACCTCAGCACATACAATATACCTCAGCACATACAATATACCTCAGCACACACACTATACCTCAGCACACACACTATACCTCAGCACACACTATACCTCAGCACATACAATATACCTCAGCACACACACTATACCTCAGCACACACACTATACCTCAGCACACACACTATACCTCAGCACATACAATATACCTCAGCACACACACTATACCTCAGCACACACACACTATACCTCAGCACACACACACTATACCTCAGCACACACACACTATACCTCAGCACACACACACTATACCTCAGCACACACACACTATACCTCAGCACACACACACTATACCTCAGCACACACACTATACCTCAGCACACACACAATACCTCAGCACACACACTATACCTCAGCACATACAATATACCTCAGCACACACACTATACCTCAGCACATACAATATACCTCAGCACACACACTATACCTCAGCACATACAATATACCTCAGCACACACACTATACCTCAGCACATACAATATACCTCAGCACACACACTATACCTCAGCACACACACTATACCTCAGCACACACACTATACCTCAGCACACACACTATACCTCAGCACACACACTATACCTCAGCACACACACTATACCTCAGCACACACACTATACCTCAGCACACACACTATACCTCAGCACATACAATATACCTCAGCACACACACTATACCTCAGCACATACAATATACCTCAGCACACACACTATACCTCAGCACACACACTATACCTCAGCACACACACACTATACCTCAGCACACACACTATACCTCAGCACACACACTATACCTCAGCACACACACTATACCTCAACACACACACTATACCTCAGCACATACAATATACCTCAACACACACACTATACCTCAGCACATACAATATACATCAGCACACACACACTATACCTCAGCACATACAATATACCTCAACACACACACTATACCTCAGCACATACAATATACCTCAGCACACACACACTATACCTCAGCACGTACAATATACCTCAACACACACACTATACCTCAGCACGCACACTATACCTCAGCACACACACTATACCTCAGCACACACAATATACCTCAGCACACACACTATACCTCAGCACACACAATATACCTCAGCACACACAATATACCTCAGCACACACACTATACCTCAGCACACACACTATACCTCAGCACGCACACTATACCTCAGCACACACACTATACCTCAGCACACACACTATACCTCAGCACACACAATATACCTCAGCACACACAATATACCTCAGCACACACACTATACCTCAGCACACACACTATACCTCAGCACACACACTATACCTCAGCACACACACTATACCTCAGCACACACAATATACCTCAGCACACACACTATACCTCAGCACACACACTATACCTCAGCACACACACTATACCTCAGCACACACACTATACCTCAGCACACACACTATACCTCAGCACACACAATATACCTCAGCACACACAATATACCTCAGCACACACACTATACCTCAGCACACACACTATACCTCAGCACACACACTATACCTCAGCACACACACTATACCTCAGCACACACACTATACCTCAGCACACACAATATACCTCAGCACACACACTATACCTCAGCACATACAATATACCTCAGCACACACACTATACCTCAGCACACACACTATACCTCAGCACACACACTATACCTCAGCACACACACTATACCTCAGCACACACACTATACCTCAGCACACACAATATACCTCAGCACACACAATATACCTCAGCACACACACTATACCTCAGCACACACACTATACCTCAGCACATACAATATACCTCAGCACACACACTATACTTCAGCACACACACTATACCTCAGCACACACACTATACCTCAGCACACACACTATACCTCAGCACACACACTATACCTCAGCACACACAATATACCTCAGCACACACAATATACCTCAGCACACACAATATACCTCAGCACACACAATATACCTCAGCACACACAATATACCTCAGCACACACACTATACCTCAGCACACACACTATACCTCAGCACATACAATATACCTCAGCACACACACTATACCTCAGCACACACACTATACCTCAGCACACACAATATAGCTCAGCACACACAATATACCTCAGCACACACAATATACCTCAGCACACACAATATACCTCAGCACACACAATATACCTCAGCACACACACTATACCTCAGCACACACACTATACCTCAGCACACACACTATACCTCAGCACACACACTATACCTCAGCACACACAATATACCTCAGCACACACAATATACCTCAGCACACACAATATACCTCAGCACACACAATATACCTCAGCACATACAATATACCTCAGCACACACACTATACCTCAGCACATACAATATACCTCAGCACACACACTATACCTCAGCACATACAATATACCTCAGCACACACACTATACCTCAGCACACACACTATACCTCAGCACACACAATATACCTCAGCACACACACTATACCTCAGCACATACAATATACCTCAGCACACACACTATACCTCAGCACACACACTATACCTCAGCACACACTCTATACCTCAGCACACACACTATACCTCAGCACACACACTATACCTCAGCACACACAATATACCTCAGCACACACAATATACCTCAGCACACACAATATACCTCAGCACACACAATATACCTCAGCACACACACTATACCTCAGCACACACAATATACCTCAGCACACACAATATACCTCAGCACATACAATATACCTCAGCACACACACTATACCTCAGCACACACACTATACCTCAGCACACACACTATACCTCAGCACACACACTATACCTCAGCACACACAATATACCTCAGCACATACAATATACCTCAGCACACACACTATACCTCAGCACACACACTATACCTCAGCACACACACTATACCTCAGCACACACACTATACCTCAGCACACACACTATACCTCAGCACACACAATATACCTCAGCACATACAATATACCTCAGCACACACACTATACCTCAGCACATACAATATACCTCAGCACACACACTATACCTTAGCACACACAATATACCTCAGCACACACACTATACCTCAGCACATACAATATACCTCAGCACACACACTATACCTCAGCACACACACTATACCTCAGCACACACAATATACCTCAGCACACACACTATACCTCAACACACACACTATACCTCAGCACACACACTATACCTCAGCACATACAATATACCTCAGCACACACACTATACCTCAGCACACACAATATACCTCAGCACATACAATATACCTCAGCACACACACTATACCTCAGCACATACAATATACCTCAGCACACACACTATACCTCAGCACATACAATATACCTCAGCACATACAATATACCTCAGCACACACACTATACCTCAAAACACACACTATACCTCAGCACCCACACACTATACCTCAGCACACACACTATACCTCAGCACACACAATATACCTCAGCACATACAATATACCTCAGCACACACACACTATACCTCAACACACACAATATACCTCAACACACACACTATACCTCAGCACACACACTATACCTCAGCACACACACACTATACCTCAGCACACACACTATACCTCAGCACACACACTATACCTCAGCACATACAATATACCTCAGCACATACAATATACCTTAGCACACACAATATACCTCAGCACACACAATATACCTCAGCACACACACTATACCTCAGCACACACACACTATACCTCAGCACACACACTATACCTCAGCACACACACTATACCTCAGCACATACAATATACCTCAGCACATACAATATACCTTAGCACACACAATATACCTCAGCACACACACTATACCTCAGCACACACACTATACCTCAGCACACACACTATACCTCAGCACATACAATATACCTCAGCACACACACTATAACTCAGCACATACAATATACCTCAGCACACACACTATACCTCAACACATACAATATACCTCAGCACATACAATATACCTCAGCACACACACTATACCTCAGCACACACACTATACCTCAGCACATACAATATACCTCAGCACACACACTATACCTCAGCACACACAATATACCTCAGCACATACAATATACCTCAGCACACACACTATACCTCAGCACATACAATATACCTCAGCACACACACTATACCTCAACTCATACAATATACCTCAGCACATACAATATACCTCAGCACATACAATATACCTCAGCACACACACTATTCCTCAACTCATACAATATACCTCAGCACATACAATATACCTCAGCACATACAATATACCTCAGCACACACACTATATCTCAGCACACACACTATACCTCAGCACACACACACTATTCCTTAGCACACACACACACTATACTTCAGCACACACACTATACCTCAGCACACACACACTATTCCTCAGCACACACACACACTATACTTCAGCACACACACTATACCTCAGCACACACTATTCCTCAGCACACACACACACTATACCTCAGCACACACACACATACTATACAGCAGCACACACACAATATACCTCAGCACACACACACATACTATACAGCAGCACACACACAATATACCTCAGCACACACACACATACTATACAGCAGCACACACACAATATACCTCAGCACACACACACTATACCTCAGCACACACACTATACCTCAGCACATACAGTATACCTCAGCACACACACTATACCTTAGCACACACAATATACCTCAGCACACACTATACCTCAGCACACACACTATACCTTAGCACACACAATATACCTCAGCACACACACTATACGTCAGCACATACAATATACCTCAGCACATACAATATACCTTAGCACACACACTATACCTCAGCACATACAATATACCTCAGCACATACAATATACCTCAGCACACACACTATACCTCAGCACACACACAATATACCTCAGCACACACACTATACCTCAGCACACACACTATACCTCAGCACACACACTATACCTCAGCACACACACTATTCCTCAGCACACACACACACTATACCTCAGCACACATACTATACAGCAGCACACACACAATATACCTCAGCACACACACACTATACCTCAGCACATACAATATACCTCAGCACACACACAATATACCTCAGCACACACACTATACCTCAGCACTTACAATATACCTCAGCACACACACTATACCTCAGCACACACACACTATTCCTTAGCACACACACA
This sequence comes from Procambarus clarkii, assembly GCF_040958095.1. Taxonomy (NCBI): domain Eukaryota; kingdom Metazoa; phylum Arthropoda; class Malacostraca; order Decapoda; family Cambaridae; genus Procambarus; species Procambarus clarkii. The sequence goes on along the minus strand of NC_091152.1, from coordinate 50,105,544 downwards.
CACTATACTTCAGCACACACACTATACCTCAGCACACACACACTATTCCTCAGCACACACACACACTATACTTCAGCACACACACTATACCTCAGCACACACTATTCCTCAGCACACACACTATACCTCAGCACACACACTATACCTCAGCACACACACACTATTCCTTAGCACACACACACACTATACTTCAGCACACACACTATACCTCAGCACACACACACTATTCCTCAGCACACACACACACTATACCTCAGCACACATACTATACAGCAGCACACACACAATATACCTCAGCACACACACACTATACCTCAGCACACACACACACACTATACTTCAGCACACACACTATTCCTCAGCACACACACACACTATACCTCAGCACACATACAATACAGCAGCACACACACAATATACCTCAGCACACACACTATACCTCAGCACACACACTATACCTCAGCACATACAATATACCTCAGCACACACACTATACCTTAGCACACACAATATACCTCAGCACACACTATACCTCAGCACACACACTATACCTCAGCACACACACTATACCTTAGCACACACAATATACCTCAGCACACACACTATACCTCAGCACACACACTATACCTCAGCACACACACTATACCTTAGCACACACAATATACCTCAGCACACACAATATACCTCAGCACACACACTATACCTCAGCACACACACTATACCTTAGCACACACAATATACCTCAGCACACACACTATACCTCAGCACACACACTATACCTTAGCACACACAATATACCTCAACACACACACTATACCTCAGCACACACAATATACCTCAGCACACACACACTATACCTCAGCACACACAATATACCTCAGCACACACACAATATACCTCAGCACACACAATATACCTCAGCACACACACACTATACCTCAGCACACACAATATACCTCAGCACACACACACTATACCTCAGCACACACACTATACCTTAGCACATACAATATACCTCAGCACACACACTATACCTCAGCACACACACACTATACCTCAGCACACACACTATACCTCAGCACACACACACTATACCTCAGCACACACAATATACCTCAGCACACACACACTATACCTCAGCACACACACTATACCTCAGCACATACAATATACCTCAGCACACACACTATACCTCAGCACACACACACTATACCTCAGCACACACACACTATACCTCAGCACACACACTATACCTCAGCACACACACTATACCTCAGCACATACAATATACCTCAGCAGACACACTATACCTCAGCACATACAATATACCTCAGCACACACACTATACCTCAGCACACACACACTATACCTCAGCACACACACTATACCTCAGCACACACACTATACCTCAGCACACACACTATACCTCAGCACACACACTATACCTCAGCACATACAATATACCTCAGCACACACACTATACCTCAGCACACACACTATACCTCAGCACACACACTATACCTCAGCACATACAATATACCTCAGCACACACACTATACCTCAGCACACACTATACCTCAGCACACACACTATACCTCAGCACACACACTATACCTCAGCACATACAATATACCTCAGCACACACAATATACCTCAGCACACACACTATTCCTCAGCACATACAATATACCTCAGCACATACAATATACCTCAGCACACACTATACCTCAGCACATACAATATACCTCAGCACATACACTATACCTCAGCACCTACAATATACCTCAGCACACACACTATACCTCAGCACATACAATATACCTCAGCACATACAATATACCTCAGCACACACACTATACCTCAGCACACACACTATACCTCAGCACACACACTATACCTCAGCACACACTATACCTCAGCACATACAATATACCTCAGCACACACACTATACCTCAGCACATACAATATACCTCAGCACATACAATATACCTCAGCACATACAATATACCTCAGCACATACAATATACCTCAGCACACACTATACCTCAGCACATACAATATACCTCAGCACATACAATATACCTCAGCACATACAATATACCTCAGCACACACACTATACCTCAGCACACACACTATACCTCAGCACACACTATACCTCAGCACATACAATATACCTCAGCACACACACTATACCTCAGCACACACACTATACCTCAGCACACACACTATACCTCAGCACATACAATATACCTCAGCACACACACTATACCTCAGCACACACACACTATACCTCAGCACACACACACTATACCTCAGCACACACACACTATACCTCAGCACACACACTATACCTCAGCACACACACACTATACCTCAGCACACACACACTATACCTCAGCACACACACTATACCTCAGCACATACAATATACCTCAGCACACACACTATACCTCAGCACACACACTATACCTCAGCACATACAATATACCTCAGCACACACACTATACCTCAGCACATACAATATACCTCAGCACACACACTATACCTCAGCACATACAATATACCTCAGCACACACACTATACCTCAGCACATACAATATACCTCAGCACACACACTATTCCTCAGCACATACAATATACCTCAGCACACACACTATACCTCAGCACATACAATATACCTCAGCACACACACTATACCTCAGCACACACACTATACCTCAGCACACACACTATACCTCAGCACACACACTATACCTCAGCACACACACTATACCTCAGCACACACACTATACCTCAGCACACACACTATACCTCAGCACACACACTATACCTCAGCACACACACTATACCTCAGCACACACACTATACCTCAGCACATACAATATACCTCAGCACACACACTATACCTCAGCACACACACTATACCTCAGCACACACACACTATACCTCAGCACACACACTATACCTCAGCACACACTATACCTCAGCACACACACTATACCTCAACACACACACTATACCTCAGCACATACAATATACCTCAACACACACACTATACCTCAGCACATACAATATACCTCAGCACACACACACTATACCTCAGCACATACAATATACCTCAACACACACACTATACCTCAGCACATACAATATACCTCAGCACACACACACTATACCTCAGCACATACAATATACCTCAACACACACACTATACCTCAGCACGCACACTATACCTCAGCACACACACTATACCTCAGCACACACAATATACCTCAGCACACACACTATACCTCAGCACACACAATATACCTCAGCACACACAATATACCTCAGCACACACACTATACCTCAGCACACACACTATACCTCAGCACGCACACTATACCTCAGCACACACACTATACCTCAGCACACACACTATACCTCAGCACACACAATATACCTCAGCACACACACTATACCTCAGCACACACACTATACCTCAGCACACACACTATACCTCAGCACACACACTATTCCTCAGCACACACACTATACCTCAGCACACACAATATACCTCAGCACACACACTATACCTCAGCACATACAATATACCTCAGCACACACACTATACCTCAGCACACACACTATACCTCAGCACACACACTATACCTCAGCACACACACTATACCTCAGCACACACACTATACCTCAGCACACACAATATACCTCAGCACACACACTATACCTCAGCTCACACACTATACCTCAGCACATACAATATACCTCAGCACACACACTATACCTCAGCACACACACTATACCTCAGCACACACACTATACCTCAGCACACACACTATACCTCAGCACACACACTATACCTCAGCACACACAATATACCTCAGCACACACAATATACCTCAGCACACACACTATACCTCAGCACACACACTATACCTCAGCACACACACTATACCTCAGCACACACACTATACCTCAGCACACACACTATACCTCAGCACACACAATATACCTCAGCACACACACTATACCTCAGCACATACAATATACCTCAGCACACACACTATACCTCAGCACACACACTATACCTCAGCACACACACTATACCTCAGCACACACACTATACCTCAGCACACACACTATACCTCAGCACACACAATATACCTCAGCACACACAATATACCTCAGCACACACACTATACCTCAGCACACACACTATACCTCAGCACATACAATATACCTCAGCACACACACTATACCTCAGCACACACACTATACCTCAGCACACACACTATACCTCAGCACACACACTATACCTCAGCACACACACTATACCTCAGCACACACAATATACCTCAGCACACACAATATACCTCAGCACACACAATATACCTCAGCACACACAATATACCTCAGCACACACAATATACCTCAGCACACACACTATACCTCAGCACACACACTATACCTCAGCACATACAATATACCTCAGCACACACACTATACCTCAGCACACACACTATACCTCAGCACACACACTATACCTCAGCACACACACTATACCTCAGCACACACACTATACCTCAGCACACACAATATACCTCAGCACACACAATATACCTCAGCACACACAATATACCTCAGCACACACAATATACCTCAGCACACACAATATACCTCAGCACACACACTATACCTCAGCACACACACTATACCTCAGCACACACACTATACCTCAGCACACACACTATACCTCAGCACACACAATATACCTCAGCACACACAATATACCTCAGCACACACAATATACCTCAGCACACACAATATACCTCAGCACACACAATATACCTCAGCACATACAATATACCTCAGCACACACACTATACCTCAGCACATACAATATACCTCAGCACACACTGTCCTCCCCTTAACATATAACAAATAGTGATGAAAATTAAATCTTGGAAATGATTAAAAAGAGTGAATGACTTCCTAAGCTCATTAGGAAGGAGCTAGAGAGGAACAGCACAGAGGGAGGAATGGTGAGGTAGGAGAGAAGTAGGAGGAGAGTCAGTGAGAGGAAAGTAGAAAGATAGAAGATGGGATGAAGGGTCGAGTAACTGAGAGTGAGAGGAAGAAGGGGTAGAGCTGCCTTCCTCAATTTAAATATTTTAAGATAAGTATCTCCTTTGTTCCCAGGTTATCTCCACTTGATGGTAACTCACTGCAAGATCTTGCTCTTTAACAACCATCTTCATCAATGTCCTTCACTCTATTGTTAAAACAGCGTGACTCTAGACCTTCCGGAGTTTCCTGGGAGACCAAAGGTGGCATGCCTCGAGGCGAATGGTATATGTTGATGCTTGAAAGTCCTTGTAAACACTTGCATCATTGTCTTCTGCCTAACCCTCCTGCAGTTTGTTCATTTAATCAGAACTTTTCACCCTTATTCTCATTTCTCTAGTGTCTCCTCGATGGCAGGGCTGGGATCACTGGTTAGGATCACTGGTTAGGATCACTACCTAGGATCACTGGTTAGGATCACTAGCTAGGATCACTGGATAGGATCAGTAGCTAGGATCACTGGTTAAGATCACTAGCCTGGATCACTGGCTAGGATCACTGGCTAGGATCACTGGTTAGGATCACTAGCTAGGATCACTGGCTAGGATCACTATCTAGGATCACTGGCTAGGATCACTAGCTAGCATCACTGGTTAGGATCACTGGCTAGGATCACTGGCTACGATCACTAACTAGGATCATTGATTAGGATCATTAGCTAGGATCACTGGTTAGGATCACTGGCTAGGATCACTGGCTAAGATCACTAACTAGGATCACTAGCTAGGATCACTGGTTAGGATCACTGGTTAGGATCACTGGCTAGGATCACTGGCTAGGATCACTAGCTAGGATCACTAACTAGGATCACTAACTAGGATCACTAACTAGGATCATTAGCTAGGATCACTGGTTAGGATCACTGGCTAGGATCACTGGCTAGGATCACTAGCTAGGATCACTGGCTAGGATCACTGGTTAGGATCACTGGCTAGGATCACTGGCTAGGATCGCTAGCTAGGATCACTGGCTAGGATCACTAGCTAGGATCACTGGTTAGGATCACTAGCTAGGATCACTGGTTAGGATCACTAGCTAGGATCACTGATTAGGATAACTAGGTAGGATCACTAGCTAGGATCACTGGCTAGGATCACTAGCTAGGATCATTGGCTAGGATCACTGGCTAGGATCACTGGCTAGGATCACTACCTAGGATCACTGACTAGGATCACTAGCTAGGATCACTGGTTAGGATCACTAGCTAGGATCACTAGCTAGGATCACTGGTTAGGATCACTGGCTAGGATCACAAGCTAGGATCACAGGCTAGGAACACTGGCTAGGATCACTAGCTAGGATCACTGGTTAGGATCACTGACTAGGATCACTAGCTAGGATGACTGGTTAGGATCACTTGTTAGGATCAGTAGCTAGGATCACTGGTTAGGATCACTAGCTAGGATCACTAGCTAGGATCACTGGCTAGAATCACTAGGTAGGATCACTGGCTAGGATCACTAGCTAGGATCACTGGTTAGGATCACTAGCAAGGATCACTGGCTAGGATCACTGGTTAGGATCACTAGTTAGGATCCCTGGTTAGGATCACTGGTTAGGACCACTAGCTAGGATCACTAGCTAGGATCACTGGTTAGGATCACTAGTTAGGATCGCTGGTTAGGATCACTAGCTAGGATCGCTAGCTAGGATCACTGGTTAGGATCACTGGCTAGGATCACTGGTTAGGATCACTGGCTAGGATCCCTGGCTAGGATCACTAGCTAGGATCACTGGCTAGGATCACTAGCTAGGATCACTGGTTAGGATCACTAGCTAGGATCACTGGTTAGGATCACTAGCTACGATCACTGGTTAGGATCACTATCTAGGATCACTAGTTAGGATCACTAGCTAGGATCATTGGCTAGGATCTCTGGCTAGGATCACTAGCTAGGATCACTGGCTAGGATCACTAGCTATGATCACTGGTTAGGATCACTAGCTACGATCACTGGTTAGGATCACTATCTAGGATCACTAGTTAGGATCACTAGCTAGGATCATTGGCTAGGATCTCTGGCTAGGATCACTAGCTAGGATCACTGGCTAGGATCACTGGCTAGGATCACTGGCTAGGATCACTGGCTAGGATCACTGGCTAGGATCACTAGCTATGATCACTAGCTAGGATCACTGCCTAAGATCACTACCTAGGATCACTGGCTAGGATCACTAGCTATTATCACTGGCTAAGATCACTACCTAGGATCACTGGCTAGGATCACTAGCTAGGATCACTAGCTGGGATCACTGGTTAGGATCATTAGCTAGGATCACTAGCTAGGATCACTGGTTAGGATCACTGGCTAGGATCACTAGCTAGGATCACTGGTTAGGATCACTGGCTAGGATCACTGGTTAGGATCACTAGCTATTATCACTATACCTAGGATCACTGGTTAGGATCACTAGCTAGGATCACTAGCTAGGATCACTGGTTAGGATCACTGGCAAGGATCACTGGTTAGGATCACTGGCTAGGATCACTGGCTAGGATCACTGGTTAGGATCACTAGCTAGGAACACTGGCTAAGATCACTAGCTACGATCACTGGTTAGGATCACTGGATAGGATCAGTAGCTAGGATCACTGGTTAAGATCACTAGCCTGGATCACTGGCTAGGATCACTGGTAAGGATCAGTAGCTAGGATCACTAGCTAGGATCACTGGCTAGGATCACTAGCTAGGATCACTGGTTAGGATCACTGGCTAGGATCACTGGCTAGGATCACTAGCTAGGATCACTAACTAGGATCATTGGTTAGGATCATTAGTTAGGATCACTGTTTAGGATCACTGGCTAGGATCACTCGCTAAGATCACTAACTAGGATCACTACCTAGGATCACTGGCTACGATCACTGGTTAGGATCACTGGCTAGGATCACTGGCTAGGATCCCTGGCTAGGATCACTAGCGAGGATCACTGGCTAGGATCACTAGCTAGGATCACTGGTTAGGATCACTGGCTAGGATCACTGGTTATGATCACTGGCTAGGATTACTGGCTAGGATCACTAGCTAGGATCACTGGCTAGGATCACTGGTTACTATCACTAGCTAGGATCACTGGTTAGGATCACTAGCTAGGATCACTGATTAGGATAACTAGGTAGGATCACTAGCTAGGATCACTGGTTAGGATCACTAGCTAGGATCACTGGCTAGGATCACTGGCTAGGATCACTGGCTAGGATCACTACCTAGGATCACTGGCTAGGATCACTAGCTAGGATCACTGGTTAGGATCACTATCTAGGATCACTAGCTAGGATCACTGGTTAGGATCACTGGCTAGGATCACAAGCTAGGATCACTGGCTAGGAACACTGGCTAGGATCACTAGCTAGGATCACTGGTTAGGATCACTGACTAGGATCACTAGCTTGGATGACTGGTTAGGATCCCTAGCTTGGATCACTTGTTAGGATCAGTAGCTAGGATCACTGGTTAGGATCACTAGCTAGGATCACTAGCTAGGATCACTGGCTAGGATCACTGGCTAGGATCACTAGGGAGAATCACTGGCTAGGATCACTAGCTAGGATCACTGGTTAGGATCACTAGCTAGGATCACTGGTTAGGATCACTAGCTAGGATCACTGGCTAGGATCACTGGTTAGGATCACTAGTTAGGATCCCTGGTTAGGATCACTGGTTAGGATCACTAGCTAGGATCACTAGCTAGGATCACTGGTTAGGATCACTAGTTAGGATCACTGGTTAGGATCACTAGCTAGGATCACTGGTTAGGATCACTGGCTAGGATCACTGGTTAGGATCACTGGTTAGGATCACTGGCTATGATCACTGGCTAGGATCACTGGCTAGGATCACTAGCTAGGATCACTGGTTAGGATCACTAGCTATGATCACTGGTTAGGATCACTAGCTACGATCACTGGTTAGGATCACTATCTAGGATCACTAGTTAGGATCACTAGCTAGGATCATTGGCTAGGATCTCTGGCTAGGATCACTAGCTAGGATCACTGGCTAGGATCACTGGCTAGGATCACTAGCTAGGATCACTGGTTAGGATCACTAGCTAGGATCACTGGCTAGGATCACTAGCTAGGATCACTGGCTAAGATCACTAGCTAGGATCACTGGCTAAGATCACTAGCTAGGATCACTAGCAAGGATCACTAGCTAGGATCACTGGTTAGGATCACTAGCTAGGATCACTGGTTAGGATCACTAGCTAGGGTCACTGGCTAGGATCACTAGCTAGGATCACTGGTTAGGATCACTGGCTAGGATCACTGGTTAGGATGACTAGCTAGGATCACTGGTTAGGATCACTAGCTAGGTCCACTGGCTAGGATCACTAGCTAGGATCACTTCCTAGGATCACTAGCTAGGATCACTGGCTAGGATCACTAGCTAGAATCACTGGTTAGGATCACTAGCTTGGATCCTGGTTAGGATCACTAGCTTGGATCCTGGTTAGGATCACTAGCTTGGATCAATAGTTAGGATCACTGGCTAGGATCACCGGCTAGGATCACCGGCTAGGATCACTGGCTAGGATCACTGGCTAGGATCACTAGCTAGGATCACTGGTTAGGATCACTAGTTAGGATCACTGGTAAGGATCATTAGCTAGGATCACTAACTAGGATCACTGGCTAGGATCGCTGGTTAGGATCACTAGCTATTATCACTGGTTAGGATCACTAGTTAGGATCACTGGTAAGGATCACTAGCTAGGATCACTGGCTAGGATCACTAGCTAGGATCACTGGTTAGGATTACTGGTTAGGATCACTGGTTAGGATCACTGGTTAGGATCAATGGCTAGGATCACTGGCTAGGATCACTAACTAGAATCATTAACTAGGATCACTAGCTAGGATCACTGGCTAGGATCACTGGTTAGGATCACTAGTTAGGATCACTGGTTAGTATCACTAGTTAGGATCACTGGCTAGGATCACTAGCTAGGATCACTGGCTAGGATCACTAGCTAGGATCACTGGCTAGGATCATTAGCTTGGATCACTGGCTACGATCACTGGCTAGGGTCTCTAGCTAGGATCACTAGCAAGGATCACTAGCTAGGATCACTGGTTAGGATCACTGGTTAGGATCACTAGCTAGGATCACTGCCTAGGATCACTAGTTAGGATCACTAGTTAGGATGACTGGCTAGGATCACTAGTTAGGATCCCTGGTTAGGATCACTAGCTAGAATCACTAGCTAGGATCACTGGTTAGGATCACTAGTTAGGATCACTGGCTAGGATCACTAGTTAGGATCACTGGTTAGGATCACTAGGTAGGATCACTGGCTAGGATCACTAGCTAGGATCACTGGTTAGGATCACTAGTTAGGATCACTAGTTAGGATCACTAGCTAGGATCACTAGCTAGGATCACTGGCTAAGATCACTGGTTAGGATCACTAGTTAGGATCACTGGCTAGGATCACTAGTTAAAATCACTGGTTAGGATCACTAGCTAGGATCACTGGGTAGGATCACTAGCTAGGATCACTGGTTAGGATCACTAGCTAGGATCACTTTCTAGGATCACTGGTTAGGATCACTAGTTAGGATCACTAGTTAGGATCACTGGCTAGGATCACTAGCTAGGATCACTGGCTAGGATCACTGGCTAGGATCACTGGCTAGGATCACTGGTTAGGGTCACTGGCTAGGATCACTGGCTAGGATCATTAGCTAGGATCACTGGCTAGGATCACTGGCTTGGGTCACTAGCTAGGATCACTGGCTAGAATCACTGGCTAGGGTCACTAGCTAGGATCACTGGCTAGGATCATTAGCTAGGATCACTGGCTAGGATCACTGGCTAGGGTCACTAGCTAGGATCACTGGCTAGGATCATTAGCTAGGATCACTGGCTAGGATCACTGGCTAGGGTCACTAGCTAGGATCACTGGCTAGGATCACTGGCTTGGGTCACTTGCTAGGATCACTGGCTAGGATCATTAGCTAGGATCACTAGCTAGGATCACTGGCTAGGGTCACTAGCTAGGATCACTGGCTAGGATCATTAGCTAGGATCACTGGCTAGGGTCATTAACAAGGATCACTGGCTAGGATCACTGGCTAGGGTCACTAGCTAGGATCACTGGCTAGGATCATTAGCTAGGATCACTGGCTAGGATCACTGGCTAGGGTCATTAACAAGGATCACTGGCTAGGATCACTGGCTTGGGTCACTAGCTAGGATCACTGGCTAGAATCACTGGCTAGGGTCACTAGCTAGGATCACTGGCTAGGATCATTAGCTAGGATCACTGGCTAGGATCACTGGCTAGGGTCTCTAGCTAGGATCACTGGCTAGGATCATTAGCTAGGATCACTGGCTAGGATCACTGGCTAGGGTCATTAGCTAGGATCACTGGCTAGGATCACTGGCTTGGGTCACTTGCTAGGATCACTGGCTAGGATCATTAGCTAGGATCACTAGCTAGGATCACTGGCTAGGGTCACTAGCTAGGATCACTGGCTAGGATCATTAGCTAGGATCACTGGCTAGGATCACTGGCTAGGGTCATTAACAAGGATCACTGGCTAGGATCACTGGCTAGGGTCACGAGCTAGGATCACTGGCTAGGCCTTTGCTATGTTATTTGTTAGTTATACAGTGAACATTGCTGTTGTAACTTTAATAACACTACTGACACTCGATTGAGTTCACCCTGAGTGCACTTTTTCTCACTCGTCTCACATGTGACGCACTCGTCATGCCAGCGATTGGTGTTAATTAATGAGCAGGATAAATGCAAAGGTTTATTTCTCTATTGTATTGTTAAAGTTATCCGTTAATGTCTTGAGTGTTGGAGCAGAGAGGGCGGGTCCCTTCTCTGGACTCTTTTGTTTACATGTGATCAGCTGGGCGCTTGGTCTTCCCCGGGCCAGGGGAAACTATAATAATGTTTCTATAATAATATTGACAACGAAAACTATAATATATTAATAATAATATGAAAAACTATAAAAATGAAACTATAATAAAGAAACTATAATAATGTGAAACTATAATATATTATTAAGTATAAATATAGGAGAAACTATATTATATTAATAATAATATATAGGAGAAACTATAATAATCAAACTATAATAATGAAACTAATAATATGAAACTATAATATTAATTATTTATAGGAGAAACTATAATAATAGAGAGGATTATAATAATGTATAAATTACATTCTGAGCATCTTGGGATTGTGCTAATGTTGTATTATTTCTATACCTGTAAATATGTTTGTTATAAGCTTAAAATTAACGTGAGGCGTTGCGTCAGACGTCTAGCCTGGAGGGTGAGGCGTTGCGTCAGACGTCTAGCCTGGAGGGTGAGGCGTTGCGTCAGACGTCTTGCCTGGAGGGTGAGGCGTTGCGTCAGACGTCTAGCTTGGAGGGTGAGGCGCTGCGTCAGACGTCTAGCCTACAATATCGAGTTGCATCAGACGTCCAACAGGAAGGGGACATGTAGCATAACAGAAACTGTTCTCACAATCTGTTGCAGTTTGTCATTGGTTCGTCTCCCGGGGAGAAGAGGTAGCGAGGGTAGGCCTCTTACAGGTAGTCCTGGACAGTATGGGGGACCTGGCCTCTTACAGGTAGTCCTGGACAGTATGGGGGACCTGGCCTCTTACAGGTAGTCCTGGACAGTATGGGGGACCTGGCCTCTTACAGGTCGTCCTGGGCAGTATGGGGACCTGGCCTCTTACAGGTAGTCCTGTACAGTATGGGGACCTGGCCTCTTACAGGTCGTCCTGGACAGTATGGGGGACCTGGCCTCTTACAGGTCGTCCTGGACAGTATGGGGGACCTGGCCTCTTACAGGTAGTCCTGGACAGTATGGGGACCTGGCCTCTTACAGGTCGTCCTGGACAGTATGGGGGACCTGGCCTCTTACAGGTCGTCCTGGACAGTATGGGGGATCTGGTCTCTTACAGGTCGTCCTGGACAGTATGGGGACCTGGCCTCTTACAGGTCGTCCTGGACAGTATGGGGGATCTGGCCTCTTACAGGTCGTCCTGGACAGTATGGGGGACCTGGCCTCTTACAGGTCGTCCTGGACAGTATGGGAGACCTGGCCTCTTACAGGTCGTCCTGGACAGTATGGGGGACCTGGCCTGGACAGTATGGGGACCTGGCCTCTTACAGGTCGTATAGGTAGTCCTGGACAGTATGGGGGACCTAGCCTCTTACAGGTAGTCCTGGACAGTATGGGGGACCTGGCCTCTTACAGGTAGTCCTGGACAGTATGGGGACCTGGCCTCTTACAGGTAGTCCTGGACAGTATGGGGACCTGGCCTCTTACAGGTAGTCCTCGACAGTAAGGGGACCTGGCCACTTACAGGTCGTCCTGGTCAGTATGGGGGACCTGGCCTCTTACAGGTAGTCCTGGACAGTATGGGGGATCTGGCCTCTTACAGGTAGTCCTGGACAGTATGGGGGATCTGGCCTCTTACAGGTAGTTCTGGACAGTATGGGGGACCTGGCCTCGTACAGGTCGTCCTGGACAGTATGGGGGACCTGGCCTCTTACAGGTAGTCCTGGACAGTATGGGGACCTGGCCTATAACAGCTAGTCCTGGACAGTATGGGGGATCTGGCCTCTTACAGGTAGTCCTGGACAGTACGGGGACCTGGCCTATAACAGGTAGTCCTGGACAGTATGGGGGATCTGGCCTCTTACAGGTAGTCCTGGACAGTATGGGGACCTTGTCGGAAAATCCGACACCATTTAATAATCATACAGATAATAGCTGTATTGTATAAACAAGTTACCCATAGAAAACGTAACTTGTAGTGGAATTACCGTCTAAAGAAAACGGGATATCATCACCACATACTATTATAATTCACCAGCTATTCTGCTGGGAATTATTCTTAAATACATTAGTCTTTGGACTTTACCATCACAAAACATCTTATATAAATTAACTTAATTATCAATATTAAAGTAGAGTAAATGTGACCCTTCTATCACTTTCTGAAATCTGGACAAAGTAGGCCAGGCGTCAGGGAGGAAGGAGGGCGGCCATTGTTGTGTCACCTCCGAGACGTGTGGAGCAAATTTAGCTCCTATCATATCTGGACAATGTCGGCCAGTAACGTCAATAGTATGGAGTGTTAAACAGCCATTGTTTATATTGAGACCAGAGGCTCACACGGGAGCAAATTCGGCTCCTGTTAATTTTACTTGGACGTAGTGTTATGGAAACCAAAGGTACCATCTCCAACACGATGTCTACAATTCAAGTTAAGTGTTCTTTCCGAAACCCGTTTATCATTCATTTATGGCCATTAATGTCAGGATATAGGGTGACCCGGTTAGATCACGTGGAAGCCTCAAACTAAAGGTAATTAAGCCAGGTCTTCATGTTCCATGTACAGTTTTCTCTGAAATACTTGTCATATATAGGATTCTGGCTTCACAGCTAGCGCACTTTTGACAGGTCAAGACGAGGAAGCAAGTTTTGTGCACCAGTTACTGGGTGATGGAAACTACCTCAAAGAGGATAATTTGGTGTCTACACCCTAGTTATACCTGGTGGACTAACCTGCTGTACTATAAGATAAGGAACCTCTTCAATGTATGTAGTTACTGTAGTTTGATTGGCTGCATATATATTAATTTAATAACCCCCCCCTAATGTGTAGAGGATCGATTTGTGAGATTAAGAGATTATTGCAGAAATACAGTCCACTTAACATTATACAAATTGCTATCGAAGTATATAAATTAACGTAAATATAAATTCATATAAATTAAATAAATATAAATCTCACAGGTCGGTTCCCACATTATTTGGACCTTCGGAACCGGAATATTCGGTCCTTTGAACCCACATTTGGTCATCTTAGTACCGGATGAAGCAGTTAACCAGTGGATTCATTAAATAAACTAGTGCAGTGTGATTTAAACAAAGCCAGTCAAAGACAGCGGCGAAGCCTCGTGGGAGCTCAGGAGCCCTCCCTCAACTGAGTTCCGCCTCATCAGCGGTTTCATGCACACCCACAGATATTTGGTGGCGTGTTATTTCGTGAAATGACAGCGCTAATATAGAAGCCAGCCAAATTAGTGACTGTGTCGCGAGATTGTTCACGGATTTCGTGGTGTTACATTTCGCGAGAGATTATCTACGAATTTTGTGGAGTTTATTTCGCGAGGTCACTAATAATATTTAATACTTCTAGATAATATTAGAAGTTTCATAGAGGCAATTAAGAGGCTATTATCAATAATTGTGTATATTATTTCTCCAAAATAGAGAATTATTTAATATATATTGCACTAGTGATCACAGTATAATATTTACTAATTGCCAACCCACAACAGGGTAGGATATGACTAGTTGAACTATTATTGCTCATCCTAGTCCCATTATTACCATAGTCAGTTGTACTATATTGAACAACCTAACACCATTAATGAATGGTCCAGACCCTATTTTGGGTGTAATTTTTATCAACTCGAGTTGAGTTGTGTATATATAATAATTTACTTATGATCATTACACCTTTGAGTGATTAATTAGTGTCTCTACCATCCTAGGGTGATATAGAAGAGCTAACCTAAAGGTACTTCCATGACACTGGTTTATCACTCAAATCATTAGTGTGTATGATTGTATATATATAATGTGTATTAATTTTAAGTGCTAACCTCTAGTAGAGGTAGGATTATTGCCTAGTGAGTGCAGAATTTGACCCTAGGCTACCATCAGTGCTTGTTCAGTATTATGAGCAGCCCAAGTACAAGCCCCACAAGGCTTCACCAACTAGCCAGTATGGATAATGCAGGGAGAATGAAAAGAACCCTTGCAGGTCTTAAAGGCCACTTAACAAGACAGATCAAGAAATGTGAAGATTTGTCACAACAATCAACAGTTGATTATGCTGACCTGGAAAGCTATTATCAAGCAGCTGCAGGTAAATTTGAGCAAATCAAATGCCAAATAGCAACATATGTGGCTGAACTTGCCAACACTAATTTATCAGAAACAGAAATAGACGACATTATGGTTGATCTTGCGAATTATGAAGATCACACTCAGGCCACGTTACAGCCTTATGTCAAATTAATTGCCCAGAACAAGGCAACAGCAACAACAACAACAGTTGCATCTAATACGAGTCAAGCAGAAGCTCGACTCCCTCCAATTAATTTACCCACTTTCTCAGGAAAAGATGAGGAAGATTGGGATGAATTTTGG
Organism: Procambarus clarkii; assembly: GCF_040958095.1. Lineage (NCBI taxonomy): Eukaryota > Metazoa > Arthropoda > Malacostraca > Decapoda > Cambaridae > Procambarus > Procambarus clarkii. The sequence goes on along the minus strand of NC_091152.1, from coordinate 50,089,208 downwards.
AACAAATTCGTTGACCTTGTAGACTCAAAACAATCTTTACCAAAGAGTAGTAAATTCTCTTATTTGCAAGGCCAATTATCAGGTGAGGCTAAAACAGTAGTATCCCATCTGAGATTAACTAATGACGGCTATGATCTGGCAGTAAAACTCCTCAAGGATAATTATGCTGATCCAGAAGTAAGAACATCACATTTAGTTCATGAGCTGTTGCATTTACCCCCACCGGAGGCTTCAGCTGATTCACTCCAAGTCTTCAAGCTGGAGGTAGAATCATTGATCAATGCCCTCAGCCTGACAGCAGATACAAACGGGGCTGAGTGGGTCTTGAAAATAATTGTCCAGGAGAAAATACCTAGGGACATATTGAGACAAATGAGTGCTCATTACAATAAAAGCATCTTATCCATGAATGAAATATCTGAAGGTTTAAAGTCAGTAGTTCATCAATTACGAACACATGACAAATTAAAACCACCAAGTAAACCCTCAGAAACCAATAATAGTAAACCACAGAGTACCAAAGGTACTCCAAATCAATCTAGACAATATAATTCAACACCAAAGTGGAACAGTGGCAGTGTGGGCGTATATGCAGTGGGACCCTCCAAGCCTATAGTTACTGTGTCATCCAAGAACGTGACACCAAAGGGTACTGGAAGCTATGGAACATGTTTGTTCTGCAATGAGAAACATTCAATGTACCACTGCCCTAATTTTCCTGATAGTGACGCCCGTGTTGAGCGACTCAAAGATTTGCAACATTGCACGAGGTGCCTCAGGAAACATAACATCAACGACTGTGATACCCAATTACACACCTGTAATAGGTGTAACAAAGGTCAGCACCATGCAGCATTGTGCAGAGACACCAAAACAACGTCTCCAAACCCCAAGGTGGAAGATAGCATTCCCACCACAGTACAGTACTGCAAGGTGCAACAAACAAAGAGTGTCCATTCGGCAAAGTCTAAAGGTAATACGACTTTGCCTACTGCCCAAATTACCATCCTGAATAAGAGGGCCAAGGTCCATACCCGTGGGTTGTTTGACCAAGGATCCCAGAGAACATATATCACTAAAAAGTTGGCAGATGAACTACAATTAAGGCCTGTAGCCCAGATGTCATTCAACATCTCAGGGTTTGTAACAGATGCAGGACCTCAAGTCTACCAGGTGGTACAACCATCAGTACGTTTAGGCAGGTACATCTGTCGAGTACAAGCCATTGTGGTGGACAAAATACCAGTAGACCTACAAGTTCAAGGTCTGAGAGCAACAGCCAAATTCCTGAGAAATAGAGGAATAAAATTGGCAGATAATATTAAGTCTGATCACCTCACCGACTTCGGTCTCCTTGTAGGGACAGACTATTGTCATCGATTCATCGGTAGCCCTACTAAATATCAGGGTATAACCATGTTAAACTCTGCAGGAGGTAAATTACTCTCAGGCCCAGTATCAAGCCTGAGGAGACCTATGCCTGCAGATAAACAATACCAATAGAAATCTAAATTTGTCAGCTGATTATATTTCTCCAGTAGCATTATACTAAGGAGATTACAGCTGACTATACCAACAGAAGTTGATGTTAGTATCATCATTTAAAGCTGAAGATGAGTTCATGAGGCCTCAGTGGCAAATCAGTGAACAGTAGCCTAAAACAGCTACAAGTCACTGCGACCAATGTCACTGAACCCACTGCAGTCTCAGAACCATACTTTACTTTAATGATGAGCTATTCAATCTTCTGAATCAATTAACTAAATTAAACCCCAATAAATATGATGACTGATTTGATACATTTATTATTTAATCAAGATGTATTCCATGGGCCTCAGTGTTTATATATCAGTGACCAGTTACCTGAATAAACTTCAAGTTATATCTATGTCACTGATCTCACTGCAGTCCCTGAATCATACTTGACTGTAGTACTTGATCACATCCAGTCTTCTGGGTTAAATAATATGTAATAAGGCTTGAATATTAGCCTTTCAAGAGTTAACAGGGAAATGAAATCGCATTAGACTTCTAACCCCTGCAACTCTAGTACGGGACATCCGTCCTGTACGAACAGACACACAAATGTGTGATTACTAACTACTAACATCAAATTAATCAAATAATTCGAAGGAGGAGTATCGGTGTTCGTCTGTTCTAATTAGGACTTCGACCCGTGAGCAGCCCCTGGGGAATTATGTCGGAAAATCCGACACCATTTAATAATCATACAGATAATAGCTTCTTGAGGTTATCTTGAGATGATTTCGGGGCTTTTAGTGTCCCCGCGGCCCGGTCCTCGACCAGGCCTCCACCCTCAGGAAGCAGCCCGTGACAGCTGACTAACACCCAGGTACCTATTTTACTGCTAGGTAACAGGGGCATAGGGTGAAAGAAACTCTGCCCATTGTTTCTCGCCGGCGCTCGGGATCGAACCCGGGACCACAGGATCACAAGTCCAGCGTGCTGTCCGCTCGGCCGACCGGCTCCTGTATTGTATAAACAAGTTACCCATAGAAAACGTAACTTGTAGTGGAATTACCGTCTAAAGAAAACGGGATATCATCACCACATACTATTATAATTCACCAGCTATTCTGCTGGGAATTATTCTTAAATACATTAGTCTTTGGACTTTACCATCATAAAACATCTTATATAAATTAACTTAATTATCAATATTAAAGTAGAGTAAATGTGACCCTTCTATCACTTTCTGAAATCTGGACAAAGTAGGCCAGGCGTCAGGGAGGAAGGAGGGCGGCCATTGTTGTGTCACCTCCGAGACGTGTGGAGCAAATTTAGCTCCTATCATATCTGGACAATGTCGGCCAGTAACGTCAATAGTATGGAGTGTTAAACAGCCATTGTTTATATTGAGACCAGAGGCTCACACGGGAGCAAATTCGGCTCCTGTTAATTTTACTTGGACGTAGTGTTATGGAAACCAAAGGTACCATCTCCAACACGATGTCTACAATTCAAGTTAAGTGTTCTTTCCGAAACCCGTTTATCATTCATTTATGGCCATTAATGTCAGGATATAGGGTGACCCGGTTAGATCACGTGGAAGCCTCAAACTAAAGGTAATTAAGCCAGGTCTTCATGTTCCATGTACAGTTTTCTCTGAAATACTTGTCATATATAGGATTCTGGCTTCACAGCTAGCGCACTTTTGACAGGTCAAGACGAGGAAGCAAGTTTTGTGCACCAGTTACTGGGTGATGGAAACTACCTCAAAGAGGATAATTTGGTGTCTACACCCTAGTTATACCTGGTGGACTAACCTGCTGTACTATAAGATAAGGAACCTCTTCAATGTATGTAGTTACTGTAGTTTGATTGGCTGCATATATATTAATTTAATAACCCCCCCCTAATGTGTAGAGGATCGATTTGTGAGATTAAGAGATTATTGCAGAAATACAGTCCACTTAACATTATACAAATTGCTATCGAAGTATATAAATTAACGTAAATATAAATTCATATAAATTAAATAAATATAAATCTCACAGGTCGGTTCCCACAGACCTGGCCTATAACAGGTAGTCCTGGACAGTATGGGGGATCTGGCCGCTTACAGGTAGTCCTGGACAGTATGGGGGGACCTGGCCTCTTACAGGTAGTCCTGGACAGTATGGGGGACCTGGCCTCTTACAGGTAGTCCTGGACAGTATGGGGACCTGGCCTCTTACAGGTAGTCCTGGACAGTATGGGGACCTGGCCTCTTACAGGTAGTCCTGGACAGTATGAGGGACCTGGCCTCTTACAGGTAGTCCTGGACAGTATGGGGGACCTGGCCTCTTACAGGTAGTCCTGGACAGTATGGGGACCTGGCCTCTTACAGGTAGACCTGGACAGTATGGGGACCTGGCCTTTTACAGGTAGTCCTGGACAGTATGGGGACCTGGCCTCTTACAGGTCGTCCTGGACATTATGGGGACCTGGCCACTTACAGGTAGTCCTGGACAGTATGGGGACCTGGCCTCTTACAGGTAGTCCTGGACAGTATGGGGGACCTGGCCTCGTACAGGTCGTCCTGGACAGTATGGGGGACCTGGCCTCTTACAGGTAGTCCTGGACAGTATGGGAACCTGGCCTATAACAGGTAGTCCTGGACAGTATGGGGGATCTGGCCTCCCACAGGTAGTCCTGGACAGTACGGTGACCTGGCTTATAACAGGTAGTCCTGGACAGTATGGGGGATCTGGCCTCTTACAGGTAGTCCTGGACAGTATGGGGACCTGGCCTATAACAGGTAGTCCTGGACAGTATGGGGGATCAGGCCTCTTACAGGTAGTCCTGGACAGTATGGGGACCTGGCCTATAACAGGTAGTCCTGGACAGTATGGGGGATCTGGCCTCTTACAGGTAGTCCTGGACAGTATGGGGGACCTGGCCTCTTACAGGTAGTCCTGGATAGTATGGGGGACCTGGCCTCTTACAGGTAGTCCTGGACAGTATGGGGACCTGGCCTCTTACAGGTAGTCCTGGACAGTATGGGGTCCTGGCCTCTTACAGGTAGTCCTGGACAGTATGGGGGACCTGGCCTCTTACAGGTAGTCCTGGACAGTATGGGGACCTGGCCTCTTACAGGTAGTCCTGGACAGTATGGGGGATCTGGCCTCTTACAGGTAGTCCTGGACAGTATGGAGGACCTGGCCTCTTACAGGTAGTCCTGGACAGTAAGGGGGACCTGGCCTCTTACAGGTCGTCCTGGACAGTATGGGGGACCTGGCCTCTTACAGGTAGTCCTGGACAGTATGGGGGACCTGGCCTGTTACAGGTAGTTCTGGACAGTATTGGGGACCTGGCCTCTTACAGGTAGTCCTGGACAGTATTGGGGACCTGGCCTCTTACAGGTAGTCCTGGACAGTATGGGGGACCTGGCCTCTTACAGGTAGTCCTGGACAGTATGGAGACCTGGCCTCTGACAGGTCGTCCTGGACAGTATTGGGGACCTGGCCTCTTATAGGTAGTCCTGGGCAGTATTGGGGACCTGGCCTCTTACAGGTCGTGCAGGACAGTATGGGGGACCTCGCCTCTTACAGGTCGTCCTGGACAGTATTGGGGACCTGACCTCTTACAGGTAGTCCTGGGCAGTATTGGGGACCTGGCCTCTTACAGGTCGTCCTGGACAGTATGGGGACCTGGCATCTTACAGGTCGTCCTGGACAGTATGGGGACCTGGCCTCGTACAGGTCGTCCTGGACAGTGTGGGGACCTGGCCTCTTACAGGTCGTCCTGGACAGTATGGGGACCTGGCCTCTTACAGGTCGTCCTGGACAGTATGGGGGACCTGGCCTCTTACAGGTCGTCCTGGACAGTATGGGGACCTGGCCTCTTACAGGTAGTCTTGGACAGTATGGGGGACCTGGCCTCTTACAGGTAGTCCTGGACAGTATGGGGGACCTGGCCTCTTACAGGTCGTCCTGGACAGTATGGGGACCTGGCCTCTTACAGGTCGTCTTGGGCCTCACGGTTATCATGAAGGAACTCAGGAATGAAAGGAAATCTGAACAATATTATCGGGAATTAAACTCTCGGGCAGGAGACGCTGTTGTACGCTTCGCGCTGCTCTTCTTATTTACGTTAAATGCGGGTTGCGTAGAGGTTTGTAAACGTCATTTGTAAACTCTTGTCGTCGGAGGCCAGACAAGCGGTTTATTTCCCCGTCAGCTGTTGACGTCGGGGGTCGGAGACGGGGTATACTTCATCTCTGTGTCTCGGTACACCCAAACAGTGATCCCATACTGATGTAGTTTACCTCAACGGTGTGTTTACACGAAGGGATAGTGAACACTGTCGAGTTTACTATCCCTTCTATCTATCGAGGGGATAGTGAGGGGAGCAGGTTTGGGTCCAGAGAGAAAGGAGGAGGGGGTCAATGGGACAAGGGGAGGGGAGGAAGATGATTGTAATTACTCATCAGTCAAACTTTCCTTGGATTTGCAAGATCATATTTTCTTTCATTTTGGCCCCGTGTTAACGAAGACAAAATTTGTATTCATTCCCAAATCTCGCCTTTGTTCCTTGTCAATATAACGAGTGGACCGAGATAACGGCTTCGTTACTTTACCAGTTGAAGGTGAAATACAATTAGCAAGCGTCTTTGAAGATGTATAATGAATTTGTCTTGATATATTGACGCCTAAAATGTCATTAGTTTTGAGACAAAATGCTTAGGGAACTCTGAAGGCCCAGACACGTGTGTGTGTGTGTGTGTGTGTGTGTGTGTGTGTGTGTGTGTGTGTGTGTGTGTGTGTGTGTGTGTGTGTGTATGTGTGTGTGTGTGTGTGTATGTGTGTGTGGGGGGGGGGTCAAGAAAACCTCCCTGTACCATACATAATATTTTCGTTAGTCGAGGATATGTGTCTTAATGCACGTATATAGAGAGGTACGTGAAGGGTGAGCACGGTAGTAGTAGTGTAAAGTACGACTACGGCGACGCGCACCAGCTGCCCCAGGTGGCACTCTTGAGTGTCATCTGAGCAGGTGAGGCGCGACGTCGTAGTCGCAGCGCGTCGTCGTCGTCGCAGAGGTTTTTTTTTGGATTTTCCTGGAAGTTTTGGTGTGTTTCGGACGCGTGTGAGCGTCCGGTGTTTGGGTATGTGGTCAGGAAAGAGAGTAAGTCATGTTGATGGGTGCCAGGTGGTGCGCGTCGTCGTCGTCGTCGCGGAGGGTTTGGGAGGGGAATTTCCCGGATGTTATGACGCGTGGCATCCGGCCAGGCGTCACTTGAGAGAGTGTCATGTTGGGGTTGGAAGCTAAGTGGTTGGTATGCAGTCATGTAGGGGGAAGAGGGGGAGTGTAGGTTATGTTGTGAAGGGAGGGGGGAGCCCCAATACCTGAGAGGATATCAATGACGTCCATTAGTTCTCCCCCTACACGGACAGGAAGTGTTGAGGGGAGCGTGAGAGAGGGGGAGAAGGAGGGGAAAGGGAGGTATCAGCTGGCAGTGGGTTTGTGTGTGAAAGTAGTCATTATTTTTTCTTAAAGAATGACAGTTTATGTACCCTCTCTGCTTCCAGAGCGCTAAGGATATGTGGGCTATACCTACCACGTAGCTATGAGGAGTGACACCACATGTCCACATGGGTTACCTCTTCAAAGGCTGAGGCCTAACTGTTGCGAATGTCATCATCAACCTCTAACATAGTCAGTCAGTCATACCCCCCCCCCTCCCCACTCCCCCCCTTCCCCTTCCCTCCATCCACATAGCAGGACATACCCACATACCATCACCACCACCACACTGCTGGGAGTGACAGCAATATGGCATACCATACTCTCTCATAACACAGCTCTCACCAGCACATAGCATTGAGTGTGACAATGTTCTTTCTCAAAGGTGAGCCATGAGCGCAACATACAAATTCCAAAATGCAGTCCTGGGAGTTTGACACACATTGATTAACAAGCTATCTGATTATTTATACAGCTTCTCTCTCTCTACATTATATGCGGGTTACATAGTGTGTCAAGAACTCTCTCTCTCTGTCTCTGTCTCTGTCTCTCTCTCTCTCTCTCTCTCTCTCTCTCTCTCTCTCTCTCTCTCTCTCTCTCTCTGTCTCTGTCTCTGTCTCTCTCTCTCTCTCTCTGTCTCTGTCTCTGTCTCTCTCTCTCTCTCTCTCTCTCTCTCTCTCTCTCTCTCTCTCTCTCTCTCTCTCTCTCTCTCTCTCCAGATCATTTAATAGTTGGGGAAAGTAACATCATTTTCCTTTCTCCTGCTGCCGCTGTTCACGTATCTTTCTCCATTTCACTTAGGATGACCACTATGTCAATTTTCGAGCCCCCCTTCACTCTCACCCTTATAACCTTGTAAGGTAACACGACCAATATGCTAACTTCATTCTTTACCCAATATCATTAATGTAACGTGGACAATATACCAACTTCATTCGTTCTTTGCCCAAATAACATTTTAAGAGTAACGATCTGTCTCTCTCTGTCTCTCTGTCTCTCTGTCTCTCTCTGTCTCTCGCTGTCTCTCTCTCTGTCTCTCTCTGTCTCTCTCTCTGGCTCTCTCTCTCTCTCTCTCTCTCTCTCTCTGCCTCTCTCTCTCTCTGTCTCTCTGTCTCTCTGTGCCTCTCTCTGTCTCTCTGTCTCTCTCTCTCTCTCTCTCTCTCTCTCTCTCTCTCTCTCTCTCTCTCTCCCTCTCTAAAGTCCACCACACAACACTTCACTTAGTAAACTCAGTCAAAGTCAGTAGGTTAGCGTTTACTAAAAGAGAGAAACATTTCACATCGTCGCGGAGACGCGATCTCTACCTACAAATTGTTCTTGTTAACTGTGATCATTGAAATGTATGCATGTTTACTCAATCTCCATCACCTCTTCGTCCTACATCCATCCATTACAGCTGTGCAGAGCTATCTTGTCAAGGTCTCACCTTCGCGGCGGATTGAGGCGTACTGAGATAGACAATGTAAAGGGATGGCCCTTACCCTCTCCCCGTCCACCACACTTACCCTTACCCCTACCACCCCCTCCATGGCCGAACCATCACTGCCCTCTTCCCAGACCGGATGTTTAACTAAGCTTTAGTATCACCATTCTTTGCTGAAATAGCATTTTTTTAAAGATTATCCAGTCATAAGCTGGTCTCTCTCTCTCTCTCTCTCTCTCTCTATCTCTCTGTCTCTCTGTCTCTCTGTCTCTCTGTCTCTCTGTCTCTCAGTCTCTCTCTCTCTGTCTCTCTGTCTCTCTGTCTCTCTGTCTCTCTGTCTCTCAGTCTCTCAGTCTCTCTCTCTCTCTCTCTCTCTCTCTCTCTCTCTCTCTCTCTCTCTCTCTCTCTCTCTCTCTCTCTCTCTCTCTCTCTCTCTCTCTCTCTCCAGATCATTTAGAAGTTGGGGAAAGTAACATCATTTCCTTTCTCCTGATGCCGCTGTTCACGTATCTTTCTCCATCAAGGCTGTCTCTCTTAAGACCTACGTCATCCAATGTAAACACCAATCGATGAGAATAAGACCGGTGAGTCGATAGTGAAATAGGTCTGGGTTAAGTCTGTTTTTTCAGTTCTTGTAACACAGTCAATGTAGCGTAATGGGAAACCAGTCTTTCTACTGCCTACATAAATAGCGTTTGAAAATGTATGCAAGTCTAGACAAACTCCTAAAGCCCTTACATTCTAACACAAATAAAATATTAGCACACGATTGCATCGCATTATATCATCATTAAGTAACGTAGAGATCAACTTTCTGGCTGTTGTCCGAATATCATTATTGAAATGTGAACTCATTTAGCCAAACACAATATCTCCATTACATCTCTTAGCATATGAATATTACGGTATACCAGTTTTAACCCTCTATAACACAATGTAACGTAACGTAACGTAACGTAACGCAAATCAACTTTCTACAGACCAAATATCGTTTTTAAATGAAAGTATGACTTAGTCCATCTTCATTAAATCTCTCACCATATAAAATATTGGCGTCTACCCCTTTTAGCCCTCTGTAACACAATGTAACGTAACGTAACGTAACGCAATCAACTTTTGCAGCCCAAAATGACATTTTTAAATAAAAGTATGACTTAGTCCATCTTCGTTACATCTCTCACCATATAGACATATGGTGTTAGCATAATATGTGAAAAAAATTGTTGATTTCAATTCTTAGCTTGTTCTTCACATGTTCAGTGTTCATTCTTGTATTCCCTATGTTCCTTATCATGTTTCCATATTCTCTATAAGTTAATATTCCCAGCATGCTCACTCTATTCATCAACTTTTTCTTACATGTTTTCTGCGTTCACCGTATGTTCACTGTGTTCATTCCATGTTCTACAAATGTTCACAGCATGCTCAGTTCAATTCTTTTCACCTGTTTTTCTCATTTTTTTCTGTTTTCTACCATTTTCCCCATATGTTCACTATGTTCTTTGTCAGGTTTTCATGTACATCATATGTTCTCTGTATAACTTTTATACTCAATATTCATGTTCTCAATGTTCTTAGCTTGTTCTTCACATGTTCAGTGTTCATTCTTGTATTCCCTATGTTCCTTATCATGTTTTCATATTCTCTATAAGTTCATACTCCCTGCATGCTCACTCTATTCATCAACTATTTCTTACATGTTTTCTGCGTTCACCGTATGTTCACTGTGTTCATTCCCCTACTTAACCTCAATTTTTTTTATGTTCTTTGTTTCTTTAAACCAATTTGTTTCTTCCATTCACTAACTAGTTCTTTGTCAAATAATATTATACGGCAATACAGTCCCCTCAACAATTTTAGTCACTCAGTTTTTATTTACAAAACTGTGTCAAAGTAATTCTCGTCGTCGTCAGCTTAATAGTTCTACCAACCCCATTCTTAAACAAATCTACACTTTATTCAGTTCCAAATTTACAAAGACAAACCTTTTCTTGTAACTTCTTAACTAAAAATCTTTCGCCAATCAACTAAAACATAGTCACTTTCCTCATTTCTCAACTAAACTTATTATCCAATCAACCAAAAATAGTCAAAGGAATCTTTCCAACCCTGTTCATAACTAAACTTATTCCCAGGTCATCAGAAAAATATCCATGTTCTTCATGTTACATTGTCATTTCATAACTAAAATTATCCATCAATCAACAGAAAAAGTCATATTCATCATCATTGTTCCTAACTAAAATTATGTTTTGTCAAGTAAGAAAAATAACCAAAGATATCTTTCATCGCTGTTCTTAACGGACATTACACTTTGGGGAGCACAAAATAGTCTCCTTCGTCATGTTTGTCTTTTTCCTTAACTACAAGTATTCATCAGTCAAATAAAAATAGTTACTTCATCATGTTTCCCTGTCATTTCTTAACTGAAATATCACTTCTCTCATCTGAAATAGTCATGTATAACCTCTTTCCATCACTATTCTTAACTAAAGTAGCCTTTCACTTTGCTAAAATAGTCATATTCATCATTGTTCCTAACTAAAATTATATGTCGTTAAGTAAGAAATATAGTCAAAGACACTCTTCGAGACATCAAGGACTTACTCAAAGACATCAAAGTTACTCTTGTTCTCAGAAGTCATTCTCAAAGTCATCACCGATTTTCTCAGAGTCACCAAAGTTATTCTCTGAGTTAACAAAATACTACTCATGTTCTCAGAAGTCATTCTCAAAGTCCTCACTGATTTTCTCAGAGACAGCAAAGTTATTCTCGGAGTCACCTTCGTTCTTCAGAGAAACTTTCCAAAACATCTTTGTTCATCAAAGTTATTCTCGGAGTCATCAAAGGTATTCTCTAACTCACTTTTGGTCATTAAAGTTAATTTCTATGTTATAAAAGTTTGTCTCAGAGACATCTAAGTTCATCTTAGAGTCATCAAATGTAATCTCTAACTCACTTTTGTTCATCAAAGTTGATCTCAGAGTTAACAAAGGTAATCTCTAACTCACTCTCGTTCATCAAAGTTGTTTCAAAGACATCAAAGTTAATCTCAGAGTTATCCAAAGATATTCTCATGTCCACAAAGTTATTCCAAGAGACGTCAAAGTTGATCAAAGTTATTCTCAGAATCATCAAAGAGATCTCTAATTCACCTTCGTTCACCAAAAAGTTGTTCTCTAAGACACATTCGTTCATCAAAGAAACTCTCCGTCCATCATGTTATTCTTTAAGTCATCTTCAGTCATAAAATTTCTCTCCAAAATGTAACTAGTTCAGCTTTTCATACAATACCGACGCTTCTGTTAAAATATATTTTCTTAGTCACTTTACCCTAAAACTGTTCTCAGAACTACACTGTCCCAATCCTACGTATCCTATCCTCTCCACCCAATGTTGCTTAGTTAGCGTAACGTTCCTAAACCTGACTTTACCTATCCTAACTTAACTTACCATACCTTTACCTATCGTACATAACTTAACCTGCATAACATAACTTTACCTATCCTAACAGGACTTACCTTACATTACCTATCTTACTTAACTTAACCTGCACAACCTAACTTACATAACTTATCTTACCTATCCTAAAGTAACGTAACTTGCTTTACCTAACTTAATCTACATTCCCAAACTGCTGTATCCTAACTTATCTAGTCCAAACCAGCCATGATCTAACTTACATAATTATTCCTGCTTGTCTTTGTGTTTCGTCAATCATTGTCTCATATTCATTTACTCATTTCAAGGGTTAATTTCTCAAATGGGCATTTTTGCATTTCAAGTGTTGTTTGTTTAAGATTGGGAGTTTAACCATTTCAAAGGATTTTTGTTATATATATATATATATATATGGGAATTTACTCGTTTCAAGGGCAAATTTCTCAAATGGACATTTTTGCAGATCAAGGGTTATTTGTTAAAGTTCATCAAGTTGCTCATAAGTTGTATTTATTATGTTTGTTATTATTTATTTATTCGTATTCCCCATCCCCATAACCTAACCTTCCAGATGTAGTTTATTGTGTTTTTGACGGATTTGTTGAATATATTATCCTTTTCCTAACCTTTCAGATGTAGTTTTGTTTCTCCTTTGTATATTTTTACCCAAACCCATCACCCCACTTAACCTTCTTTCCTTCTTTTACTTTGTTTTCACATATAAGTTCATTCTTTATCTTAGTAATAATAAAAATTACAATAGTAAAGAATCAGATCTACTAAGAAAAAACAAGAGAGCAAGTGAGTGAGAGCATGAAACGAGGAGAAAAGAGTAAGAGAGAGGGGGGAGGAAGAGCATGGGACCTATCTATCACCCTTATTCTCTCTCTCTTCCTCCCCCACTCTTTCACTCATTTGCTCAAATGCTCTCTTCTTTCTCTCCCTTATTCTCTCTCTCTTCCTCCCCCTCTCTCTCACTCATTTGCTCAAATGCTCTCTTCTTTCTCAAATTCAAGTCTCGTGCTCCCATGCTCTTCCTCCCCCCTCTCTCTTACTCTTTTCTCCTCGTTTCATGCTCTCACTCACTTGCTCTCTTGTTTTTTCTTAGTAGATCTGATTCTTTACTATTGTAATTTTTATTATTACTAAGATAAAGAATGAACTTATATGTGAAAACAAAGTAAAAGAAGGAAAGAAGGTTAAGTGGGGTGATGGGTTTGGGTAAAAATATACAAAGGAGAAACAAAACTACATCTGAAAGGTTAGGAAAAGGATAATATATTCAACAAATACGTCAAAAAACACAATAAACTACATCTGGAAGGTTAGGTTATGGGGATGGGGAATACGAATTAATAAATAATAACAAACATAGTAAATACAACTTATGAGCAACTTGATGAACTTTAACAAATAACCCTTGATCTGCAAAAATGTCCATTTGAGAAATTTGCCCTTGAAACGAGTAAATTTCCATATATATATATATATATTGTGACGGTAACGCGTTGGTGTTCGGCTGTTTAAGGCTAGGGGTATGGCCTCGTCACATAGTTATAAAAAAAAAATAGAAAAAACTGGAACTTCGTCTGTGGTAAGGTAAGGAGAAGACACACAAAACACAAGTAAACTTTAACAATGAAATTTTAATTACGTTAAATAAATCAAAACATGAATAAAATGCACAAACAAATTCTTATAATAAAATCAATCAATCAAAATAATAAGAATAATTAAATGACACAATGAAAAGTTACGTTAAGGCAAAATAACAAGAAGTGCAATACAAAGTAAATGGGAGGTATTTGGAATATTGGCTTAAAGCCACCACTTCTCTCAGTACACGCTAGCGTCTAGCTGGGAGGAGTGGTGACAACGAGAGCACTGAACATTCTGAGGTCTGAAGTTGGGGCGACCCCAGACATCAAGTAGTATGGGGGGCGAGTGCAGGTGCAGCCAGACCGGCGACCAATCAGCGGAGCCGGTAGCGATCAACATGTAGTTTGGTGGTTGGAGTCCGAACAGGTGGCTGGCTGCATACGTTTTGCTCACCCTGGCAAGCCTTGCTGGTGTTGTTGTCATTGTTGGACATGTCTTCCATAGTCGTTTTATATAATTTCGACGACGTAATTATGGAGGGAAGAGCAGGCTCAATCTCTTGAAGGAGATTATCGTCACAACTCTCCCCCGAAGCCTGCGGTTCTGGAAGAAGTACGTCGTTATGTGGTGGAGTAATGGATGGAGTCGCTTCTACTTCATACACTCTGGAGAGGGCATCGGCTATGGTGTTGTCAGAACCCTTGATATAGCGGATCTCCAGGTTGAAGTCTTGTAAATACAGAGCCCATCGTAGAAGACGCTGGTTGGTGAATTGGGCTTGATGTAGGAAGCGGAGAGGGTTGTGGTCTGAGAAGATGGTGGTAGACCTGGCGCCTTGTAGGTACGGAGCGAAGTGTTGGAGGTTCAGGACGATGGATAGTAGCTCCTTTTCAATAGTGCTGTAGTTCCTCTGGTGTGGTTTTAGTTTGTAGCTGTAGTAGCTGACAGGTAGAACCTCCTCGCCTCGTTGTTGCATCAGGACACCACCAACGCCGGTACCACTGGCGTCGACATGAAGGACGAAAGGCTTGGTGATATCTGGAGAGGCGAGAATGGGGTTAGAACAGAGGAGGAATTTGAGTTGTTCAAAAGCAACGGTTTGCTGTATGGTCCAATTATACCGTTGCTTGGGACTGGTTAATAGAATTAGAGGTGTGGCGACTGTACTGAAATTCCTCACAAACCTACGGTAGTAAGAGGCAAGACCAAGGAAGCGCAGGAGCTGCTTCCTGGTGGTAGGCTGTGGATACTGTTGGATGGCTTGAGTGTGTGAGTCTAACGGAGCTATGCTGCCACTCCCAATAACATGACCCAGATAACGCACTTTACCTTTCGCGAAAGTGGACTTGCCCAGGTTGATGGTGAGGCCGGCTGTCATGAGCTTTGAGAACAGACGTCGCAGCTGGAGCAGATGTTCACTCCAGGAGTTGGAGGCTACGACGATATCGTCCAGGTAGGCGTATGTGTTATCCAAGCCCTGGATGACATGGTTGACAGCTCTTTGAAAGGTGGCCGGGGCATTACATAGTCCGAAAGGAAGGCGTTCATATCTGAAAAGTCCAAAAGGAGTGATGAAGGCAGATATCTCTTTAGCGCGCTCCGTTAGACACACTTGATAGTACCCCTTAAGCAAGTCCACTTGGGACAAGTACTGGGCACTACCAATGGCATCAAGGATGTCATCTATCC
Source organism: Procambarus clarkii (assembly GCF_040958095.1). NCBI lineage: Eukaryota > Metazoa > Arthropoda > Malacostraca > Decapoda > Cambaridae > Procambarus > Procambarus clarkii. The sequence goes on along the minus strand of NC_091152.1, from coordinate 50,074,086 downwards.
TTGGCAAGGGGTAAGCATCCTTGACAGTGACAGAGTTCAGTTTACGGTAGTCAGTGCACAACCGCACCTTACCTTGGAGTTTGGGCACCAAGATACAGGGTGAGGCCCAGGGGGACTCACAAGGTGTGGCCAGTCCATGATCCAAGAGGTATTGCACCTCAGCACGCAGGACTTCCTTCTTGCTCGGGCTGATTCGGTAGAAGGGTTGACGAATCGGCCGGGTGTCGGGGAGCAGTTGGATGTCGTGCTGGGTAACATTACACTCTTGGGGATCATCTCTGAACAACTCTTGATGTTCTCTGAAGATCTTGACGAGAGGTGCACTATGATTATCCTGAAAGTATTTGGGAAGATCATTAAGGATTTCGGAATTAGAAAGCGCTGACTCCTTGTCAGTGCTTTCGGGAGGAGAAGCTGGGAAGGTCTCACTGTGGATGTAGGGTTCTGTGAATGTGGAATAGTTAGTCAAGACAGTGGGAGGAGTACCATTATATTGCTTCAGGAGGTTGACGTGGCACAGCTGGGTCTTCCGCCGCCTATCTGGAGTTTCTATGACGTAGTTGTTGTTGTTTCTGCACTCTTTGACGCAGTAGGGTCCTGAAAATCTGTTTTGTAAAGGTGAACCTGGGATAGGAAAATAGGCAAGGACGAAGTCTCCCGGCTTGAATTTTCTTACTTTGCTGGTCTGGTCGTAATGAGTCTTCATTCTCACCTGGGCTTTCAATAGATTATCATGGGCAAAGCGGTGGACTCTCTCTAGAATGTGTTGAAGGTTTTGAAGAAACTGGGGCACATTCTGATGCTCACTGAAGGTGGCATCTCTGAGAGAGTCTTTGAAAGCCTTAAGGGGAGTACGGCACTTACGGCCGTAGAGCATCTCATAAGGAGATACTCCTAGGGACTCATTGGGGAGACTTCTGAAAATACACATTATTAGGTCAATCTGCTTATCCCAATCCTTTGAGGTTTCACTACAAAACTTTTTCAAGAGTGCTTTGATGGTCTGATGACTACGTTCAAGAGAACCCTGTGAAGCAGGATGATAGGGGCTGGACAATACCTGTTTGATGTTGAACTCCTCCAGTGTCCTTTTGAAGAGATCACTGGTGAAGTTGGTGCCACAGTCACTTTGAATCTCCCTGGGAAATCCGTATTGAGTGAAGATCTTCAATAGATGTTTGATAACCGTAGCAGCCGTGATGTTCTTCACTGGAACTGCTATGGGAAATCTGGTGGTAGGACACAGGATGGTTAGGATGTAGGCGTTACCTGAACTGGTCCGAGGTAAAGGACCAACACAGTCTATTATGAGTCTGTGGAAAGGTTCCGCAGGCACCTGTATGGGAATCAGTGGTGCTCTGGGAATGGAGACGTTCGGTTTGCCTGGCATCTGACATGTATGACACTGTTTTACGTACTGTTTGACGTTATTTACCATACCTGGCCAGTAGTAGTCTTGACGAATCCCATGGTAAGTCTTGTTGAAGCTGTAGTGGGAGAATGCTCCGTGGGCCAGGTGTAGAATAGTGGGCCGCAGGCTGGTGGGAATCACAAGTTGTTCGATGTTGGCCCAATCGTCCTCCTCCTTCAGTTTACTGGGTCTATATCTGCGGTAGAGCAAGTCGTTCTCTAGGAAGAACCCAGGAATACTGTCGGGTTGAGTCTCAGCCTGGAAAAACAATGGTGTTAAAGTAAGATCTTCCCTCTGCAACTTACGGAACTCCAACTTGGTCAGATGCGGGGGGAGTTTCTGAGGGTCTTGAGGGACAGCGGTAGCAGTAGAGTCAGCTGGCTGTGGACGTGCGGCTTGTGCACGGGTGGTCACGAGAACCGGAGGAGAAACTTCATCACTCTCTTGAACCTCTGCTGGAACATACTCAAGAATAGGGTTTATTGGCACAGAGTTACACACCTGGGGTTTGTCCATGACGATCAGGTTGGTCGGTTGCAGGTCTTCTGCCAAGTCGTTGCCTAGGAGAAGTTGCACTCCAGGCATGGGAAAAGGCTTTTCCCTGACGGCGACTTGGACTTCTCCGTTCACGTAGGGACAATCCAGGTGGACTCTGGCGAGAGGGTATGGAGTGGTAGCAGTGAGGTCAGTGATGAAGACTGTTTCCCCGGTGTAGACTATGTTGGGCACAGCCGACTTCAAGATGATCGATTGTAGAGCCGCTGTGTCCCTCAAGATCTTCAATTTGAAACGTCCCTCCGGATTTGAACCGTTGGCAGAGACAGTTCCAGTATACAGGTGGTTACTGAAAAGAGAAAGATCATTAACATCAACACCAACATTCATCACAGGCTTACCGGACTTAGGAGGAGTTGGTTTGGGTCGTTGTTGGTCAGTGGTTCCCTTGTATTGAGACTTACCACACTTGTCTATGGTATGTCCATAGAGTCTACAATACTTGCAGTACAGTTGTGAACCAGCTTGATCGGGGCTCACCTTCTCGTAACTGTACCACGACTTCTTACTGGAGGATGGTTCAGGTGTCAGCCGGTGGATGAGGCTGTAAGTGTCAGCCGACTTAGCACACTTCAGGTAGTCGGTTTCTTCTTTATCTGCTAAGTAGAGGCGGACAGGAGGCGGCACACGTCTCAAGAATTCTTCAACAAGCATCAGGTTGACGAGTTCTGTAAAAGTAGAGACATGTGCTGCTTCCAGCCATTTCATGAAATACCTCCGTTTCGTGTTAGCAAACTCAAGGAAGGTAGTGGTACTTGCCTTCAGGTGGTCACGGAATTTCCTTCTATAACTTTCTGTGGAAAGTAGGTAGGCGTCCAACACTGCTTGTTTTAGAGTGTAGTAGTCATTCTCAGACGCCAAAGTACTGAGTGTGACTGCAGCTCTACCTGTAAGATGGACTCTGAGAAGTGTGGCCCATTGGTCAACAGGCCAACGGAGTTGATTAGCAAGGGTTTCAAAGGTGGTGAAAAACACATCAACTTCTGCTTCTACAAAGGATGGCATTAACTTACTTGCATGTGATATATTAAAACTGACGGGAAGATTGGCAGTAGCTTGTTGGCGTTGAGTGAAGTGGGAAGTTTCCAAGGCGATTTCACGTTGACGACACTCTAGAGCCAGAGTTGCTTGTTGCTTGTCATGTTCGCGTTGCATCTCCAACTCGCGTCGTTTGGTTTCAAGCTGTACTCGTTCCCGCTCCTGGAGTAGTGCAACCTCACGTTCTTGGAGGGCGAGTCCTCGTTCGTGTTCTTCTCTCCTCAAAGCAGCTTCGCGTTCTCTGAGGGTGATTTCTCGTTCTTGTTCTTCCCTCCGTATGGCAGCCGCTCGTTCTTGTTGTTCGCGGGCTTCCCTTTGCTGCTCACGTTCAATCTTAGCCAGCTCTAGTTTAAGTTTCATCGTTGCCAAGTCAGTTTTATCTGCAATATAGTAAGTTTCATGAATTTCAGAGTCTATCTTACCTTGCTCTAAATAGTAATCCAGCAACAGGTTGTGTAGGTCATTTTTGTTGGCTTGGTAGGGAACTTCTAGTTGATACTCATGTGCAAGAGTTTGTAATTCAGTCCTCTTGGCACGACTTAAAGTCCCTATTTCACCTGCTGGATTTGCACGGAAAGTTTGGAGACGAAACATGGTGAAATTAGCAAATAAAGGTACACGAATATTCAATAGTGAAATGTCAGAAACAGGACAACGTGGTAACTGGTACCTATCCTGTGTGATCTTTAACAATTAACGTTAAGTGAAAAATATTAAATGATTAGATTAAATCAAGGGCGCAGGAAATCTTGTACCCGGTACTCATGTAAGAGAATAAGGGCAAGAAAATCCTACTAACAAATGAAACAAAGTTTCGAAAACAAATGAAACAGTCAAATGCTTCAAAAGTAAAATTGGTAGTCCAAGGATGTAGGCATACCTTGCCAAGTCTCTATAGGACATAAAGCAAGTTTTTCCCACTGAATTTAATATGATACTTACAGAATTAGCGAACTTTTGTGCTCTGAAAAAATAAGCTAATTCCCTACCGTTGTATGTATCATCATCTCTGACTGACGTGTAGGGGTGCGAGGTGTCAACTGGTGACGAGAACTGCTGCTGAGGTCCCAATTCAGCAACTAAAGTTCGAGCTAGAGGAACTATGGCCCTCTTTGTCCTCCTACAGTCAGATTGCAGAAGATTGGGTACTCTTGACCCGGGGCAGACCACAGTACCAGGGTACCAATATGATGATCTGTCAGAATGAGAAATATTCAAGGGACATAGATGGTAAACACGAGTAATAACACGGAGGGAGAGATGACCAATTAAGAGTATGACTGCGGCCTACAGTCACCACGTAATCCAAAGTTGTCTCACCTTCACTATATGTTACTCTCGTAATGCACAATACACCGCACCTTATAAAAATGAAATTGAATATGAAAAATAGTAAAGCTACGTTAACAAAGTTAAATACGCTTACCATAAATTACCACTTGGCACCAGTACCTGAGTGAAGCTCCTAGGACAGGCCCCCATATAACTTGTGACGGTAACGCGTTGGTGTTCGGCTGTTTAAGGCTAGGGGTATGGCCTCGTCACATAGTTATAAAAAAAAAATAGAAAAAACTGGAACTTCGTCTGTGGTAAGGTAAGGAGAAGACACACAAAACACAAGTAAACTTTAACAATGAAATTTTAATTACGTTAAATAAATCAAAACATGAATAAAATGCACAAACAAATTCTTATAATAAAATCAATCAATCAAAATAATAAGAATAATTAAATGACACAATGAAAAGTTACGTTAAGGCAAAATAACAAGAAGTGCAATACAAAGTAAATGGGAGGTATTTGGAATATTGGCTTAAAGCCACCACTTCTCTCAGTACACGCTAGCGTCTAGCTGGGAGGAGTGGTGACAACGAGAGCACTGAACATTCTGAGGTCTGAAGTTGGGGCGACCCCAGACATCAAGTAGTATGGGGGGGCGAGTGCAGGTGCAGCCAGACCGGCGACCAATCAGCGGAGCCGGTAGCGATCAACATGTAGTTTGGTGGTTGGAGTCCGAACAGGTGGCTGGCTGCATACGTTTTGCTCACCCTGGCAAGCCTTGCTGGTGTTGTTGTCATTGTTGGACATGTCTTCCATAGTCGTTTTATATAATTTCGACGACGTAATTATGGAGGGAAGAGCAGGCTCAATCTCTTGAAGGAGATTATCGTCACAATATATATATATATATATATATATATATATATATATATATATATATATATATATATATATATATATATATATATATAACAAAAATCCTTTGAAATGGTTAAACTCCCAATCTTAAACAAATAACACTTGAAATGCAAAAATGCCCATTTGAGAAATTAACCCTTGAAATGAGTAAATGAATATGAGACAATGATTGACGAAACACAAAGACAAGCAGGAATAATTATGTAAGTTAGATCATGGCTGGTTTGGACTAGATAAGTTAAGATACAGCAGTTAGGGAATGTAGATTAAGTTAGGTAAAGCAAGTTACGTTACTTTAGGATAGGTAAGATAAGTTATGTAAGTTAGGTTGTGCAGGTTAAGTTAAGTAAGATAGGTAATGTAAGGTAAGTCCTGTTAGGATAGGTAAAGTTATGTTATGCAGGTTAAGTTATGTACGATAGGTAAAGGTATGGTAAGTTAAGTTAGGATAGGTAAAGTCAGGTTTAGGAACGTTACGCTAACTAAGCAACATTGGGTGGAGAGGATAGGATACGTAGGATTGGGACAGTGTAGTTCTGAGAACAGTTTTAGGGTAAAGTGACTAAGAAAATATATTTTAACAGAAGCGTCGGTATTGTATGAAAAGCTGAACTAGTTACATTTTGGAGAGAAATTTTATGACTGAAGATGACTTAAAGAATAACATGATGGACGGAGAGTTTCTTTGATGAACGAATGTGTCTGAGAGAACAACTTTTTGGTGAACGAAGGTGAATTAGAGATCTCTTTGATGATTCTGAGAATAACTTTGATTAACTTTGACGTCTCTTGGAATAACTTTGTGGACATGAGAATATCTTTGGATAACTCTGAGATTAACTTTGATATCTTTGAAACAACTTTGATGAACGAGAGTGAGTTAGAGATTACCTTTGTTAACTCTGAGATCAACTTTGATGAACAAAAGTGAGTTAGAGATTACATTTGATGACTCTAAGATGAACTTAGATGTCTCTGAGACAAACTTTTATAACATAGAAATTAACTTTAATGACCAAAAGTGAGTTAGAGAATACCTTTGATGACTCCGAGAATAACTTTGATGAACAAAGATGTTTTGGAAAGTTTCTCTGAAGAACGAAGGTGACTCCGAGAATAACTTTGCTGTCTCTGAGAAAATCAGTGAGGACTTTGAGAATGACTTCTGAGAACATGAGTAGTATTTTGTTAACTCAGAGAATAACTTTGGTGACTCTGAGAAAATCGGTGATGACTTTGAGAATGACTTCTGAGAACAAGAGTAACTTTGATGTCTTTGAGTAAGTCCTTGATGTCTCGAAGAGTGTCTTTGACTATATTTCTTACTTAACGACATATAATTTTAGTTAGGAACAATGATGAATATGACTATTTTAGCAAAGTGAAAGGCTACTTTAGTTAAGAATAGTGATGGAAAGAGGTTATACATGACTATTTCAGATGAGAGAAGTGATATTTCAGTTAAGAAATGACAGGGAAACATGATGAAGTAACTATTTTTATTTGACTGATGAATACTTGTAGTTAAGGAAAAAGACAAACATGACGAAGGAGACTATTTTGTGCTCCCCAAAGTATAATGTCCGTTAAGAACAGCGATGAAAGATATCTTTGGTTATTTTTCTTACTTGACAAAACATAATTTTAGTTAAGAACAATGATGATGAATATGACTTTTTCTGTTGATTGATGGATAATTTTAGTTATGAAATGACAATGAAACATGAAGAACATGGATATTTTTCTGATGACTAGGGAATAAGTTTAGTTATGAACAGGGTTGGAAAGATTCCTTTGACTATTTTTGGTTGATTGGATAATAAGTTTAGTTGAGAAATGAGGAAAGTGACTATGTTTTAGTTGATTGGCGAAAGATTTTTAGTTAAGAAGTTACAAGAAAAGGTTTGTCTTTGTAAATTTGGAACTGAATAAAGTGTAGATTTGTTTAAGAATGGGGTTGGTAGAACTATTAAGCTGACGACGACGAGAATTACTTTGACACAGTTTTGTAAATAAAAACTGAGTGACTAAAATTGTTGAGGGGACTGTATTGCCGTATAATATTATTTGACAAAGAACTAGTTAGTGAATGGAAGAAACAAATTGGTTTAAAGAAACAAAGAACATAAAAAAAATTGAGGTTAAGTAGGGGAATGAACACAGTGAACATACGGTGAACACAGAAAACATGTAAGAAAAAGTTGATGAATAGAGTGAGCATGCAGGGAGTATGAACTTATAGAGAATATGAAAACATGATAAGGAACATAGGGAATACAAGAATGAACACTGAACATGTGAAGAACAAGCTAAGAACATTGAGAACATGAATATTGAGTATAAAAGTTATACAGAGAACATATGATGTACATGAAAACCTGACAAAGAACATAGTGAACATACGGGGAAAATGGTAGAAAACAGAAAAAAATGAGAAAAACAGGTGAAAAGAATTGAACTGAGCATGCTGTGAACATTTGTAGAACATGGAATGAACACAGTGAACATACGGTGAACGCAGAAAACATGTAAGAAAAAGTTGATGAATAGAGTGAGCATGCAGGGAATATGAACTTATAGAGAATATGGAAACATGATAAGGAACATAGGGAATACAAGAATGAACACTGAACATGTGAAGAACAAGCTAAGAATTGAAATCAACTATTTTTTTCACATATTATGCTAACACCATATGTCTATATGGTGAGAGATGTAACGAAAATGGACTAAGTCATACTTTTATTTAAAAATGTCATTTTGGGCTGCAAAAGTTGATTGCGTTACGTTACGTTACGTTACATTGTGTTACAGAGGGCTAAAAGGGGTAGACGCCAATATTTTATATGGTGAGAGATTTAATGAAGATGGACTAAGTCATACTTTCATTTAAAAACGATATTTGGTCTGTAGAAAGTTGATTTGCGTTACGTTACGTTACGTTACGTTACATTGTGTTATAGAGGGTTAAAACTGGTATACCGTAATATTCATATGCTATGAGATGTAATGGAGATATTGTGTTTGGCTAAATGAGTTCACATTTCAATAATGATATTCGGACAACAGCCAGAAAGTTGATCTCTACGTTACTTAATGATGATATAATGCGATGCAATCGTGTGCTAATATTTTATTTGTGTTAGAATGTAAGGGCTATAGGAGTTTGTCTAGACTTGCATACATTTTCAAACGCTATTTATGTAGGCAGTAGAAAGACTGGTTTCCCATTACGCTACATTGACTGTGTTACAAGAACTGAAAAAACAGACTTAACCCAGACCTATTTCACTATCGACTCACCGGTCTTATTCTCATCGATTGGTGTTTACATTGGATGACGTAGGTCTTAAGAGAGACAGCCTTGATGGAGAAAGATACGTGAACAGCGGCATCAGGAGAAAGGAAATGATGTTACTTTCCCCAACTACTAAATGATCTGGAGAGAGAGAGAGGGAGAGAGAGAGAGAGAGAGACTGAGAGACTGAGAGACAGAGAGACAGAGAGACAGAGAGACAGAGAGACAGAGAGATAGAGAGAGAGAGAGAGAGAGACTGAGAGACTGAGAGACAGAGAGACAGAGAGACAGAGAGATAGAGAGAGAGAGAGAGAGACTGAGAGACAGAGAGACAGAGAGACAGAGAGATAGAGAGAGAGAGAGAGAGAGAGAGAGAGAGAGAGAGAGAGAGAGAGAGAGAGAGAGAGAGAGAGAGAGGGAGAGAGAGAGAGAGAGACTGAGAGACAGAGAGACGGAGAGAGAGAACAGCAAATTATGATTTGTTATAATAATAAGATTGAAGACCAGCTTATGACTGGATAATCTTTAAAAAAATGCTATTTCAGCAAAGAATGGTGATACTAAAGCTTAGTTAAACATCCGGTCTGGGAAGAGGGCAGTGATGGTTCGGCCATGGAGGGGGTGGTAGGGGTAAGGGTAAGTGTGGTGGACGGGGAGAGGGTAAGGGCCATCCCTTTACATTGTCTATCTCAGTACGCCTCAATCCGCCGCGAAGGTGAGACCTTGACAAGATAGCTCTGCACAGCTGTAATGGATGGATGTAGGATGAAGAGGTGATGGAGATTGAGTAAACATGCATACATTTCAATGATCACAGTTAACAAGAACAATTTGTAGGTAGAGATCGCGTCTCCGTGACGATGTGAAATGTTTCTCTCTTTTAGTAAACGCTAACCTACTGACTTTGACTGAGTTTACTAAGTGAAGTGTTGTGTGGTGGACTTTAGAGAGGGAGAGAGAGAGAGAGAGAGAGACAGAGAGACAGAGAGAGGCACAGAGAGACAGAGAGACAGAGAGAGAGAGAGGCAGAGAGAGAGAGAGAGAGAGAGAGAGCCAGAGAGAGAGACAGAGAGAGACAGAGAGAGAGACAGCGAGAGACAGAGAGAGACAGAGAGACAGAGAGACAGAGAGAGACAGATCGTTACTCTTAAAATGTTATTTGGGCAAAGAACGAATGAAGTTGGTATATTGTCCACGTTACATTAATGATATTGGGTAAAGAATGAAGTTAGCATATTGGTCGTGTTACCTTACAAGGTTATAAGGGTGAGAGTGAAGGGGGGCTCGAAAATTGACATAGTGGTCATCCTAAGTGAAATGGAGAAAGATACGTGAACAGCGGCAGCAGGAGAAAGGAAAATGATGTTACTTTCCCCAACTATTAAATGATCTGGAGAGAGAGAGAGAGAGAGAGAGAGAGAGAGAGAGAGAGAGAGAGAGAGAGAGAGAGAGAGAGACAGAGACAGAGACAGAGAGAGAGAGTTCTTGACACACTATGTAACCCGCATATAATGTAGAGAGAGAGAAGCTGTATAAATAATCAGATAGCTTGTTAATCAATGTGTGTCAAACTCCCAGGACTGCATTTTGGAATTTGTATGTTGCGCTCATGGCTCACCTTTGAGAAAGAACATTGTCACACTCAATGCTATGTGCCGGTGAGAGCTGTGTCATGAGAGAGTATGGTATGCCATATTGCTGTCACTCCCAGCAGTGTGGTGGTGGTGATGGTATGTGGGTATGTCCTGCTATGTGGATGGAGGGAAGGGGGAGGGGGGGAGTGGGGAGGGGGGGGGTATGACTGACTGACTATGTTAGAGTTTGATGATGACATTCGCAACAGTTAGGCCTCAGCCTTTGAAGAGGTAACCCATGTGGACATGTGGTGTCACTCCTCATAGCTACGTGGTAGGTATAGCCCACATATCCTTAGCGCTCTGGAAGCAGAGAGGGTACATAAACTGTCATTCTTTAAGAAAAAATAATGACTACTTTCACACACAAACCCACTGCCAGCTGTTACCTCCCTTTCCCCTCCTTCTCCCCCTCTCTCACGCTCCCCTCAACACTTCCTGTCCGTGTAGGGGGAGAACTAATGGACGTCATTGATATCCTCTCAGGTATTGGGGCTCCCCCCTCCCTTCACAACATAACCTACACTCCCCCTCTTCCCCCTACATGACTGCATACCAACCACTTAGCTTCCAACCCCAACATGACACTCTCTCAAGTGACGCCTGGCCGGATGCCACGCGTCATAACATCCGGGAAATTCCCCTCCCAAACCCTCCGCGACGACGACGACGACGCGCACCACCTGGCACCCATCAACATGACTTACTCTCTTTCCTGACCACATACCCAAACACCGGACGCTCACACGCGTCCGAAACACACCAAAACTTCCAGGAAAATCCCAAAAAAACCCTCTGCGACGACGACGACGCGCTGCGACTACGACGTCGCGCCTCACCTGCTCAGATGGCACTCAAGAGTGCCACCTGGGGCAGCTGGTGCGCGTCGCCGTAGTCGTACTTTACACTACTCACGGTACGTGTATACAGAGGTGACACAACTGGTGACACAACTCGTGACACACCTGGTGACACACCTGGTGACACACCTGGTGACACACCTGGTGACACACCTGGCAACACACCTGGTGACACACCTAGCAACACACCTGGTGACACACACCTGGTGACACTCTTGCACAGAGTAGAGTGTAACGCCTCACACTATCAGACCTACTTGTTAATATCCTCGTTAATTAAGAAATGTTTTAGTATATTTGTCAGGACACAAACAGCAGCGATACTCAGGATTAAGACGCCAAAAGGAAGTTACTAACAAGTGTTGAGAGAGCAATATTCAGATACACTGAGCGGCCAGAGACATGAAGGTTACTGAAACAACACTGTAACAGCTTCGGGGCGTGACAACACTCACCCGAAAAAATCTCCACACCTCACTAAATGACTTATTAGCCTGGGGCCAGGCGGGAGAGGACGAGAGCATGACGCAAGGGGGAACACAAGGGGAAACTGGGCATTTTAACAGCATACCTTCATGCAAGTGCAAGGGGGGCGGGGGGAGCAGATGTTGCACCAGATGATGGTGATGATGATGATGATGATGATGATGATGATGATGATGATGATGATGATGATGATGATGATGATGCGGGTACGGTACTAATGGGACGCGTGAGCCACAGTACGGTAACAACTGACCATGGCTAGATGACCCAAACACGCCAGCTTAGCTATCATAATAAGGGCTATGATAGCCAGGAGACCCGAGATAGCAGTGTAAATATGAGCCCGGAGGTGAGGAGGAACACGGAGTCTGTGGCTGATGTGAGAGTGTCAGGCCTGGAGGCTGGTGAAGGTGAGAGGGACAGGTGAAGGTGAGAGGGGCCGGTGAAGGTGAGAGGGGTGGGTGAAGGTGAGAGGGGCAGGTGAAGGTGAGAGGGGCTGGTGACGGTGAGAGGGGCTGGTGAAGGTGAGAGGGGCCGGTGAAGGTGAGAGGGGCGGGTGAAGGTGAGAGGGGCGGGTGAAGGTGAGAGGGGCTGGTGAAGGTGAGAGGGGCGGGTGAAGGTGAGAGGGGCTGGTGAAGGTGAGAGGGGCGGGTGAAGGTGAGAGGGGCTGGTGAAGGTGAGAGGGGCTGGTGAAGGTGAGAGGGGCGGGTGAAGGTGAGAGGGGCTGGTGAAGGTGAGAGGGGCGGGTGAAGGTGAGAGGGGCTGGTGAAGGTGAGAGGGGCACAAGACCAGCTGGGAGCGTGACAGGGTCACTACAGGGCGGGACAGGTAGGGTCCGCAGCCACTGGAGGGAGGTGAAGGGACCAACAGGAGATGAGTGCATCCATTAGTGATGAGTGGGGCCGCAGTGGGCCACAGTGGAGCCACAGCGGGGCTAATGTGGGGCTACAGTGGGACCACAGTGGGGCCACAGCGGGGCCACAGTGGGGTCACAGTGGACCCACAGCGGGGCTAATGTGGGGCTACAGTGGGACCACAGTGGGGCCACAGCGGGGCCACAGTGGGACCACAGTGGGGCCATAGCGGGGCCACAGTGGGGCCAGAGCGGGGCCACAGTGGGGCCACAGTGGGGCCACAGTGGGACCACAGTGGGGCCACAGTGGGACCACAGTGGGGCCACAGTGGGACCACAGTGGGGCCATAGCGGGGCCAGAGCGGGGCCACAGTGGGGCCACAGTGGGGCCACAGCGGGGCCACAGCGGGGCCACAGTGGGGCCACAGCGGGGCCACAGTGGGGCCACAGCGGGGCCACAGTGGGGCCACAGTGGGACCACAGTGGGGCCACAGCGGGGCCAAAGTGGGGCCACAGCGGGGCCAGTGGGACCACAGTGGGGCCACAGCGGGACCACAGTGGGGCCACAGTGGGGCCACAGTGGGGCCACAGCGGGGCCACAGCGGGGCCACAGCAGGGCCACAGTGGGGCCTCAGCGGGGCCACAGTGGGGCCACAGCGGGGCCACAGTGGGGCCACAGTGGGGCCACAGTGGGGCCACAGTGGGCCACAAGATGGCCCTGGGGATGGCCCTGGAGGAGGAGGAGGGAAGACGCTGCTCCAGACGGGGCCACAAGATGGCCCTGGAGATGGCCCTGGAGGAGGAGGAGGAGGGAAGACGCTGCTCCAGACGGGGCTACAAGATGGCCCTGGAGGAGGAGGAGGAGGAGGGAAGACGCTGCTCCAGACTGGGCCACAAGATGGCCCTGGGGATGGCCCTGGAGGAGGAGGAGGAGGGAAGACGCTGGTCCAGACGGGGCCACAAGAACAAGGAGGAAGGGGCCCATATTACCCGACAAGATAATGGCGGTGGAAACGTTTTGGAGGAGTCGATAAATGATGTAATTAGCGTTAGGACGCGAGGGGCGGGGGAGATAACTCGTGTCTACCAGTTGGTGTCTTACACAAGAGTGATCAGGCGGCGCGTCATGGCTGCTGCCTACACAACCTTGGCACAAGAGTGATCAGGTGGCGCGTCATGGCTGCTGCCTACACAACCTTGGCACAAGAGTGATCAGGCGGCGCGTCATGGCTGCTGCCTACACAACCTTGGCACAAGAGTGATCATGCGGCGCGTCATGGCTCCTGCCTACACAACCTGGGCACAAGAGTGATCAGGTGGCGCGTCATGGCTGCTGCCTACACAACCTGGGCACAAGAGTGATCAGGCGGCGCGTCATGGCTCCTGCCTACACAACCTGGGCACAAGAGTGATCAGGCGGCGCGTCATGGCTCCTGCCTACACAACCTTGGCACAAACATTAGGCTGTAGAAGAGGCTGTAGTTTACCTCGGCTGCCAGTTAATTGGTAATCAGTGATTCGATAAATTACTTGACAGAGAAAGTTATGTTTGGGGCAATGGAGTCTGTGGCGTCATGACTGGAGTTTTGCATGGCGGGGGCGGATAGATTCTGTTGTGAATAGGATGGTGATTGGGGGTAATAGATTGAACAAGTATGGATAGATGAGAGGCTATGAACGATGCAATGAATGGGTTTATTAGCGTTGAAATGGAAAGAATAATGGATAGAAGATATGTGGAACAGAAGATAAGCGAATAGATATTGTGAGGGATCTAGATCCCTCAGCTAGTTTTCCTAGTTTCTAGATTAGGCTAGTCACTCTAGAAACTGAAGCTTTCAAAATAACATATGCTTGTTGGGTGTTGAATGAAAGCTTATGTTACGAACTATCATTTGTGAGTAGTTAGAAGTCTGTGATTGCTCTGTAGAGAGAATTACAGAAATTTTCCTGTTTCTGGGAAGTAGGATGGGAGTTACTTGAAAAAAAAACGTTAGAGGTGGGGGGGAGAGTGGGGTGAACGCTGCCTTGCCCCCCTCCCCCACCATGTGAGACAGTACGCCACTGTCATAGGCCTCTCCCTCCTTGTGACGTCACAGGACGCCCGAGGGTGACGGAGGCCTGTGACTGGTTTAGGCACGAGGAGCCGTGCCGGCTTCAAGCTGATTGGTCTAGACAAGGTAGGGAGGAGGTAGGGGTATTTGAGTTTTCCCGCCCGCCAGGGAGTTAGTTTGAATTGGGCGGCCATGGGAGGAAGCAGTGTTTGGTGGGGGTGGCACGCCGGCTACCTCCACCCCCCCCCGTTAATCGCTTCTGTCGTCCAAATTTCTCATTGCATATGGCAAACCTGCCACCAGGGGTTGTGTCAAGGCCCAATTAACTGAATTGGGGCCAAGGATTTATGGAAGAAACAGTAAAAACCTAAGAGACAGTTGACTGTGTTCACCAATGGGGCAGCTGGTGCCTCATGGTGTAACAGGTGGGTCGAGTATCCTGTCTAGTGGCAATGGACAATTGGTGTTGGGCAGTGTAAGTGAGTGTGATATTACAGGCCCATGTTGGACTTTGCATTCCGCCAGGCTGCGTCAGTGTGGGGACGCCGCCGGCCATTGTCACCCCAGTGTAGAACAAGGCAGGTTCTAGCTTGATGGGGTTGTGGTTCCCCAGCCGCGTGGGTACTCCTGTGGGAGGCAGCCTGCCAGCCCGTGGCCACCCGCGCGGCCAAACCCTACCCCCACCCCGCCCGCCAGCTCAGCAGGTGGGGTGCTATGACGTCATGCGCTACCCGTGGCCACCCCAGGCCACCCAGCCGCCTGCCCGCGTGCCAGTCCACCCACCCACCTGCCCGCACGCCAGGCCAAACCCCACCCCCCTCTCTCAGCTCGGGAGGGGCGCTGTGGCCACATGCCTTGGCCACATGCCTTGGCCACTTTCCCGGGACAGCCTAGGGCCACATCGTGTCGACGCATGAGGAGCAAGCAAGCTAAGTGTTGTCAGCTAGTGTGGTAGTGACTTGGGAAATGAGGAAAAAAATAAGGGAAAGAGGGCAGTAGAAAGGAGTACTATTACAGTGTGATGGGTACCGGTGGAAATTCCCGGTAAGAGTTATCTCAGAGCCTCGCCAGGCTAGAGAAGCAGCTGAGTGACAGCTGTCAGTGGGATCCAGGTGTTTGATAGGGGCGGTACCTGGAGATAGATATTATACACGGGACCACACTGTATGTTAGTAGACTGACTAGAGTATGTAACCAGTCAGTGTAGAGATTTACCATATAAGTGATCCAGCCTGTCGATTCTATATAATCGTTCAGACTGGATTAATGCCATAGAGTACCGTAAAATTATAATCATTAGAGGTAGGCAGGGATGTCAGTGGGGACCCCTGAAGTCTGTGTAGTTAGTTACATATTACTTGGTGATATAATTTTCATTGATTATGTGAATGCTATTTCTATGTGTTCATTTGCATGTTTATGTACTGTGTTGTGTGGTAAGTCAGTAGGTGTGATTGCTGACTGATTGCCTAATGATGTCATTAGCATGTGGGGTATGCTGACGGCATCATTATGTTGCAGGTTCGTGCAGTGTTGTTATCAGTTTATACGATATTATTGCCCCAGGAACTGTGTTGAGGGTTTAAGGGACCTCTAGGATTATTCAGGGGAATTCACAGTACTTATTGAGAGCAGGCAATTGATGGGTTAATTGCCTTGCTGAGGTAAGTGTGTGTGTGTTCACAGTGTTCCTTTGCAATCGGGTGCAAGTAAAAGAGGGGGGCAGTAATATTAGTATACTTTTGTGTGTTGCACAACCGTGTGTCATTATTGTGTGGGCACAGTAATTAGCGAGTTGCAGTAGCCGCAACCATATGTGGGTAGTGCTTTTATGATGTTGCATGCCATTGTAGTGTGACCTATGTAACGCTGGGGTTACTTTGTTTCTTTAAGTTGTGTTGAGGACTTAAGGATTCAGTGAGTTAATTAAGTAAGGGGTAATTAACTGGATAAGGGGTGCACACTTAGTATTGTGGAGTGAGTGAGGGCTGTTATAAGAGAAACAGTGTTGAGCTTGAATGAGATACGTCTCGGGAGCAATTAATTGTCCATGTGACAATTAATTGACCACTCTAGCTAATTATGTAATTAGCCTTCTCATCATGAATTCACGTAGTGGGAGAGGATCTGTCAGAGTCTGTCAGTACTTGTGTTAACGTAATATGCTCGAGACTAATTACCTTTCAGGGGTATAGCAATTAGTGGCTCAGGTTAATTAGTGGAGTAATTAACATTAGAGAGCTCCGGTGACTCGGTAAAGCGAGGTCATGGAGCTAGCATAAATCGTTGTATTAATCATATCCTGTCTGAGGACAGTGGATTATTGGCACATCTTGTTAATTAGGGTAATTAACTCCTTTCCCGTGAATTCACAGTGTTTGATGAGACCTGCTTAGGCAGTGCGGAATGAGACGTATTTCTGGATGATTAATTATCGGTCCTCGTGACAGTTAATTGATCGCTTAGAATTAATTAGGGTAATTAACACTCACTAATAATTTTTTGACACAGACTGTGGAGAAGCTACCAAGTTAGGGTAGGCTTAGTTAACGTAATTCAATGGGGATGTAATTAGTGGTCCGTTTGACCTTAATTGAGAATTTCTCACTGAATACTTGCAAGGAGTCAAGTGTGATGTAATATATGTTGAGTAGTGTTAACAAGAGAGAGACAAGTGTTAAAGATTAACGTAGAGTATCATCATGTTGTTGTCTAGTGGGAGACAATTGTTTGTGATTACTGTAGTACTTTGTTGCTGACTGCTGCGATCAGTCAATTAACGTAATTAATCACTTAAGGCAATTTCTTTTGGTTGTCGTCCGGTGACGAGAGTAGAGTCATCTAGGGATCTGTGGAGCTGTGTCCCAGAATCCCGCCTTGCCTATCTTTGTTGCTGTTTACAACAGGGCAACTTCTTGTTGGGAGTTGCAAAGAGTGTTCACACTGGGTTGTGATAGGGGGGGGGAGTCACTGTTGGACTCCCGCCTAGTTACGTGGGTCTCTCCTGGGGGGCGGGAGGACCCTAAGTTTGTGATTATAGTAGCTGTCAGGGAAACCGAGACACTATTGATTGCCTGCTTGTGTCTTTGTCTTCAGTGGATATCCTTCATTTGTTCAGTTAGTTCATGTTGTCAGCCCGAAGTGTCAGCAAGATGGAGCCTGCTGTCACTTCTCGCAGGGCTGTTGAATAGCTGTGTTGCAAATGCCACTTGATGTACAATAACGTAACCATTCGCTGTGGTGTAACTTAGTCTGTGATAATTTTCTTTGATTTGCGATATTGCGTCATCAGTGGGCACACCTGTGTTCAGGTTAGTTCAGTATGCAGCCTCACAGCAAGGGTTGCTAGTTAGCGGTTTGTTATCGTGCCACTGGATTGACATTAACGTAATTTAAACTCGGTAATGTAGTAGTTAGTCTCTTGTTATTAATAAATTGTTATGTTATAGAAAACAGTCTTTGATGTCAACCCTTCAACCATATTATTCCACCATATTTCTGCATATCATTATTAAATGTTGATGTGATCTTGATAAGGCGGCTGTTCTTGGGAATTCGAATTCCAATTCATAGCGCCACATCAAATATAAATATTTGATTGTGAGAACCCGTCGGTTACCCTTTATTAGTTTTAACGTCCTGTTTAACTAGGAGGAGCCAGCGGCCTATTGTGGACAGGTTTCCACCCTTGATGGTGGAGGCCTGGCGGTTTGCTCCCGCTTTTCCTTTTTCTACTGGACTCATGCTTAACTGCCGTGAGCAGACTTTAAACTTGTAGTCCACCTCCTAAGGGAGGTAGGCGTAGAGAAAAATCTCACAGCTGGCGCCCAACGTGGGGCTATGCAACTTGGGTTCGAGCTAATGAAGTGTAGTCTTATTGATTTTTAAAGTAACATAAGATATCATTGCAGAATATTGTGGAACAGTATTGTTGGAGGTATGTTTTGTGCATGGTTGTCACACTTAGGTACACACACACCACACACACTGTATGAAAGAGGTATTTCATGGTAAATATGGGGAAATCTGTCTGGCTTTTGTGGCTGCTAGCTAGTGGACATTGACACACTCATTGATGAGGGGTGTCAGCTCAGCAGCAGGTGTCGTGGACACCCAGCCAGCGTGCAACAGGGGTTGCAAGAGTGCACTCAGGATCTGCCTGAGGTGCAAGACACCACCTACCTGAGGGTAGAAGAAGCTTCAAGAAGTGACCTCAAGATTGAGAGGTCTTATTGGACGACACTGTAGTTGTCAAGGGTGTCATAGGAGTGTAGTCGTTATTACACAGTTGGATCTTAGTGGGAGGTCGCGCCACCAGAGTAGGATCCGAGTAGACTTCTTTAGAAAAGGGAGTAATTCATCTGTAGTTAGACAGGTGATGGAATTTCTTGCCAGAGTGGGGACTGTACAACCCCAGGAAGAATTCATGGTAGTCACTTGAGAGGTTGAGCAGAGGCTCCCGTTTGCAGAGGTGACAACAAGGCCGAGTTCGAGCCTGAAGGTGAGAGCACAGCAAGTCAGTGCTGGCTCGAGTGCAGATTGCAAGGAGGCAATCTCACACAGGGAAGGGAAGCCAAACCCACCCTAGTGCACTTAACCCGGTGACAAGGTATGAAGGTAAAGATGCCTGGCTTGGCAGTTCTGAGAAAGACGATTCGATGGATGCATACATCGATCGCTTTTTGAAGAAAGGCTGCCAATGCAAGATGGCAAAGGTCATTTTGGGCTGGTGATTTTCCATGGTTCAGATCCCCAGCAGCATAATGATTTTGTTCTTTAAGGATTGCCTTGGTAAAGGGTTATAGTAGATCTGCAGAGGGAATGCTGATCACATTCCAAGTTAGGTCCAGGGAGAAATAGACAAGAGAGTTTGACAGATGTCAAAAGTTTCGCTTGAGTCCTTGTTAGAGTAGTGAGACCTAGGGAAAGCAAGGGAGGGATCCCAGGCTCAGTAGGGGAGCATAGGTACTTGTAGAAGAGGGTTTTCTCCCGGATAGTTCAGTCGGTAGAGCAAGACCGGCTGGTGTTGGGCAGTTGGACAGTGAGAGTGATCCTGTCAACTTGTTGCTAGGTCAGGTGGAGGACTGACAGTAAGTCCTTTGTAGGCTGAGGGGAGTGTAGAAGTGCTTCACCGGTAAGGCCACACCAATGTGTTGCTCATGTGTCCAGTATGACACAGACCGAGGATGGAAATGGGAGGTTCAGTGATGGAAATGGTTGCGAGGTGTTGAACCGGCCAGGACCAGAGCTGGAGCCGAACATGTTGCGACTCCAAGGTCGGGCAGCACCACCAGGGTGATCCGGTGGTAGTGCACAGAGACCCTCAGGCCAGGATGTATAGGAAACAGAGTTTCACACTCCACACTTGTTTAGCTAGTACACCTGTTGGGCAGGTGTGTGTAGAAAAACTAGCTGGTGTTTTGAATGTATTTTCCTTGCAGGAAAATATATTCTTTAGTGGGAGGTTGTGTAAGGGATCTAGATCCCTCAGCTAGTTTTCCTAGTTTCAAGATTAGGCTAGTCACTCTAGAAACTGAAGCTTTCAAAATAACATATGCTTGTTGGGTGTTGAATGAAAGCTTATGTTACGAACTATCATTTGTGAGTAGTTAGAAGTCTGTGATTGCTCTGTAGAGAGAATTACAGAAATTTTCCTGTTTCTGTGAAGTAGGATGTGAGTTACTTGAAAAAAAAACCCGTTAGATGTGGGGGGAGAGTGGGGTGAACGCTGCCTTACCCCCCCCCCCCCCCCCCCCACCATGTGAGACAGTACGCCACTGTCATAGGCCTCTCCCTCCTTGTGACGTCACAGGACGCCCGAGGGTGACGGAGGCCTGTGACTGGTTGAGGCACGAGGAGCTGTGCCGGCTTCAAGCTGATTGGTCTAGACAAGGTAGGGAGGAGGTAGGGGTATTTGAGTTTTCCCGCCCTCCAGGGAGTTAGTTTGAATTGGGCGGCCATGGGAGGAAGCAGTGTTTGGTGGGGGTGGCACGCCGGCCACCTCCACCCCCCGTTAATCGCTTCTGTCGTCCAAATTTCTCATTGCATATGGCAAACCTGCCATCAGGGGTTGTGTCAGGGCCCAATTAACTGAATTGGGGCCAAGGATTTATGGAAGAAACAGTAAAAACCTAAGAGACAGTTGACTGTGTTCACCAATGGGGCAGCTGGTGCCTCATGGTGTAACAGGTGGGTCGAGTATCCTGTCTAGTGGCAATGGACAATTGGTGTTGGGCAGTGTAAGTGAGTGTGATATTACAGGCCCATGTTGGACTTTGCATTCCGCCAGGCTGCGTCAGTGTGGGGACGCCGCCGGCCATTGTCACCCCAGTGTAGAACAAGGCAGGTTCTAGCTTGATGGGGTTGTGATTCCCCAGCCGCGTGGGTACTCCTGTGGGCGGCAGCCTGCCAGCCCGTGGCCACACGCGCGGCCAAACCCTACCCCCACCCCGCCCGCCAGTTCAGCCGGTGGGGTGCCATGACGTCATGCGCTACCCGTGGCCACCCCAGGCCACCTAGCCGCGTGCCCGCGTGCCAGTCCACCCACCCGCGCGCCAGGCCAAACCCCACCCCCCCTCTCTCAGCTCGGGAGGGGCGCTGTGGCCACATGCCTTGGCCACTTTCCCGGGACAGCCTTGTGCCACATCGTGTCGACGCATGAGGAGCAAGCAAGCTAAGTGTTGTCAGCTAGTGTGGTAGTGTCTTGGGAAATGAGGAAAAAAATAAGGGAAAGAGGGCAGTAGAAATGAGTACTATTACAGTGTGATGGGTACCGGTGGAAATTCCCGGTAAGAGTTATCTCAGAGCCTCGCCAGGCTAGAGAAGCAGCTGAGTGACAGCTGTCAGTGGGATCCATGTGTTTGATAGGGGCGGTGCCTGGAGATAGATATTATACACGGGACCACACTATATGTTAGTAGACTGACTAGAGTATGTAACCAGTCAGTGTAGAGATTTACCATATAAGTGATCCAGCCTGTCAATTCTATATAATCGTTCAGACTGGATTAATGCCATAGAGTACCGTAAAATTATAATCATTAGAGGTAGGCAGGGATGTCAGTGGGGACCCCTGAAGTCTGTGTAGTTAGTTACATATTACTTGGTGATATAATTTTCATTGATTATGTGAATGCCATTTCTGTGTGTTCATTTGCATGTTTATGTACTGTGTTGTGTGGTAAGTCAGTAGGTGTGATTGCTGACTGATTGCCTAATGATGTCATTAGCATGTGGGGCATGATGATGACGGCATCATTATGTTGCAGGTTCGTGCAGTGTTGTTATCAGTTTATACGATATTATTGCCCCAGGAACTGTGTTGAGGGTTTAAGGGACCTCTAGGATTATTCAGGGGAATTCACAGTACTTATTGAGAGCAGGCAATTGATGGGTTAATTGCCTTGCTGAGGTAAGTGTGTGTGTGTTCACAGTATTCCTTTGCAATCGGGTGCAAGTAAAAGAGGGGGGCAGTAATATTAGTATACTTTTGTGTGTTGCACAACCGTGTGTCATTATTGTGTGGGCACAGTAATTAGCGAGTTGCAGTAGCCGCAACCATATGTGGGCAGAGCTTTTATGATGTTGCATGCCATTGTAGTGTGACCTATGTAACGCTGAGGTTACTTTGTTTCTTTAAGTTGTGTTGAGGACTTAAGGATTCAGTGAGTTAATTAAGTAAGGGGTAATTAACTGGATAAGGGGTGCACACTTAGTATTGTGGAGTGAGTGAGAGCTGTTATAAGAAAAACAGTGTTGAGCGAGAGTGAGATACGTCTCGGGAGCAATTAATTGTTCATGTGACAATTAATTGACCACTCTAGCTAATTATGTAATTAGCCTTCTCATCATGAATTCACGTAGTGGAAGAGGATCTGTCAGAGTCTGTCAGTACTTGTGTTAACGTAATATGCTCGAGACTAATTACCTTTCAGGGGTATAGCAATTAGTGGCTCAGGTTAATTATTGGAGTAATTAACATTGGAGAGCTCCGGTGACTCAGTAAAGCGAGGTCATGGAGCTAGCATAAATCATTGTATTAATCATATCCTGTCTGAGGACTGTGGATTATTGGCACATCTTGTTAATTAGGGTAATTAACTCTTTTCTCGTGAATTCACAGTGTTTGATGAGACCTGCTTAGGCAGTGCGGAGTAAGACGTATTTCTGCATGATTAATTATCGGTCCTGGTGACAGTTAATTGATCGCTCAGAATTAATTAGGGTAATTAACACTCACTAGTAATTTTTTGACACAGACTGTGGAGAAGCTACCAAGTTAGGGTAGGCTTAGTTAACGTAACTCAATGGGGATGTAATTAGTGGTCCGTTTGACCTTAATTGAGAATTACTCACTGAATACTTGCAAGAAGTCAAGTGTGATGTAATATATGTTGAGTAGTGTTAACAAGAGAGAGACAAGTGTTAAAGATTAACATAGAGTATCATCATGTTGTTGTCTAGTGGGAGACAATTGTTTGTGATTACCGTAGTACTTTGTTGCTGACTGCTGCGATCAGTCAATTAACGTAATTAATCACTTAAGGCAATTTCTTTTGGTTGTCATCTGGTGACGAGAGTAGAGTCATCTAGGGATCTGTCGAGCTGTGTCCCAGAATCCCGCCTTGCCTATCTTTGTTGCTGTTTACAACAGGGCAACTTCTTGTTGGGAGTTGCAAAGAGTGTTCACACGGGGTTGTGATAGGGGGGAGTCACTGTTGGACTCTCGCCTAGTTACGTGGGTCTCTCCTGGGGGGCGGGAGGACCCCTAAGTTTGTGATTATAGTAGCTGTCAGGGAAACCGAGACACTATTGATTGCCTGCTTGTGTCTTTGTCTTCAGTGGATATCCTTCATTTGTTCAGTTAGTTCATGTTGTCAGCCCGAAGTGTCAGCAAGATGGAGCCTGCTGTCACTTCTCGCAGGGCTGTTGAATAGCTGTGTTGCAAATGCCACTTGATGTACAATAACGTAACCATTCGCTGTGGTGTAACTTAGTCTGTGATATTTTTCTTTGATTTGCGATATTGCGTCATCAGTGGGCACACCTGTGTTCAGGTTAGTTCAGTATGCAGCCTCACAGCAAGGGTTGCTAGTTAGCTGTTTGTTATCGTGCCACTGGATGGACATTAACGTAATGTAAACTCGGTAATGTAGTAGTTAGTCTCTTGTTATTAATGAATTGTTATGTTATAGAAAACAGTCTTTGATGTCAACCCTTCAACCATATTATTCCACCATATTTCTGCATATCATTATTAAATGTTGATGTGATCTTGATAAGGCGGCTGTTCTTGGGAATTTGAATTCCAATTCATAGCGCCACATCAAATATAAATATTTGATTGTGAGAACCCGTCGGTTACCCTTTATTAGTTTTAACGTCCTGTTTAACTAGGAGGAGCCAGCGGCCTATTGTGGACAGGTTTTCACTCTTGGTGGTGGAGGCCTGGCGGTTTGCTCCCGCTTTTCCTTTTTCTACTGGAATCATGCTTAACTGCCGTGAGCAGACTTTAAACTTGTAGTCCACCTCCTAAGGGAGGTAGGCGTAGAGAAAAATCTCACAGATATAACTATGACCTAATGGGTTAAAACTATTTACGAGCCTATTAATGGGTTATCTGGGTGATGAATAGTGGTATCATCGATGCGGTGGATTGGCGGATCAGTACCATGATGGATTTGCTTATAAAATGGATAAGCGTTGATGTGATACAGAGTAATAGGCCAATCCACCACGCCATAATGGATTGTGTAGTGGATATACACAGAGTATGTGACCAAATGTGAATATTGTGTACCACAACATGTGCCCATGAGAACCTGTACATCTCCCACCCATAACCCCCATGGCAGCTACAACACGCCCATTAACATCCCATAGTCCCATGCTAAATAGTACATACTACCCCCCCTCCCCCAGCCTCCCATGGTGGGAGGCAGCATATACTGTTTCTCAAAATATTACTGCATCAATACAACCCAATAAATAGGGGGTTCCAGCAGATTATTGGTGTTTGCACTAGAACACCGGGTGAAGTTCCAGTGTTCTAGTGCACTAGTGTATCTAATATCTAAGATACTGGTGTATCTAGTACTCACCTAGTTGTGTTTGCGGGGGTTGAGCTCTGGCTCTTTGGTCCCGCCTCTCAACTGTCAATCAACTGGTGTACAGATTACTGAGCCTATTGGGCTCTATTTTTTTATTCATTTTATATCTATATATGAAACTGTGTATGGAGTCAGCCTCCACCACAACACTACTTAATGTATTCCATTTATTAACTAAACTGACACTGAACAATTTTTTTCTAACGTCTCTGTGGTTCATCTGGGTACTAAGTTTCCATCTGTGTCCCCTTGTTGGTGTTCCACCCGCGCTGAAGAATTTTTCTTTGTCCACCCTGTCAATTCCCCTGAGAATTTTGTAGGTGGTTATCATGTCTCCCCCTTACTCTTTACTCTAGTAAACATTAACAGATGTACAGTTCACATATAACCTGCATACTTTATAATTATAATCGGCGCTTGTTACAAGCACTTTTTTTCTACATAATATCAAGGTATTTCCAACCCCTGACCTTGCCTCCTGCTCACGCCAGACATTAATATGCCTCACACAAACACAGGATATAAAACTCACTCACAAAATTTCCATTATTAATTAGACATGAGACGAGCAGAAGAACATCATTAACTTATGATGTAACTATGACCTAATGGGTTAAAACTATCTGAGTGTCCCAACAGAAGTAGATCAGAGGGAAACATTACTGGACATAGAGCAGTCGGCGATCTCGCGAAGCCTCGTGTCCAACACTAAAAAAACCCTCAAATACGCAGCTTGAATGGAAACCAGAAACGCGGGAACTTACACGTGTCATAGTGTTGTCTTCACACAGTGAGGGACAATGTTCATTTTGCACATTGAATGTCGGTATTCCAGAGGCCAACGCAATATTTTTATGCTAATTTATGTGTGAAAGGAACGGATTTAAAGAGCTACAAAAAACTGTCAATTCATCACTAAGTTAATGATAGTGATGAATTGACAGTTTTTTGTAGCTCTTTAAATCCGTTCCTTTCACACATAAATTAGCATAAAAATATTGCGTTGGCCTCTGGAATACCGACATTCAATGTGCAAAATGAACATTGTCCCTCACTTTGTGAAGACAACACTATGACACGTGTAAGTTCCCGCGTTTCTGGTTTCCATTCGAGCTGCGTATTTGAGTTTTTTTTTAGTGTTGGACACGAGGCTTCGCGAGATCGCCGACTGCTCTATGTCCAGTAATGTTTCCCTCTGATCTACTTCTGTTGGACACTGATCTACTTCTGTTGGGACACTCTGATCTACTTCTGTTGGGACACTCTGATCTACTTATGTTGGGACACTCTGATCTACTTATGTTGGGACACTCTGATCTACTTCTGTTGGGACACTCTGATCTACTTCTGTTGGGACACACTCTGATCTACTTCTAATGGGACACACACTCTGATCTACTTCTGATGGGATACAGATCTACATCTGAGGGGATATCCTCTGATCTACTTCCGATGGGACACCCTCTGATCTACTTCTGTTAGGACACCATCTGATCTACTCCTGATGGGACACTCTCTGATCTACTCCTGATGGGACACCCTCTGATCTACTTCTGTTGGGACACCATCTGATCTACTCCTGATGGGACACTCTCTGTTCTACTTCTGATGGGACACCCTCTGATCTACTGATGGGACACCCTCTGATCTACTGATGGGACACCCTCTGATCTACTGATGGGACACCCTCTGATCTACTTCTGATGGACACCCTCTGATATACTTCTGTTGGGACACTCTCTGATCTACTTCTGATGGGACACCCTCTGATCTACTTCTGATGGACACCCTCTGATCTACTCCTGATGGAACTCTCTCTGATCTACTTCTGATGGGACACCCTCTGATCTACTTCTGATGGACACCCTCTGATCTACTCCTGATGGAACTCTCTCTGATCTACTTCTGATGGGACACACTCTGATCTTCTGATGGGACACACTCTGATCTTCTGATGGGACACTCTCTGATCTTCTGATGGGACACTCTCTGATCTTCAGATGGGACACTCTCTGATGTTCTGATGGGACACTCTCTTATCTACTCCAGATGGGACACACTCTGATCTACTTCTGATGGGACACCCTCTGATCTTCTGATGGGACACTCTCTTATCTACTCCTGATGGAACTCTCTCTGATCTTCTGATGGGACACTCTCTGATATTCTGATGGGACACTCTCTGATCTTCTGATGGGACACTCTCTTATCTACTTCTGATGGGACACTCTCTGATCTACTTCTGATGGGACACCCTCTGATCTTCTGATGGGACACTCTCTTATCTACTCCTGATGGGACACTCTCTGATCTTCTGATGGGACACTCTCTGATCTTCTGATGGGACACTCTTTTATCTACTCCTGATGGAACTCTCTCTGATCTACTTCTGATGGGACACCCTCTGATCTACTTCTGATGGGACACTCTCTGATCTTCTGATGGGACACACTCTGATCTTCTGATGGGACACTCTCTGATCTTCTGATGGGACACTCTCTGATCTTCTGATGGGACACTCTCTGATCTTCTGATGGGACACTCTCTGATCTTCTGATGGGACACTCTCTGATCTTCTGATGGGACACTCTCTTATCTACTCCTGATGGGACACACTCTGATCTACTTCTGTTTTATATATATATATATATATTTATATATATATATATATATATATATATATATATATATATATATATATATAAATATATATATATTTATATATATATATAATATAATATAATGTGAGAGAGAGAGAGAGAGAGAGAGAGAGAGAGAGAGAGAGAGAGAGAGAGAGAGAGAGAGAGAGAGAGAGAGAGAGAGAGAGAGAGAGAGAGATATCATCACACGCACCACTAAATAGTAACGGTAGATGGAAACTAACACCTG
This sequence comes from Procambarus clarkii, assembly GCF_040958095.1. Taxonomy (NCBI): domain Eukaryota; kingdom Metazoa; phylum Arthropoda; class Malacostraca; order Decapoda; family Cambaridae; genus Procambarus; species Procambarus clarkii. Next base: position 50,046,700 of record NC_091152.1, on the reverse strand, counting down.
AAGCCATCTATACAAGCGAACTTGCCTCCTCGATACACAAACAAATGTATTTGTCATCACACCCGGCGCTCCCGGGGCTGACAGAGAACCTTCCCCTCGGACTGGACCAGTGCTGCCCGCCTCCCCTCACTCGGGGAGGGGTCAATACACAAGTTTGACTTGATCTTCGCTTTAGACCCTTCATTATAAATGTGGGTTCCTAACATGATCTTCTAGTAGTCACAGATTTTTTTTATTAATACATGAGGTACATCTGCATTAGTGCAGCTACCCTACACTATATGAAGTGGAGTACATTGTGTCAAAAAAGGTAACTCGGTGATGCTAAAAAATCCCCATCACACAGGATGGTTAGTCATACAGGGCCATATGTTTAGTAGCCTGCACTGGCAAATTTTGGGTACACTGTGAGGATATCCTCAAGAACACGAGAGTGAATAAAGTAATTGCAAAGCTCCAGGTACCTCATGCCAACTGGTCTGAAAGGTCTAATAACTGGTCATTCGGTGATGTAGTGTGGGAGATCATGCCGCAGTTCCTGCTCACAGAGTTTGCAACTGGAATGCTCAGGATTGGGAGATCCGTCACCTGTAGCCCCTGCCACAGGTAACGGTAACCCAACCTGATCCTTGCAACCACTGTGTCGGACAGTCTAGTGGACGTTTTGTGTTGACCATAGATATAGGTTTCAGATCTGAACAAATCATAGATTTTTAGACTAGTACTTTCAGGTCGTTGGGAGTCAGTAATTTCTTTCCTATCAAACCTGAGTGTTTGGACCAATACAGTTTTGACAGTAGAGATGGGGATACCTACCTTGTGATGATTTCGGGGCTTTAGTGTCCCCGCGGCCCGGTCCTCGACCAGGCCTCCACCCCCAGGAAGCAGCCCGTGACAGCTGACTAACACCTAGGTACCTATTTTACTGCTAGGTAACAGGGGCATAGGGTGAAAGAAACTATGCCCATTGTTTCTCGCCGGCGCCTGGGATTGAACCCAGGACCACAGGATCACAAGCCCAGCGTGCTGTCCGCTCGGCCGACCGGCTCCCTCGCTCTTTCGCTCCCTTGTCTTTCACAGTTAGTAACTAATAGTTTCCTGTTGACATAGTTAGCCTTACACCGGTCTTGGCTTCCCCACACTCCTGTCTTGGCTTCCCCACACTCCTGTCTTAGCTTTCCCACACACCAGTCTCAGCTTTCCCACACACCAGTCTTGGCTTCCCCCACACTCCAGTCTTGGCTTCCCCACACTCCAGTCTTAGCTTTCCCACACACCAGTCTTGGCTTCCCCACACTCCAGTCTTGGCTTCCCCACACTCCAGTCTTAGCTTTCCCACACACCAGTCTTGGCTTCCCCACACTCCAGTCTTAGCTTTCCCACACTCCAGTCTTAGCTTCCCCACACACCAGTCTTGGCTTCCCCCACACTCCAGTCTTAGCTTCCCCACACACCAGTCTTGGCTTCCCCCACACTCCAGTCTTAGCTTTCCCACACACCAGTCTTGGCTTCCCCACACTCCAGTCTTAGCTTCCCCACACACCAGTCTTGGCTTCCCCCACACTCCAGTCTTAGCTTTCCCACACACCAGTCTTGGCTCCCCCACACTCCTGTCTTAGCTTCCCCACACTCCAGTCTTGGCTTCCCCCACACTCCAGTCTTAGCTTTCCCACACACCAGTCTTGGCTTCCCCACACACCAGTCTTAGCTTCCCCACACTCCAGTCTTGGCTTCCCCACACTCCTGTCTTAGCTTCCCCACACACCAGTCTTGGCTTCCCCACACACCAGTCTTGGCTTCTCCACATTCCCAAATGATCCTAAATCCGCAAAATTAGCGTAATTATTATGTATTTAGGATGAAAGGGAAGTCTTCAAATATCCCGCATTACTCACACTGATTTTCTCACTGAAAATTCACGTCATTGTTATTTCCCTTTATAACAAATATATTAATATTGTAGATAATAATTCGTTTCCACCTTATTATCTAAAGTTGTTGGACGCAATGTCTGGATAGGTCTACCTCACTGGTAGGAAGCCTAGGTTAATGTTCGTCACTGGTAGGAAGCCTAGGTTAATGTTCCTCACTGGTAGGAAGCCTAGGTTAATGTTCGTCACTGGTAGGAAGCCTTGGTTAATGTTCGTCACTGGTAGGAAGCCTAGGTTAATGTTCGTCACTGGTAGGAAGCCTAGGTTAATGTTCGTCACTGGTAGGAAGCCTAGGGTAATGTTCCTCACTGGTAGGAAGCCTAGGTTAATGTTCCTCACTGGTTGGAAGCCTAGGTTAATGTTCGTCACTGGTAGGAAGCCTAGGTTAATGTTCCTCACTGGTTGGAAGCCTAGGTTAATGTTCCTCACTGGTAGGAAGCCTAGGTTAATGTTCCTCACTGGTTGGAAGCCTAGGTTATTGTTCCTCACTGGTAGGAAGCCTAGGTTAATGTTCGTCACTGGTAGGAAGCCTAGGTTAATGTTCCTCACTGGTTGGAAGCCTAGGTTAATGTTCCTCACTGGTAGGAAGCCTTGGTTAATGTTCCTCACTGGTAGGAAGCCTAGGTTAATGTTCCTCACTGGTAGGAAGCCTAGGTTAATGTAAGCAAGGGACGACTGGTCATCCAGACTCTTCACCTCGTTCTAATCACCTGGTTCCGGTTCCAATCACTCTCGGAACTCAACTGTTAATAAACTGGCGTAAGGGGGTCTCTAATCCTGGTGGACTCTATCGTCACTCCATGTGTAACTGAGCATGGGGTCCGTCTGCACCGCGGCGCGTTTAGTGGACCCGTCGTTAATTACTCTGACCAATTTCGTTCTGGTGTCTCTGTGACTAAACCATATAAACAGTGTAGGTCCATCATTTACCTCTATGGGTACAGCCCCTAAAGAATTAACTACCAAAGTATCGTGCGAAATGTAACAAGCAGATTATCTGCCCATCACGCAAACACTCCAATTTCAACGCTCTCAACACCTGAAACACACACAGTTATAGAACACACGCAAAATTATATAAAACATGTTTGCAACATTAATCATTTTGTAACTAGCGTCAAAAGACTGTTATTTGCTAAGCTAAACGAAGTAGAGGGTTCAGTTCCTGAACCGATTATGTGCCTCTGTAATCCTTTACACCACCGCCCACGGGATGGGTATGGGGTGCATAATAAAGAAAGAAATTGAATTGAAACATGTTGGCAATATCCTGACGACCAAAACACTCTTCAATTTACGTCTTGTAAATACATTGGTAAATATTCAAGACAATTATGGAATCCTGCATAAAACATTTTTTAAATTATTATAATAACAATTACGTACTAATAAAGGATTTAATTTCTTTGCTAATAAATGTTTGATATATATATATATATATATATATATATATATATATATATATATATATATATATATATATATATATATATATATATATGCGAACAAGCCTGAATGGTCCCCAGGACAATATGCAACTGAAAACTCACACCGCAGAAGTGACTCGAACCCATACTCCCAGGAGCAACGCAACTAGTATGTACAAGACGCCTTAATCCACTTGACCATCACGACCGGACATAATGAGGTGATAGCCGAGGCTATTTGAACCACCCCACCGCCGGCACTCGGATAGTAATCTTGGGCATAGCATTTTACCAAATCACCTCATTCTTTGGGGCACACGTGAGGAACACAAATGCGAACAAGCCTGAATGGTCCCCAGGACAATATGCTTTTCAGTTGCATATTGTCCTGGGGACCATTCAGGCTTGTTCGCATATATATATATATATATATATATATATATATATATATATATATATATATATATATATATATATATATATATATGTATAATATACGGCGAGGAGTGTTCTCCGCCCAATTGTAAATTTTTCTGAAGCAATTAGAGACCTGAAGGACAGAACAAAGGTATAATTAGTGAAATTGGTCGTCCATTGTCGTGACGACATAAATATACAAGATCTTATATATACATTAATTCGGTATTAATAGTTTAGTATTTTATTACAGGCAATAATTATATAATGTTTGGTACCAGTAACTTATGCTAAATATTATTGACTGTAAGACGAGCCATTTAATTTGTTCTTTAAACCAATTTTCGTAGTTCCTAAAGATTTTGATCGACTTAATATATTTGGTTTAAAAAAAATTACAATATTTCATATCAGAGAGTTAAGAGTTATTAGTTACACATCGAAACACATATGAGCTCTCAGTTTATATTCAACACAATTTCATTTATCATGTTATATATGGTGTGTGAGGTCTGGGGGGGGGGGGGAGTTCGTAGCCTCGTGGACATAACCTCACTCCTGGCCGTAACTTAAGCCTCGTGGACATAACCTCACTCCTGGCCGTAACTTAAGCCTCGTGGACATAACCACACTCCTGGTCGTAACTTAAGCCTCGTGGACATAACCTCACTCCCGGCCGTAACTTAAGCCTCGTGGACATAACCTCACTCCTGGCCGTAACTTAAGCCTCGTGGACATAACCTCACTCCCGGCCGTAACTTAAGCCTCGTGGACATAACCTCACTCCTGGCCGTAACTTAAGCCTCGTGGACATAACCTCACTCCCGGCCGTAACTTAAGCCTCGTGGACATAACCACACTCCTGGTCGTAACTTAAGCCTCGTGGACATAACCTCACTCCCGGCCGTAACTTAAGCCTCGTGGACATAACCTCACTCCTGACCGTAACTTAAGCCTCGTGGACATAACCTCACTCCTGGCCGTAACTTAAGCCTCGTGGACATAACCTCACTCCTGGCCGTAACTTAAGCCTCGTGGACATAACCTCACTCCTGGCCGTAACTTAAGCCTCGTGGACATAACCTCACTCCTGGCCAGCTGGATTTCAACAAACCAATTAAGAGCTTCTTGTGTGACAGGCTACACACACACAGTGAGCTCTGAGGTAGAGAGCGGGGTGGGACGGTCCCCCAGGCGCTGAGAGAGGAAGTAGCAGGAATTAGTTGTGCTGAGAGATTGGTACGTGGAGAATCTCGTAGGATCTGAGATTAGAAGCTGTGAGTACATTAGAGGTAAGGACGTGCTGAGCTGTGATAGGCCACTATCACACAAACTCCCGCCCGTCAGCAGGCAACTGCTTCATTAGCGGAAGCTGTTTCCGTCAAACTCTTCAATTATCAGAACACAACTACAAGCTGATTACATCTCATCTTCTGTTTGATTTGTTGTTAATATATATGCTTTATGTCCTGAGTTTAGTGGAATTACAGCAATTTGAATTTCTTAACTGATAACACCTCCTTATATGACTACGTCTCCAGGATGAAAAGAAATTATTCTCCAAAATATTCTCAAAATTAGAGCTATTGCAGTATACACGCTATTAAACAAAGAATTTGATCATATACACATTAATTTTCTAGTTGACAAAATCTGACTTTCAATATCCATTCAAAACTGGTTATACAACAAAGCTTTGTACTTTAATATCTAAGCTTTTATGGATGTGAACCCCTTGGTGGACCTATGATGACCTTGGTCAGCTTAATTGTGAATGGTGGTAATGTTGTAGACCTGTCTTGGGTGTCCATCCTCGCACTCTCTGCAGTATGTTTATATATACTGGTGTAGCAGGCGGCCACAGGAGACAACATCACTCATCATCACGGTGAACACCTCAGCTGGATAGTTGAGAGCATGAAATATCTACTTGCGAAGAGATATGGATTACTACCAGGCACTGTGAGTGCCATTTGAAGTCAAATGAGTGTTATGTAAGTGTTACGAACCTTATCTGATGTTATGTGTAGATTGTATGTAGTAATTTGTCTCAAGAGAGAGACATAATATTGAAACAAAGAGTGTTAATCTGTGTTTACAGAGACGGTCAGCTGCAGGTCGGCGATATACCTCCGCCCAACAAAGTAGGACCTTCACATATTCGATGATTATGGATAACCAGTAGAATATATATGAACATTTTATTAGTGAAAAATGGACTCATATATTTGTTACAAGTAGAGTGTTGTTAAGGGGGAACATTTGGGGATTTTTCAGTGATGATTTGACATGTTGTATCGAGGGGCGGAAGCGAGAGGGCGTCCTCAGCCAGCAGACGGCCAGAGGCCCACAATAATGTCTGGACTCGTCACTGAGTTACCACGTCTCCCGACACCTTCTCCCAGGGTCCTCAGACAACATATTTTCCTCCTCAGTAGAAAAAAAATCTTTGGCGGAATTCGACAGGCAGTGAAGTTGACAAATCGTAAATAATTGAAACCGATAGACAATAACAGTTCCAGATTTGATGGGCGACCGGTAATTTTGCTGGAGAGGGTCTCAGCGCTGTAGCAATTTATCTATCTATCTATCTATCTATCTATCTATATATATATATATATATATATATAAATATATATATATATATATATATATATATATATATATATATATATATATATATATATATATATATATATATATATAACTGAAAACTCACACCCCCAGAAGTGACTCGAACCCATACTCCCAGGAGCAACGCAACTGGTATGTACAAGACGCCTTAATCCACTTGACCATCACGACCGGACAAAATGAGGTGATAGCCGAGGCTATTTGAACCACCCCACCGCCGGCACTCGGATAGTAATCTTGGGCATAGCATTTTACCAAATCACCTCATTCTTTGGGGCACACGTGAGGAACACAAATGCGAACAAGCCTGAATGGTCCCCAGGACAATATGCAACTGAAAACTCACACCCCAGAAGTGACTCGAACCCATACTCCCAGGAGCAACGCACTTAATTTTATTGTCTTGTTAAATCCACTTGACCATCACGACCGGACAAAATGCGTTGCTCCTGGGAGTATGGGTTCGAGTCACTTCTGGGGTGTGAGTTTTCAGTTGCATATTGTCCTGGGGACCATTCAGGCAAAAGCGTTGCTCCTGGGAGTATGGGTTCGAGTCACTTCTGGGGTGTGAGTTTTCAGTTGCATATTGTCCTGGGGACCATTCAGGCTTGTTCGCATATATATATATATATATTATATATACATATATATATATATATATATATATATATATATATATATATATATATATATGTATATAATATATATATATATATATATATATATATATATATATATATATATATATATATATATATATATATATATATATATATATGTATATATATATATATATATATATATATATGGGATAGCCCCATAGTGGAGAACATCGCCACATCATTGCTGGAGGCAGCTTCCAGGAAGGACAAAGCGCGTCTTCTAGCTGTGCAAGCGCCCCATGCCGGGGACTTCCTGTTGGCAGTCCCTAATTCCGCCTTGGGTACCCGCCTGGACCATCGGACCCTAAGTATTGGTGTTGCTCTGCGCCTTGCCGCCCCTATCTCCACCGAGCACCGGTGTATTTGCGGAAAATCACGGGCAGACCAATACGGCAGCCATGGTCTCATCTGTCGTAAGACACAGGGAAAGATTGCCAGACATGAAGCAGTCAATGACATCATCAAGAGAAGTTTGGCTTCAGCTGGGTGCCCAGCACAAAGGGAACCTCAGTTGTGCAGACCTGACGACAGTCAAAAACGCCCAGATGGAGTCACCCTGCAGCCGTGGAGGGAAGGTAAACAGGTCGTGTGGGACTACACGTGTGCATCCACATTGGCTGATACCTATCTACCTTACAGCGCAGCTGAGGGAGGCGGGGCGGCCACCTTCAGGGAGACCCAGAAAACTAACAAGTACAGGGACCTAGAACGTTGTTACAGGTTCGTGCGAATAGGCTCTGAGACTCTGGGCGCCTGGGGTAAATGTGCACTGAAGTTCCTGAAGGAGCTGGGCGAGGAACTTATTGGGAAGACTAGAGACCCAAGAGCGGCCAGTTTTATGTTCCAGCGCCTCAGTGTCGCTGTTCAGAGGGGAAATGCGTGCTGTATCTTGGGTACGCACCCGACCCCCGAGGAGCTGGACGAGGTCTTCGAACACTGATTGGTATATTGTTATATAAGTGTGTGTTTTCTGTAAACTGTAGCATTGCAATAAAATCAAATAAAAAAAAAATAATAGGGGTGGTAGGAGAGGAAAAGATTAAAGTATTCAGTGAGAATCCACAAGGTCTTCTCTGAACACTATTTATTTTCTTCTTCGAGGATGTGGGTCCCTTTAATTAAACCAGTGGTGGTACCCCTAAATATATATATATATATATATATATATATATATATATATATATATATATATATATATATATATATATATATATATATATTATATAAGATTAATAATTATATAATATAATAATTATATTATATCTTATATATATATTAATAAGATTAATATATATATAAGATTAATAATTCTAACACGAATTTTCTCAATATTTCTTATGGTTCTTTTCACTGTCGATGGTAATTGAAAAATCAGTTCTCCAAAATTCATTTTTATTTCTAGTGTGACGCGACACTTGAACGCGTTTCGTAATACCTTATTACATTTTCAAAGACTTTAGTTTACACACACACACAACTATAACCTGCAAACACTAAAACAGATTTCTTACTATGCTATAATTCAAACGGCTTTTCATTTTATATACCTGCATTTGGGTGAGGTGATATGCGTACAACAGTTTTGGATGAGGTGAAAACAAACTTTCAACACAAGATAGAACACGAAGTATTGGGTAATATTGGGTAAAGTTAAAGGGGAAGAATGGAAGTAAATGCAAAGGGCCTATTGGCTCACATTTCTTGATGCTTCTATATTGGTGCGGAGTCTTGAAGTGGGTAGAATATAGTTGTGCATTAATTGGCTGTTGATTGCTGGCATTGACTTCTTGATGTGTAGTGCCTCGCAGATATCAAGCCACCCGCTATCGCTGTATCTATCGATGAATTCCGTGTTTTTTGTTAAGACTTCTCTGGTAATGGTCTGGTTGTGGGAAGAGATTATATGTTCCTTAATGGAGCCCTGTTGCTTATGCATCGTTAATCGCCTGGAAAGAGATGTTGTTGTCTTGCCTATATACTGAGTTCTTTGAGGCTTACAGTCCCCAAGTGGGCATTTGAAGGCATAGATGACATTGGTCTCTTGTAAAGCATTCTGCTTTGTGTCTGGAGAGTTTCTCATGAGTAGGTTGGCCGTTTTCTTGGTTTTATAGTAAATCGTCAATTGTATCGTCTGATTTTTGTCTGTAAAGATAACGTTTCTATTAATAATATATTTCAGGACCCTTTCCTCCGTTTTATGAGCTGTGGAAAAGAAGTTCCTGTAAAATAGTCTAATAGGGGGGTACAGGTGTTGTGTTAGTTGTCACTTTAGAGGTTGCATGGCGTTTTACCTTCCTTCTTATGATGTCTTCAACGAAACCATTGGAGAAGCCGTTGTTGACTAGGACCTGCCTTACCCTACAGAGTTCTTCATCGACTTGCTTCCATCCTGAGCTGTGGCTGAGAGCACGGTCGACATAAGCGTTAACAACACTCCTCTTGTACCTGTCTGGGCAGTCACTGTTGGCATTGAGGCACATTTCTGTGTTTGTTTCCTTAGTGTAGACTGCAGTGTGGAAACCTCCACTCCTTTCCATGACTGTTACATCTAGAAAGGGCAGCTTCCCATCCTTCTCCATCTCGTAAGTGAAACGCAACATAGAATTCTGCTCAAATGCCTCCTTCAGCTCCTGCAGATGTCTGACATCAGGTACCTGTGTAAAAATGTCATCAACATACCTGCAGTATATGGCCGGTTTCAAGTTCATGTCGACTAAGACCTTTTTTTCGATGGTACCCATGTAGAAGTTCGCAAACATGACACCTAGGGGAGAACCCATGGCGACCCCATCTACTTGCTTATACATGTGCCTATCCGGGCTCAAGAAGGGTGCCTCTTTAGTGTAAGCTTGGAGTAGTTTCCTTAGAATGTTTTCTGGTATGTCAAGAAGAGTACAGGCCGGATCACGGCCTGTGATTCGATGATATATCTATGACCAAGTTGACCACCGAGCGCTGTTGGATCTTGGATAAATAGTCTCACGACTATCAAGATTTTTGTACAGTCGTGTGGTCTAGTGGTTAAAGTACCAGGTACGCCAAGGTGCATAGTGCTCCTGGCTGTCTGGGTTCGAATCCTTCAGGGGTGTTGAGTTTTCGGTTGCATATTGGCTTGGGGACCATTCAAGGATGAGCTCTACTTCTTTACGTTTGTGTTACTCACGTAGCCCCAACAGCGAAGTGATTCAATGAAATAACTGAATCCTAAAATTTACCACCGAGTGCTGTTGGAAGGTTGGGTTAAAAGTCTCATGACTTCCATCCTTTTTTCTAGTCATTAAAGTCTAATTGGTATGGTACTGGATACACTGAGGTTCAGAGAGCCCTGGCTGTCGGGGTTCAAATCCTTCAGGGGTGATTCCCAGACGCCTGCTTAAGCTGCCTTAACGAGTGTGGTCACGTTGGCAGTGAAACCCTTGTTGGGCCCCGGTGTGTATTCACCTAGTTGTGCTTGCTGGGGTTGAGCTCTACTTCTTTCGTCGTGCCTTTTAACTGTAAAGGGTTGTGTGTGTGTGAATACTCCATCATTCTTGTTCTGTAGTTAGCAATGGAGATTGTGGAAAAAACCTGCCGAAATTTATATGAAAGGAGACTACTAAGGACTTGTACTGTACTAAATTAAAAATTACTGTATGCAAATTAATTCATCTAAAGTCTCTAGCTAGGGTCGTAAATTCTAGCTCCTCTTTTCCTAATGACAGATTGTGGGCTGTAAGGGGCAGGTGGGGTGAATGAATTAGTTGATTGAAGTTCCAGTCCACCTGCAGATACGTCTCTCACATTAACTTGTATTTTTTATACAAGAATAAGATTTTAATAAATTCAGTTCTATGACTGAACACTGGTTCTGTTTCAAGCAGGGATTTAAACATGTACATAGTCTAGCCTAGCACCATAACTATTAACTGCCAATATATTCTTATACTAATAACACAACTATTTAAATTGTAGTAGTATGATATTAAATGACCTAGAATGTGGTCTAAGTACTGTTAACTAAGTACTAAAGATTATATTCAATTGGATGAACTTGTATGATAAATTAAAAATAGCTGAGCAAGCAATTGTTAACTTAATTTATATGTTCAAATATATATATAGATAACACTACACACCTTGGAGTTGTGTAAAATCCTGGTTTGTGCCTCGGAGAGGCTACGGGATCCAGTAAGTTCAGTAGAACTTCATTTTCAACTCTTTTTACCCTGTCGTAGCTCAGTCGATTAAGGCAGTGTCTGGGATGCTCCCGGGCGCAGGTTCGAATCCTCGCCACGGCTCTTGTGGATTTGTTCATTTGTTTATATATAGATATATTCAATTAATATAGAGCTTCAGTTGCTGCAATATAAATGAATACTTACTGAAATATGAGGCGTTGCCTCACCCTATAACCGACAGACAGACTTATTGGATATATTAAAGTTATACAAGCATACAATTGGCCAATTAATACACTAGTAACATTCAATATATTTCTCTGAATACCGGGTGCCTGTCTGACAAGTGTGTCAGACTGGATAACTTTCTTGTCGAGTTTAGACACGATATTTTATATCACAGCTTTGCTGTAGATTGTTCTGGTAGCGTTGCTATGTGATTATTTCCTTAATTGCATTTGCAGAAGGATGATAGGTGATGATGGTGGAGGTTGAGACAGTGTCACTTAGTGTGCTCCACTCTATACTTATTAGATATGTTTTAGGAATTTTTCCTTGTAGATATATTGTTCAGGTACTCCCCCAGTTCTAGAGAGTAATCACTGGTGATAAAGATAATTCGATAAGGTGTTTTTAGCTAATTAATGTTCGCTAAGCACCGTGACACGTGTTCACAGCTTGTAAACACACGCGTTCTACGTTGGGCGCCCCTGTCGGTCGCTTCATTCCCGAGATGGCTCCTCCCTCTCCCTTGAGAGGGGTAGCTTTCAATGAATATTGATTGATTATTTTTACTGTCTTGACATATGATTGAGATAAGATGTGATTATAATATAATTAGATATATGATTTAAAGATTATAAATAGTACTTGCTAGCACCATTGATTCTTATTAAGGATTTGATTTAATCCCTACCGGAAATCGATTCAATTGTTCCAATAGTTTTTTAATTAAGAAATCCTTCCAGAAGCTTCTGGATCCTTGAGAAATCATGCACCAAGTCACGTAGGCAACCAAGGGCCCTATGGTCTACGTAATCATAGGCATTGTCATGTAGGATCTAGATGTATAATGAATCTATAGTGATTCTGATATGATTTTGATATGATTTTGTTATTATTTAGATATGATATAGAAATAATACGTTTCTTAGATAATAATATAGATATAGTTGGTAAAAATTTCCCACAGAAATGGCTTCCATGACTTCTGCTTTAAGCGCATTACATTGGTAAGTAATCAACAAGATCTGCTCAACTAGTTGAGGTTTGAGGGTTTTGACCTTCAGCTCTTGGGTCCTCTGCTCATCCATAAATCTATCCATTTAATCACTGCTCCGACGACTTTTATTATAATTGATGGGGGTACCAGGTGGTGCCTTGTCTCATCCTTTAACATAACAGTTGCATGGCTGACGTCTAGGCCTTTTATTAATCATTAAAAGTTTAAATATCTTTTTTCAGATGCGCGTAAATGTTAAAATATTTGCTTATTTTATACAGCTTCATTTTGTGAGAAAATCTATTCAAGTCCGGAGACAGGTCGTTAACCATCACTGAAGATGTATGTTTGGGTGAGAATGTTTGCAGCACAACACTGCTGGTTTGCTGTGGGTGCCCACATGGTTAGGGGTAATCCCTAAGCAGTGTTCACTCTAACTTCAGACGTGAAGGCAAGAGTCAGGTGTTGTAGCCGCTGGTGTTGTTGGTGAATACTGTTGTCTAAGATGCCCGCTCCTGTTGCTTGATCCTGTTGCTCGCTCCTGTTGATTGATCCTGTTGCTCGCTCCTGTTGATTGATCCTGTTGCTCGCTGCTGTTGCTGGATGGAAGGGTTAGACTCGCGTGTCCCTTTGTGCTCTTCACAATATTTTTCACTGTTCAATTTGTGTTCGACAGCACGTTCATTTCTCAATTTTAATTTTGTTTTGTTCATACAAATTTAGCTGTAATTTATGTCTGGTTCATTAAAGTGAATGCCAAGGCTGTCGTAACTTACTGCTGGATACTCAGCAATTGCTCTCTCAACATTGCAAGATAAACAAGTCCATAAGAGAGAGAGAGAGAGAGAGAGAGAGAGAGAGAAAGAAAGATAGATAGATAGAGAGAGAGAGAAAGAGAGAGAAAAGGGTCACTTTTTCATGTCATATTTAATAACAGACAGCAACAAACACCAGACAGACAGACAGACTAGCAACCAGATACTATTAAACTACAGCAAACTAGACATTGAGATGAAGGGAGTAATGAATTCAACTCCAGTCCGTATTCATACCGAAATTATGTTTCACTTTTTCTTAATTGTCGCGAATTTTGCACTTACTCGACATGGCTGTAATTCCTAACTGGTGAGAGAGAGAGAGAGAGAGAGAGAGAGAGAGAGGGCGAGAGAGAGGGAGAGGACGATACAGTGAGAGGACAGAGAGAGTGAGAGAGAGAGAGAGATCGTACCACAACGCTAAATTGATATGTCAAGGAAATTTAACAGGAAAGAAAAAGTATTGACCTAAACCCTGCTACTAATACTGTTGCTGCTACTGTTACTGTTATTGCTACTGTTGCTGCAACTGTTACTGTTGCTGCTACTGTTACTGTTGCTGCAACTGTTACTGTTGCTGCAACTGTTAATGTTGCTGCTACTGTTACTGTTGCTGCAACTGTTACTGTTGCTGCTACTGTTACTGCTGTTGATACTTGTTATTGTTGTTCCTACTGTTACCTGCAGATACTACTTTTTCTGCTGCTGCTACTGTTATTGTTGCTACTACTGTTACTGCTGCTGCTACTGTTACTGCAGCTGCTACTGTTACTGCTGCTGCTACTGTTACTGGTGATGCTACTGTTACTGGTGATGCTACTGTTACTATTGATACTTGTTACTATTGCTGCTGCTACTGTTACTGGAGAGCAGCTGGTACAAGTATGAGTGAGAGCAGCTGGTACAAGTATGAGTGAGAGTAGCTGGTACAAGTATGAGTGAGAGTAGCTGGTACAAGTATGAGTGAGAGCAGCTGGTACAAGTATGAGTGAGAGCAGCTGGTACAAGTATGAGTGAGAGCAGCTGGTACAAGTATGAGTGAGAGCAGCTGGTACAAGTATGAGTGAGAGCAGCTGGTACAAGTATGAGTGAGAGCAGCTGGTACAAGTATGAGTGAGAGCAGCTGGTACAAGTATGAGTGAGAGCAGCAGCCTCACATGAACTAATAGCTATCTTGCAATTTTTTTAATCACATATTTTTTTTGTTATTCTCATGTTTCGTAACTTATGACGTTTTCAACAAAACCGTTAGAGAAGCCGTTGTTGACTAGGACCTGCCTTACCCTACAGAGTTCTTCATTGACTTGCTTCCATCCTGTGCTGTGGCTGAGAGCCCGGTCGATGTAAGCGTTGACAACTCTCCTCTTGTACCTGTCTGGGCAGTCACTGTTGGCATTGAGGCACACTCCTATGTTTGTTTCTTTAGTGTAGACTGCAGTGTGAAAACCTCCGCTCCTTCCCGTGAAGGTTACATCTAGAAAGGGCAGCTTCCCATCATTCTCCATCTCGTAAGTGAAACTCAACACAGAATTCCGCTCAAGTGCCTCCTTCAGCTGCTGCAGACGTCTGGCATCAGGTACCTGCATAAAAATGTTGTTAACATACCTGCAGTATATGGTGGGTTTCAAGTCCATGTCAACTAAGACCCTCTGCTCGATGGTACCCATGTAGAAGTTCGCAAACAGGACACCTAGGGGAGAACCTATGACGACCCCATCTACTTGCTTATACATGTGCCCATGTGGGCTCAAGAAGGCTGCCTCTTCAGTGCAGGCTTGGAGTAGTTTCCTTAGTATGTTTTCTGGTATGTCAAGAGGAGTACAAGCCGGATCACTCTGTTCGCTATCATCCCGATAGTTTCATCCATAGGTACGTTGGTAAACAGTGAATCTACATCCAACGAGGCTCTATCCCTGTGGCCCGTGTTCCCTGCAGTAAATCAACAAATTCCTTTAGAGACTTCAGGCTGAAAGCACAAGGTACATAAGGAGTCAGCAAGACGTTGAGTCGCTTAGCCAGTCTGTATATAGGTGTGGGTATCTGGCTGATGATTGGCTGAAGTGGGTTTCCAGGTTTGTGGGTCTTGACAGTTCCATACGCATACCCAGGTTTGTATTCCCCGATAACCTTTGGCAAGTGGAGTCCGGATTTCTTGGCATTCACAGTTTCGATCAATCTGTTTACCTTCGTTTTCAATTCGGCTGTAGCCCTTTGGAATTTAGTTTGGTCAGAGAGTATGAGGTTCATTTTTGCCACATATTCGTCTTTTTTTAAGAATAACTTATTTGGCGACTTGTCACCTCTCCTGACGACTATCTCCTTGTTCTCGTGAAGGCTTTTAGCTGATGCTTTGAGCTCGGGAGACAGTATGGTGCTTCTGCAGTTACCTCGAATCTCTCCTCCTTCTTCAATAAGTTTGGAGACTTAGTTTGGAGTATTTTGGAGAACTGATATTTCAATTACTATCGACGGTGAAGAAAAACACAAGAAATATTGAGAGAATCCATGTTAGAATTATTAATCTTACCTTTCGGTCATATTCAACATCATATATATATATATATATATATATATATATATATATATATATATATATATATATATATATATATATATATATAGTGGAGCGGGTTAAGGCGTACCTGTTATGCCAGTTGCTGGAAGGCTTCTGTGCTGGCTAGGGTTCGAGTCTCCTGGTGGGAAAGTGTTCTAAAGTTGTATACTTAACTCTCGTGTTTAGGAGAGTTGTGCCTTAAGCATAGACACTGTGTCTTCCCATATTAACAGGGACTTGATGAAATTAACGCCTAAATGACCCCTCACTTGCTCTAGTGCTCTTGGGAGGTGTTGATCTTTGGTGTATTTAAATACTCCAAAATTACCATCTCTTTTAAGGGTCTGAGCGAGTGGTGGAGCGGGTTAAGGCGTACCTGTTATGCCAGTTGCTGGAAGGCTTCTGTGCTGGCTAGGGATCGAGTCTCCTGGTGGGAAAGTGTTCTAAAGTTGCATACTTAACTCTCGTATTTAGGAGAGTTGTGCCTTAAGCATAGACACTGTGTCTTCCCATATTAACAGGGACTTGATGAAATTAACGCCTAAATGACCCCTCACTTGCTCTAGTGCTCTTGGGAGGTGTTGATCTTTGGTGTATTTAAATACTCCGAAATTACCATCTCTTTTAAGGGTCTGAGCGGGTGGTGGAGCGGGTTAAGGCGTACCTGTTATGCCAGTTGCTGGAAGGCTTCTGTGCTGGCTAGGGTTCGAGTCTCCTGGTGGGAAAGTGTTCTAAAGTTATATATATATATATATATATATATATATATATATATATATATATATATATATATATATATATATATATATATATATATACGTACGTGTATAGCAGAGTCAATCATCCGATTTTGTGTTCAAAATTACTACCAGCGTGTAATTGCACATATCCATTAGTTAATCAGTGTGTAAAAGTAAGATGAGTTTGTGTGTGTGTGTTTAATACTGGGAGAATATGCCTGGCCAGTGAGGAAGGTAATACTTTGTTTAAACTTTGCTGGCGACTAAAATTTCTGTAAATGTAGGTTGTTTGAGCGTCGAGTCACGGCTCAAAAATATATAAAGAATTTTTGAGTTGTGAATTGTGGGAGTGAGAGAGTGTAGCGTGTTGGACATTTCCAACACCGAATACAACACTGTTGTATTCTCATTTCTTATTACTAACTCTACTAATTATTGTAGTAAGTAAAATTAACACCACGTAGAATTCTCATGTACTAATAATTTCATCTGTGCAGTAGGCTAGAATTCTCACGTCATCCGACGCCAGTATTGCGTCAGATTTCCTTACAATAAACACATTATATCCAATGTATCTGAGAATTAAATTCGATTCTCTATAACCAAGGCATTCTGTATGATAATTAATTACAGATAAATTGACCTCCAACTAAAAGCCGAATAGAGCGTTGGAGTCATAGCGATTATCTAGTAATAAAAGTTAACGTCACGAGTGAATGCCATGGGGAGACATTAATTCCTCTCCCTTATACGTTTACTATCACTAAATTGGCAAATAATAATATTGTCCTCTTCTAAATAACAAACCCGTCCAGTCTTCAACATTTCAAGCATAAATGCGAGAAATACTAATATTCATGACAATAATTTGTCTAATGAAAAGCGAGACGCGGCGTGGGATGGAGAGGCACGCCAGTACACGTGGAGGGAAGCTTTGAGGCCGACCTACCCGTATTGTACTCACGAGGAGACGCCATTGCCCAGCCATCAGGGTAGACGTTAGCCATCCTCAGATGAAAGTCGCCACTGTGAGGCGTGAACAACCTTGCAGATAATATCTTCAACTAGTGCTGGTGTAACATAAGAAACCTTTTTAATCTGGTTCCTGACTACACGTGACCGGCCAGTGAAGTGCGCCATTATCCAGGATAAGCTGAAGCCGGAGCCTGGGACGCGAATTTCGGCAATCTTAAAACTTATACAGTGCCCATATTAGTTAAGTATCTTCTCTTTATTTGATGCATCCGGTAAAGTATAGTGTAGTAGCTGGGTGATTGACCGTGACGACGCATGTTAACACCAAACCACAGGTTATTAATTAATTATCACCTGTAACTCGTAATTTCTTGAATATAGAGATTCAGTAGTTTAATTAGTTGCTACTGTAAATATTTGTCTTGCAGCACGTGAGAAGAATTCTCCCTGCCGCCTTCTCCCATGTTAATTCATCCCATTCGTCAGCCAGCCGAGCCCAGGGAATTAGAGGAAACGTCGTGGCTTACATAAAGGAATCGTCTTTAAGCTAAGATTTCTTTGTATTTATTCATGAAATTTCTGAAATTACTTACATGAAGAATTCCTTTGGATTAACATGTGTTTATTGTGACTATCGTTACTATACTTATAATCTATGTTCCCATTCATTGTAATGACATTAGTTTCACTATAAAATAATCTAAACAGGATTAGATTATTATAATTTGGATTAGTGAACGAACCACACTAGTTCCTGGACGTACTGACTTCTAGTAATAACCCCCCAATGTAGGTGTTTGAGGGTTTGATTCATTTAATTATACAGCCCATTAATTATTTCTATGATCATATTCTCTAGTATTTTATCCATAGTTACTGGTTCATCTAGGAATTATCTAATGATCAGAAATTTTCAGTTTCCCTCTTTACTATAAAAGTGGGTGGTCCTTCGTAATTTAATTTACTACATTAATATTTAAATAATCAGATTCAAGCCCCAAATGTCCCACATTATGGTCCTTCGAACCGGATAGGCATTAAATTTATAATTAGAATATTAATCATTAATAACTAATCCTTGTGTGATAGAAGCTAGACTAACTATTTAAATAATTGTGTCAACTAACATTGTAACACATCAGTTAGCCTAGATCACACTAACATATTGCTACTTTCACCTCATGTATAAGGTAGCTTTAGTGGGTCATAGCCAATTACCCACAACACTTAGACCTATACCTCACACAGAGGTGAGAATCTTTAGGTCACCAGGAGCAACAGCTCATAACTTTTATAATAACCCCACCCTAACACCTGTGTTAGAGTGGCCTCACCATCTAACCATTATATACTTAGGTGGTAATGACATCCACCCCACTCGTCATCCAGCCGAGGTGATCAAACACCTCAAAGCCATAATTTCTTCTTTCAAGCTCATCAGTGAATCGGTAGTATTCACATTAGTGGAACCTCGCCAACCAAGTCAAGATAATCGTTGGGGAGTAACCCCAGAATACTACCTGAGAGCTGCTAAGTACATAAATTTCAGGCTGAAAAAGCGAGTGAGATTGGATGCCACATATATCCAATTTACAGCCAGACCTTACAGACAGAACCTGACCAGAGATGGTGTACACTTGTCAGGGGAATCTAGGTTACATGTGGTTGACAAGTTAATTAACACCATCAACCATCACAAACGGCTGTGGCTAGCAAGCCAAACTTAACTGTACATAATTGTTCACCTGTGTGTGCAAGAGCACTCTTATAAAACAAAAAACCCAAAAATACAGCACAACTATATTCACCTTACTGCACCACAATAATCTTTACCCATGTTATTAGGTAGAATTTAGGCTGAGATTGTGCTGAATTTGGTACAAGCCCAGACTAAATAACTTTATAGTTCTTAGTTAGGAATTATTACGACTAGATCTAAGCTAGTCAGTGTTGTATGTATTATATTATTTGTGCTGACCCTATACAGGGTGGGATTAAATTTTGAGATAACTCTGATTGGAGTGTCTCCATAATATTTCTCTTGTATGCATTATTTGTGTATCTATTTTGTGTATTGCTGGATAATCTCCATTAACTCTGATGGTGATATAGAAGAGCTAACCGGACGAGAACTAATGGTGAAGTTCAGACAGTACACAAAATATCTAGCTATTTGTTGTTAGGTAGGTAGGTACATTCAACCTCAAGTGAGGTAAAATATAAAGTAGTCACCTTAAATTAGGCTACAATTAATGTTACCTGTTCACTAATGAACAAGTATCCAAGCTTCATTAGTAATACATATACTAACACTGTGAAGTTTGAACCTAAGCCCAACATGGCTACTCCTGAGCAATTGAGGAGAACCTACGTTAGCCTTAAAGGTCATTTGACCAGATTAATTAATAAGGCTGAGGGCTTAACTAAAGATACTCCCATTGACTCTTATCACTTAGAGACATCAGTTAGAGTAGCTGAACTGAAATTTGTTCAAGTCAAATCTGCAGGTCAATCTTACCTTGATCTGCTAAATACTGTAGAAACTGATCCTGAGGAAGTAAGTCAAATTGTAGACGACATCTCCCAGTATGAAGATGAGACTCAAGATAAAATTATCAGGCTATCTAAATTAGCAAAACAATCTGGATCCAATACCAGTAACACGGGGTCTCACTTCAATAATCAACTACCAGAGGTTCGTTTACCTACTCTAGACTTACCTACATTTTCAGGATTAGATACAGAAAATTGGGACAATTTTTGGACTTCCTTTGAAGTTCACATCCATAAGAAACCGTCTCAAGACAAGGTTTCTAAATTTTCATACCTACTTAGTCTTCTCAAAGGAGAGGCTAAAAAGGTCATACATAACCTTACTCTTGATGAGATTAATTATGAGGAAGCTATAAAACTCTTGAAGTTGAACTATTGCAACAAAGAGTTAAGTATAGCTACCCTCTATTATCAATTGCTAGATCTGAATGCACCAAACAGTAGACCAGAGTCACTTCAAAGCTTCAGACTAGAAGTAGAGTCTCTAGTAAAGGCCTTAGGTACTAAGGTTAATATACCTAGTTCTGAATGGTCTATCAAGCTATTGTTACAGAGGAAATTACCTCGAAATGTCTTGACAGAGCTCTGCTCACATTATAATACCGAGTTTCTCACTCTTGATCAAATTTTCGAGGGATTGAGGATCACGGTTAACAGGTTAAAGACTCATGATAAAATTAAACCTGAGTCTAAACCAACTAGTGCTGATATTTCAGTCAAACCTAAACAGACTCAGAGTAAGTCTAATAAATATAAATCCAAACCTGCTCCATCCACTGGGAAAAGAAGTGGAAATGTAGGTACATATTCGGTATCTCCTTCAGAGATAACCAATGACTTGTCTACTAAAGAGACTAAGTCTATTAACCAGAGAAAGTGTCTGTTCTGCAATCAGGAACACACCACTTATCAATGCTCTGTTTATCCTACTTATAATGTTAAGGTTAAAAGGTTACAAGAATTGCACAAGTGCACCAAGTGCATGGGCTCTCATGATCCCAAGAAATGTGCAGTGCAGCTACGTTCCTGCAACCGCTGTAACCAAGGTGTACACCACTACGCCTTATGTAGAAAATCTTCTACACCAACCATGACCACTGGAGAGAATTCTACAAATTCTACTGCAGTGCAATATTGCAAAGTGCATCACGAAGTAAATGTACTTGCTACTGAGTCAGGCAATAATACTACCTTGCCTACAGCTCAACTTAAACTAATAAACCGAAGATCTAGATCTAGAATTAAGAAGATCTAGAAACTGGCCGTACACTGAATGACAGACTTAAAGAACACAAGAGAAGTGTTAAGTCTGCAGACACTAACAATGCTCTCTTCTGCCATGTGAGGGATTCTAATCATCCCATTGATTGGTCTTCCTCCAAAATAATCTTTCCTGCCTCTACTCTACACAGACGCCGTCTTGTAGAATCGGCTCTTATAAACAATGTACCCAACATGAACTTGAGTCCTGGCTTTGTTGCTGTGGACTCTTCCCTTTCACAGTATATACTCAAATGCTCTAATCTTTCTAACAAACGTGACTTAACATAAGCTTTCCCCCTTCCATTTCTTTCTTTCTCTTTCCTTTTCTTTCTCTCTTCTCCCTTTTTCTGTTCATTGTCTTCTCCTACGCTCCCTTGCTATCCTCTTCTTTTTCCTATTACTATCTCCTTCGGTGGTTATAATAGGAGCTGCCTCGTATGGGCCAATAGGCCTGCTGCAGTTCTCATTACTACTATCCCCTACACCTGACTTTCCTCCTCAGCTCTCTCTTGCCTATTTATTGCCTGTCCCTACCTCCTCATCACAATCGACTTGAGAATGGTCCAGGACGGACCGAAACGTCGTCGTCCCTTCAATTTCTAGTGTGTGTGGTCTGGTCAACATACTTCAGCCACGTTATTGTGACTCATCGCCTGCATCTAGAATTAACACTAGGGGTCTTTTTGACCAAGGTTCACAGAAAACCTTCATTACACAACAGTTGGTAGATGACTTAAATTTAAAACCTGCCAAAAGTGTGAGGTTAAATATTTCTGGTTTCTTGTCAAATAGTGGACCTCGTGACTACAAGGTAGTTAAAGTATTAGTAAGACTAGGATCTTCTACTAGTCCAATCCAAGCGGTAGTAGTGGATAAGATTCCTACAGACCTGCAGGTCACAGGATTAGCTCGCACTGCGAGACACCTTAAACGAAACCGCATGAGGCTAGCAGATTATAAAATAAATTCTGACTGCCTCACAGATATTGGAATACTTATAGGCGGATCATTATTACAAGTTTATAACTGGATGCACTAGGCAACATGGTATGAATTTGTTGTCGTCCGCAGGAGGCAAATTGCTCACAGGACCAGTGTTTTTCAGACAAGGTCCAGCGTCCACAAACCAACAATCCAATAATGTAATCGTGGCGTGACTAGGCTTAGAACAGTCACCACTACGCTTCAGGGAAATATCTGAGGATATTGAGTCTGACCCACCAATACATCGTTTGTGGGATTTAGACACCTTAGGCATCATCCCTGAGCAACCAAGTCCTGATGATACGTGGACTTACCAGCAATATCTGGATACAGTTGTCTACTCAAATAAACAATACTGGGTAAGACTCCCATGGAAGTTGGATCATCCACAACTTCCAGTTAATTATTTTATGGCAGCCTCACAATTGCAGTCTCAATTAACACGACTACAGAAGCAGCCAGACAAACTGAACATGTATCATCAACTTATCCAACAACAACTTAACAATAAGTTCATTGAAGTTGTTGAACACGATGACCGAAAAACAGGTCATTATTTACCTCACCACGCTGTGGTGAAAGACTCATTGACAACACCTATTCGTATTATCTTGAGATGATTTCAGGGCTTTTTAGTGTCCCCGCGGCCCGGTCTTCGACCAGGCCTCCACCCCCAGGAACCAGCCCGTGACAGCTGACTAACTCCCGAGTACCTATTTACTGCTAGGTAACAGGGGCATTCAGGGTGAAAGAAACTTTGCCCATTTGTTTCTGCCTCGTGCGGGAATCGAACCCGAGCCACAGAATTACGAGTCCTGCGCGCTATCCACCAGGCTTTCGTGGCCCCAAATTGTCTTTAACTGCAGTGCTAAAGTAAAGCCGAGCAGTGTGTCTTTAAATGAATGTCTCCAAACGGGACCTAGCCTAACACAAAGGCTACATGACGTGTTGTTACGATTTCGCACAGGCATTTTTGCCTATACAGCTGATATCAGCAAAGCCTTTCTCCGAGTAGGGTTACAGGAGGAAGATCGTGACTACACAAAATTCCTCTGGTTTAAGAATCCACTGGATCCTAACAGTGAAGTAATCACCTATCGTTTTGCCTCAGTATTATTTGGAGCTACGTCCTCACCGTTTCTTTTGCAAGCAACATTAGACACGCATTTGAGGAAATCAAACAGCCCTTATAAGGCAGACATTAGCGACAACTTATATGTCGACAATTTCCAGGGGACAACTAATGATCAAGCTGATCTGGTAGAAATCTACCATGAGGCTAACCGTGAACTGTTAGGAGCCAATATGCCACTACAGTCATGGGCCTCAAATAATAAACTGCTTAACCAGGTAATCGAGAAAGAATTTTCAGATTATCAGGTACCCAGTCAATTAAAGGTTCTAGGCGTGGAATGGAACACCAGCACTGACGAGATGAATGTCAAGTCAGTGCAAACTGATAATTCAACCCTTACCATGAGAACACTGCTCTCATTTGTCAGTCAACCATTTGACCCTTTAGGCCTACTTAGTCCTATATTAATAAGGGGCAAACTCCTAATGCAGGAGTGCTGGCAGAAACATATGGGATGGGATGATCCGTTATCAAGTGAGTTACAAGCCAAATGGCAAATACTCTCAACGGATTTTAATCAGTTAGGCGTTTTGAAATTTCCTCGTAATGCTTCAGGACCAAACTTACCCACCAATTTGAACGTTTTTTGCGATGCCTCTGGCAAAGCATATGGCGCAGCAGCCTATTTAGTTAACAGTGCACAATCAATTTTACTCACATCTAAAGCAAGAGTTGCTCCCATTAAGAAGAGATCTTTACCTCAGATGGAGTTGACTGCATTGCTAGTGGGAGTAAGATTAGCCCATTGCCTGGCAAAAACACTCAATAATATCCACTTTGGTGAGATTGTAGTGTGGTCAGACAACGAGGCAGTCTTACAATGGGTAAGAAACAATAACAACAAAACTCCTTACGTCAGTAATCGCGTCAGGGAGATTCATGATTTATCTGCTGGATATAAATTTCGACATGTTCCTACTAAGGACAATCCTGCAGATTATTTATCTCGAGGATTAACATTAAAACAACTCATCAAGTCTTCGCTGTGGTTCAATGGACCTTCATGGCATGTTGGTGGTCAGTGGCCCAAACAAAAGCCACAAGTCATAGTGACCAATATCACCACTCCCATGAAAGAACCAGAACCTCAACGAATATTAGCCATTGATCCTCATCATCATTCTAACTTAAGCAAATTGTTACGAGTGACTGCACACGTGTTTGATTTCCTAGCTAAGGTAGGAATTCGACATAAGTTTCCCAATCCTATCCTCTACTGGATCAAACGTGCACAACAAGAGTCATATGGAAGTGAATATGAGAATCTTCCAGATAAATTAACTAAGTCTCTAGGCATCTGGTACGATGCCAATACTCATGACATACTACGATGTGGAGGACGTTTGCTACATGCAAAAATTGATTTGGACGCAAAGAATCCAATTCTCCTACCTCGTCATCACATAACTAAACTTCTTGTCTTACACCACCATCAATATGGTACCTTACATGGTGGAGTTTTAGATACTCTCACCGACCTTAGACAAAAGTACTGGCTTCCTCAAGGTCGTCAGACTGTTAAGACAATTATTAAATCTTGTGTAGTCTGTAAGAGATACGACGCTAGAGTATGTCCTTACCCAGGACCTCCACCACTCCTAGAAGAGCGAGTGGTTCATCTTCGTCCTTTCGAAACCACTGGTGTTGATTATACAGGTGCCTTACTCCTCACTGGTAACCCAGATAATATACCAGTGAAGGCGTACATTTGTCTCTTTACATGTGCTACAACCAGAGGCGTACACTTAGAGGTCACTCCAGACATGAGTGCTGAAGCCTTCATTCAAGCTTTCTGCAGATTTGCTGCCCGCCGATCGTGTCCTAAATTAATGATATCGGACAACGGTTCTAATTTTGTGGCAGGAGAAAGTTGTTTGCGAGAAGTCTGGAACCACCCAGAAGTACAGTCAGTCCAAGAGACGACAATGTCACTGGAAATTCATAGCACCGAGAGCCCCTTGGCAAGGTGGGTTCTATGAGCGAATGGTAGGCACAGTCAAGAAGTGTCTAAGGAAAACTTTACACCGACAAAAGGTCAGTTACTCAGAACTCCAAACTATTGTTGTGGAAATCGAGGCGCGAGTCAATAACCGCCCAATAACCTACCTGTCTGATGATTTCACCCAGAGAAACCTCTGAGCCCCTCACACTTGATCCATGGAGGTCTACTGAGCCCTCTCATCCCTTTAGCCGAAGAGGACCCTGTAGACCCGTCCCATGTGACCAGAGGAGACTTGGTGGAAAGCTACCAGCATCTTTCTAGAGTTATTAACAGGTGGAATGAGGTGTGGACTCGAGAGTACCTCACAGCTCTACGAGAGTACCACTACGGAGCTTCGAGTTTTTACAATAAAGTGCAATTAAAACCAGGAGACCTAGTACTAGTCGACAGTGATGGACCAAGGTCAGAGTGGCCTATAGGTAAAATTGTTACCATTCATCCAGATCGACAAGGTGTCCTGAGAGTAGTTAAAGTTTTATGCCGAGGCAACACTACTCTAAAAACTTTAGAGAAGCCGGTTCCCCTTGAATTGACTGAGCAAGAATATCAGCCAGATCCAGTTTCCCCAGTAATTTCCGAGGGTAATAATTCTGATCCTCCAAGCAACCGCCCCACTAGAGCTGCTGCTCAACAATGTAGGCGGAATTTGCAAGTCTATTACAACTCTGAGCAAGAGTAATTCCTTTCACATCCCACTTAGATAACTATGATGATGCTGCGATGTGATATCACGTAACAAAACATTACACGTCACTATGACCCAGGATATCGCATCACCGTAGATTCTGTTAGTTTAAATTGTGTGAGTTAAAATCTATAAATATTGTGTAGGCTATAAGCAACATGTTTCATTTGACATGTAAATAGCAAGACTCAAGTTCTTGTAAGTCCTTGATAAATCCGGGACGTTCGTTATGTGTGTATTAACATACTAACATATTAACATACTAATGTACTAATCTTAATGTCACTTCGAGATAGGTCAGTACTCCACAGTACACTACGACCCTAGAATCCTCCCCCCGGAGTTATGTTGGAAATTTCCAACACCGAATACAACACTGTTGTATTCTCATTACTTATTACTAACTCTACTAATTATTGTAGTAAGTAAAATTAACACCACGTAGAATTCTCATGTACTAATAATTTCATCTGTGCAGTAGGCTAGAATTCTCACGTCATCCGACGCCAGTATTGCGTCAGATTTCCTTACAATAAACACATTATATCTGAGAATCTGAGAATTAAATTCGATTCTCTATAACCAAGGCATTCTGTATGATAATTAATTACAGATAAATTGACCTCCAACTAAAAGCCGAATAGAGCGCTGGAGTCATAGCGATTATCTAGTAATAAAAGTTAACGTCACGAGTGAATGCCATGGGGAGACATTAATTCCTCTCCCTAATACGTTTACTATCACTAAATTGGCAAAAAATAATATTGTCCTCTTCTAAATAACAAACCCATCCAGTCTTCAATATTTCAAGCATAAATGCGAGAAATACTAATATTCATGACAATAATTTGTCTAATGAACGCGAGACGCGGCGTGGGGTGGAGAGGCACGCCAGTACATGTGGAGGGAAGCTTTGAGGCCGACCTACCCGTATCGTACTCACGAGGAGACGCCATTGCCCAGCCATCAGGGTAGACGTTAGCCATCCTCAGATGAAAGTCGCCACTGTGAGGCGTGAACAACCTTGCAGATAATATCTTCAACTGGTGCTGGTGTAACATAAGGAACCTTTTTAATCTGGTTCCTGACTACACGTGACCGGCCAGTGAAGTGCGCCATAATCCAGGATAAGCTGAAGCCGGAGCCTGGGACGCGAATTTCGGCAATCTTAAAACTTATACAGTGCCCATATTAGTTAAGTATCTTCTCTTTATTTGATGCATCCGGTAAAGTATAGTGTAGTAGCTGGGTGATTGACCGTGACGACGCATGTTAACACCAAACCACAGGTTATTAATTAATTATCACCTGTAACTCGTAATTTCTTGAATATAGAGATTCAGTAGTTTAATTAGTTGCTACTGTAAATATTTGTCTTGCAGCACTTGAGAAGAATTCTCCCTGCCGCCTTCTCCCATGTTAATCCATCCCATTCGTCAGCCAGCCGAGCCCAGGGAATTAGAGGAAACGTCGTGGCTTACATAAAGGAATCGTCTTTAAGCTAAGAATATCTTTGTATTTATTCATGAAATTTCTGAAATTACTTACATGCAGAATTCCTTTGGATTAACATGTGTTTATTGTGACTATCGTTACTATACTTATAATCTATGTTCCCATTCATGGTAATGACATTAGTTTCACTATAATTCATAGGATTAGATTATTATAATTTGGATTAGTGAACGAACCACACTAGTTCCTGGACGTACTGACTTCCAGTAATAACCCCCCAATGTAGGTGTTTGAGGGTTTGATTCATTTAATTATACAGCCCATTAATTATTTCTATGATCATATTCTCTAGTATTTTATCCATAGTTACTGGTTCATCTAGGAATTATCTAATGATCAGAAATTTTCAGTTTCCCTCTTTACTATAAAGCGGGTGGTCCTTCGTAATTTAATTTACTACATTAATATTTAAATAATCAGATTCAAGCCCCAAATGTCCCACATAGCGAGCCAGGAGCAAATTGCTTCTGACGGAGGCTGGCGAGGCACTTTAGGTGACAGTGAAGACGACCTCGGGGATATAGAACTCCGCCTTTGGTCTCACTGTTCCCCTCTTGCAGCTTGAAAGTTGTTGCAGTAATGAGCTCGGCTTCGATATTTCCCCCGTGACTAATGTGAATTGCTAGTAACATTTCAACTCTTCCAAGATATGACATGACGGTATTTACTGTGGAATGTCAGTGACATGAGAGTGAGGAGTGTGGCGCCTCGTCAGTAGGAGGTGTGAGGGACCTCACCCTGGCAGTGTTGACCTGCACCCTGCAGCTGGGACCTGCACCCTGGCAGTGTTGACCTTCACCCTGGCAGTGTTGACCTGCACCCTGCAGCTGGGACCTGCACCCTGGCAGTGTTGACCTTCACCCTGGCAGTGTTGACCTGCACCCTGCAGCTGGGACCTTCACCCTGGCAGAGTTGACCTTCACCCTGGCAGTGTTGACCTGCACCCTGGCAGTGTTGACCTGCACCGTGCAGCTGGGACCTGCACCCTGGCAGTGTTGACCTGCACCCTGGCAGTGTTGACCTTCACCCTGGCAGTGTTGACCTGCACCCTGGCAGTGTTGACCTTCACCCTGGCAGTGTTGACCTGCACCCTGGCAGTGTCGACCTTCACCCTGGCAGTGTTGACCTGCACTGTGCAGCTGGGACCTGCACCCTGGCAGTGTTGACCTGCACCCTGGCAGTGTTGACCTGCACCCTGGCAGTGTTGACCTTCACCCTGGCAGTGTTGACCTGCACCCTGGCAGTGTTGACCTGCACCCTGGCAGTGTTGACCTTCACCGTGCAGCTGGGACCTGCACCCTGGCAGTGTTGACCTGCACCGTGCAGCTGGGACCTGCACCCTGCAGCTGGGACCTGCACCCTGCAGCTGGGACCTCACCCTGGCAGTGTTGACCTGCACCCTGGCAGTGTTGACCTGCACCCTGCAGCTGGGACCTGCACCCTGCACCCTGCAGCTGGGACCTGCACCCTGCACCCTGCAGCTGGGACCTGCACCCTGCACCCTGCAGCTGGGACCTGCACCCTGCAGCTGGGACCTGCACCCTGCACCCTGCAGCTGGGACCTGCACCCTGCAGCTGGGACCTGCACCCTGCAGCTGGGACCTGCACCCTGCAGCTGGGACCTGCACCCTGCAGCTGGGACCTGCACCCTGCAGCTGGGACCTGCACATGACCAGGTGGACTCAACTGTGGTCTTGTGGTGGGGGTGTTCCCACGGGGGTCCCCCTGAACCCCTGTAGCTGGCCCGGTCTGTGTTGGGCAGTGTTGCTGAGGCTGTGTGTTGATGACCCGCGTGATGTGTTGTGTGTCAGGTGGGTGGCCGGCTGTGTCCGGGTCTCTCTCCTCTCTTGTTTATACTCCTGTGTCAGGTGGGTGGCCGGCTGTGTCCGGGTCTCTCTCCTCTCTTGTTTATACCCCTGTGTCAGGTGGGTGGCCGGCTGTGTCCGGGTCTCTCTCCTCTCTTGTTTATACTCTCTCTCTCCTTCCTTTCTCTCATCTATCCTTCACTATCCCACTTCTCTTCCCATCCCCCCCCCCCTTCTCCACTCACTCTCCCCTCTTCTAATCTCTCTCTCTCTCTCTCTCTCTCTCTCTCTCTCTCTCTCTCTCTCTCTCTCTCTCTCTCTCTCTCTCTCTCTCTCTCTCTCTCTTCGGAGACATCTCTATGAGTTGTCTGTCTGTGTTCCTGTTTATCTTCTTGTCTTCCCCTCTCTTTTTACCCCTAGTCGAATGGTTATCTCTGCATGCCTCTCTCTGTCTTTCTCAATCTGTCTATATGTCTCAGTGTCTCTAATTTTGTCTGTCTCTCTCTTTCTCATATTAATAATAATATAATAATCTACCATTGGCATGTGGGAGGTCTGCCAGTGGGAGGAGCCTAATAGTGTGAAATATTAAAAATAAATCACAGTTACCTGTTTGGTATGAGAAAGGGGGGGTGGGGGGTAGGGGGGAGGCTTGATGAAGTGAGAAAATTCACTGAGGTGATGTGAACCTGCGACCAAGGCATTGTCAGCTGTATACTCTACTACTGTACCATCACTGACTTGGTAAAACTTATACAACCGAATTTCTACTGAAATCACAAGACGTATTTAGAGGCCTCTCCTGAACCCAGTCCAAATTTGACATATGACTCCCAAGCACTTGGGTGGAGGCAAAGCTTGGGAGTCCTCAACAAAGTAATTGTGGAAAGATCGTGTGTTTTATAGTACTAAGGCCTAAATATGAATAGCAGAACATTTATGTTAATTTCCCCAAGATCAGTGAATAATGATGTACGCGCCACAGTTCCCGCAGTGGTGGAGCACTTGCCCCGGACCTTCACGAACGCTTTGGCCTGGGTTCGTATCCTGGCCTGGGAGGATTGACTGGGCACTTCATCTTCTGTCCCGTCCGACTTAGCTTCATCTTGGTACTGTCTGAACATTCCGTCACCGTCCTGGTCATGCCCTCGCTGGCGGCTACCAAACTCTAGCCTCATACTGGTGCAAATAACCAGATCTCAACCTCACATTAATGATCTTTTCTTCACGACACGAAGTAGAAACCTCGCCAAGCTTTAAGGTCAATATTTTATTCACTACACACATTGACAACCAGAATGTTTAGGACCATGATGAGGCCTGAACTATCCGGAGCCACTCAGAAGAGAAATGCAATCATCTGATTATAGGTTTATCAGTGCTGGCCGAGCAGGAGTCCCCATCAGTTATGCTGACCGTGGACATCAGCCATTTGTAACCGGCTACTCGAAAATAATTTAGCGATGAATATGTTTTTTTGAAGTGAAATGTTTACAAAATATTTCCTGTGCTTCGACAGCAGGACCTCGAGAAGCAGCATCAACATGTTATCATGCTGATAACTGTTATCATGTTATCATGCTGATAACTGTTATCATGTTATGCTGATAACTGTTATCATGTTATCATGCTGATAACTGTTATCATGTTATCATGCTGATAACTGTTATCATGTTATCATGCTGGTAATTTTGGGGGGAATATCATGACTGACGCTGAAAGAGGAAGAAAGATATCTCCTGGTTAATAGACATCAAGTGGTTAATTGTCAAGTGCTTGGGAAAGGAAAATTTTCAGTGCTAGCTTAGATTTTCAGCTGGAGTGGTCAGCAAAGTTAGTTCAGAGAGAAGCCAGGAAACAGAAGGTAGGAACGGTCCAGAAGCAAGACGCAAGGTGAACACTGGAAGCAACGGTCCAGAAGCAAGACGCAAGGTGAACACAGGAAGCAACGGTCCAGAAGCAAGACGCAAGGTGAACACAGGAAGCACCGGTCCAGAAGCAAGACGCAAGGTGAACACAGGAAGCACCGGTCCAGAAGCAAGACGCAAGGTGAACACAGGAAGCACCGGTCCAGAAGCAAGACGCAATGTGAACACAGGAAGCAACGGTCCAGAAGCAAGACGCAAGGTGAACACAGGAAGCACCGGTCCAGAAGCAAGACGCAAGGTGAACACAGGAAGCACCGGTCCAGAAGCAAGACGCAAGGTGAACACAGGAAGCACCGGTCCAGAAGCAAGACGCAATGTGAACACAGGAAGCAACGGTCCAGAAGCAAGACGCAAGGTGAACACAGGAAGCACCGGTCCAGAAGCAAGACGCAAGGTGAACACAGGAAGCAACGGTCCAGAAGCAAGACGCAAGGTGAACACAGGAAGCAACGGTCCAGGAGCAAGACGCAAGGTGAACACAGGAAGCACCGGTCCAGAAGCAAGACGCAAGGTGAACACAAGAAGCAACGGTCCAGGAGCAAGACAAAACAATGACATTAGCCTCAAGTCCCTCCACACACTGTTGGCGCCAACAGCAGCTGACATCCCTCAGTCAGGAACAGGCAAGAACACTCAGGAACAGCCAGGAACAGCCAGGAACAGTCAGGAACAGCCAGGAACAGCCAGGAACAGTCAGGAACAGACAGGAACAGCCAGGAACAGTCAGGAACTGTCAGGAACAGTCAGGAACAGTCAGAAACAGTCAGGATCAGTCAGGAGCAGTCAGGAGCAGTCAGGAACAGTCAGCCACAGCCAGGAACAGCCAAAAACAGTCAGAAACAGTCAGAAACAGTCAGGAACGGTCAGGAACAGTCAGAAACAGTCCGGAACAGCCAGGAGCAGTCAGGACCGATCAGGAAGTCAGAAAGTCAGGAACAGTCAGGAACAGGAGCAGTCAGGAACAGTCATAAACAGAAAGGAACAGCCAGGAACAGTCAGAAACAGTCATAAACAGACAGGAACAGCCAGGAACAGTCAGGAACAGTCAGAAACAGTCATAAACAGACAGGAACAGTCAGGAACAGTGAGGAACAGTCAGAAACAGCCAAGAACAGTCAGAAACAGTCAGGAACAGTAAGGAACAGACAGGAACAGTCAGGAACAGCCAGGAACAGGCAGAAACAGTCAGGAACAGCCAGGAACAGTCAGAAACAGTCAGGAACAGCCAGAAACTGTCAGAAACAGGAACAGCCAGGAACAGTCAGAAACAGCCAGGAACAGCCAGGAACAGTCAGGAACAGTCAGAAAGTCAGGAACAGCCAGGAACAGTCAGAAACAGACAGGAACAGCCAGAAACAGTCAGGAACAGTCAGGAACACCCAGGAACAGTCAGGAACACCCAGGAACAGTCAGGAACAGCCAGGAACAGTCTGGTACAGCCAGGAACAGTTTGGAACAGTCAGCAACAGTCAGGAACAGCCAGGAACAGCCAGAAACAGTCTGGAACAGTCAGGAACAGTCAGGAACAGCCAGGAACAGCCAGAAACAGTCAGGAACAGCCAGGAACAGTCAGAAACAGCCAGGAACAGTCAGGAACAGTCTGGAACAGCCAGGAACAGTCAGGAACAGCCAGGAACAGTCAGAAACAGCCAGGAACAGTCTGGAACAGCCAGGAACAGTCAGGAACAGCCAGGAACAGCCAGAAACAGTCAGGAACAGCCAGGAACAGTCAGAAACAGCCAGGAACAGTCAGGAACAGTCTGGAACAGCCAGGAACAGTCAGGAACACCCAGGAACAGTCAGAAACAGCCAGGAACAGTCAGGAACACCCAGGAACAGTCAGAAACAGCCAGGAACAGTCTGGAACAGCCAGGAACAGTCAGGAACAGTCAGAAACAGTCAGGAACAGTCAGAAACAGCCAGGAACAGCCAGGAACAGCCAGGAACAGTCAGGAACAGTTGCTGGGTCTTCCTCCAGCTCTCAACTTTGACCTATTCCCTGTGCCTTGAATCTCTTGCAGGAACGGATTGCTCTTCCTGTTCCATATGGAATGTTTCGTCTATAGCTTCATCTCTAACTCAAGCGGGAGAGAAGAACTAGCACTTGAGGGCACTCATGACACTAATTCTGCCTGAGGTGTCAACACTCAACACTCATATTGACCTCGAGTACCACTCAAACTCACAGGGATCTCAAGTGTGTCCACCACTCACCCTCAAGTGTGACCACCACTCACCCTCAAGTGTGTCCACCACTCACCCTCAAGTGTGACCACCGCTCACCCTCAAGTGTGACCACCAGTCACCCCTCGAGTATATCTCATATGTCACAGTGTCAACTTTTGTATTCTACCTTTTGTATTCAAACTCAAGTTTTGTATTTTTACATAAGTTATGTATTGTGACTTGTGAGTACTGTGTTGGGTAAGAGCACTGTGGGTGACCTTCACACACTGGATAATACTACTATATAATTATATAGGAGTAGAGTATATTAATCCCCCCCCCCCCCATGCGGGAGTTCAATAGCTGAGGGATTATATTGATCATTGTTCATCCTACTCTTGCTTCTTAAGCTCCTAAATTTTTCATGATTAATGAATATTACTCACCTGGGTACAGCTTGGCTGGTGAGTACATGTACCGGGGATGTGTACAGCTGGGTACAAGATTCTGTACTTTGTTACAAAATAAAGTTCATATGCGTGTACTGCGTGTGGTTACCTGGTTGATGGGGTTCTGGGAGTTCTTCTACTCCCCATGTCCGGCCCGAGGCCAGGCTCGACTTGTGAGAGTTTGGTCCACCAGGCTGTTGCTTGGAGCGGCCCGCAGGCCCACATACCCACCACAGCCTGGTTGGTCCGGCACTCCTTGAAGAAAACAGTCTAGTTTTCTCTTGAAGATGTCCACGGTTGTTCCGGCAATATTTCTGATGCTCGCTGGGAGGATGTTGAACAACCGCGGACCTCTGATGTTTATACAGTGTTCTCTTAACTGGTTCTATTCTGCATTTTCTTCCATATCGTTCACTCCAGTACGTTGTTATTTTACTGTGTAGATTTGGGACCTGTCCCTCCAGTATCTTCCATGTTTATATTATTTGGTATCTCTCTCGTCTCTAGATAGAACATTTGGAGGGCTTTGAGACGATCCCAATAATTTAGGTGTTTTATCTCGTCTATGGGTGCCGTATATGTTCTCTGTACTCCCTCTATTTCAGCAATCTCTCGTGCTCTGAATGGGGAAGTGAGTACTGAGCAGTACTCAAGACGGGACAACACAAGTGATTTGAAGAGTACAACCTTTGTGATGGGATCTCTGGACTTGAAGGTTCTCGTAATCCATTCTATCATTTCTCTGGCTGACGCAATAATTTGCTTGGTTATGCTCTCTAAACGTTAGGTCGTCGGACATCATTATTGCCAAATCCTTGACACGCTGTTTTCCTACTATGGGCAGATTCGATTGTGTTTTGCACCCTGTATTATGTTTAAGATCCTCATTTTTGCCTTATCTGAGTACCTGGAATTTATCACCGTTAAACATCAAGTTATTTTCTGCTGCCCAGTCGAAAACTTTGTTAATATATGTTTGTAGTTTTTCAATGTCTTTTGCAGAGGTAATTTTTATGCTGATTTTTGTGTCATCTGCAAAGGATTAAACGAAGCTGTGACTTGTATTTTTGTCTATATCTGCTATGAGAATAAGTAACAGCAGTGGTGCAAGGACTGTACCTTGAGGTACAGAGCTTTAACTGCGCTCGGACTCGATTTTATTTGATTGATTGTTACCCTTTTTATTCTGTTCGACAAAAAATTATCTATATCTAGCGAGTATCTAGCGTCCCACTTTACCAGTTATACCCATTGACCTCATTTTGTGTGCTATCACTCCATGGTCACTTTTGTCGAATGCCTTTGCAAAATCTGTGTATACAACATCAGCATTCTGTTTTTCTTCTAATGCCTCAGTGATTTTGTCGTAATGGTCAAGTAGCTGTGAGAGGCATGATCTTCCTGCTCTAAATCCATGTTGGCCTGGATTGTGGAGGTCATTGGTTTCCATGAATCTAGTGACCTGACTCGTGATTACTCTCTCAAATACTTTTATTATGTGAGACGTTAGTGCAACTGGTCTATAATTCTTTGCCAATGCTTTGCTCCCTCCCTTGTGTAGCAGGGCTATGTCTGCTGCTTTCAGCGCATCTGGTATCTCCCTATTGTCCAAGCTCTTCCTCCACACTATACTGAGTGCCTGTGCTACTGGCACTTTGCATTTCTTTATAAATATTGAATTCCATGAGTCTGGACCCGGGGCTGAGTGCATGGGCAAGTGGTCAATTTCTCTTTCAAAATCTGCTATGCTGGTGTTGATATCAGTTATATTTACAGGTGCTTGGATATGGTGCTTGGATACAGGTGCTCCTGTGTGTGGCAATATATTTTTCCTTGTGCATTTTATTGCATTTCATCCTTATCACTAAATTTATTTTATCACATTTTTTCCCCAGAATCATATATTGCATACATTGCATATGCACAATACATGGTGTATATCCTGGACACCTGGCCCCCCTGGTCGTGTATAACCTTGAAACAGCACAAGATTGTTATTATGTCTCTGGAGTCAGTTGTGACTCCAGACATAATATATTAAGCCTTGGAAGTGTCACGTGTGTATATTGTGTATGTAGAGAAACAATGTGAATGTCAGGGAGTTGTATGTTCAACTTGCAAGGAGGAATGTTTAAGAATGTGTCAATATGCGGTGCTAACGGAAGTATGTTATGAATACTGTGTGAATGGCCTGGTTAACAGTGCCGGGTGAGACGATGGTTGGGATGGCCCTTCAGTGGTCTAAAGTAGTTTGTGATTCTTTAAGCGCTGGCAGACACCACCTGATAGCACCATTACGGTTGGGGAAGGTTGTTCTGGTACTGACAAGATGTTAACTAGCACATTACCACGGGTGTGAGTTGCCATTGTGACATGCCTCTAACTGGCAACTGGTGCCTGCCATTGTGACATGCCACTATCTGGCAACTGGTGCCTGTCATTCTGACATGCCACTAACTGGCAACTGGTGCCTGCCATTGTGACATGCCTCTAACTGGCAACTTGTGACATGCCACTAACTGGCAACTGGTGCCTGCCATTGTGACATGCTTCTAACTGGCAACTGGTGCCAGCCATTGTGACATGCCTCTAACTGGCAACTTGTGACATGCCATTGTGACATGCCTCTAACTGGCAACTGGTGCCTGCCATTGTGACATGCCTCTAACTGGCAACTGGTGCCTGCCATTGTGACATGCCTCTAACTGGCAACTGGTGCCTGCCATTGTGACATGCCACTAACTGGCAACTGGTGCCTACCATTGTGACATGCCTCTAACTGGCAACTTGTGACATGCCATTGTGACATGCCTCTAACTGGCAACTTGTGACATGCCACTAACTGGCAACTGGTGCCTGTCATTGTGACATGCCACTAACTGGCAACTGGTGCCTGCCATTGTGACATGCCTCTAACTGGCAACTTGTGACATGCCACTAACTGGCAACTGGTGCCTGCCATTGTGACATGCCACTAACTGGCAACTGGTGCCTGCCATTGTGACATGCCACTAACTGGCAACTGGTGCCTACCATTGTGACATGCCTCTAACTGGCAACTGGTGCCTGCCATTGTGACATGCCTCTAACTGGCAACTTGTGACATGCCACTAACTGGCAACTGGTGCCTGTCATTGTGACATGCCACTAACTGGCAACTGGTGCCTGCCATTGTGACATGCCTCTAACTGGCAACTTGTGACATGCCACTAACTGGCAACTGGTGCCTGCCATTGTGACATGCCACTAACTGGCAACTGGTGCCTGCCATTGTGACATGCCACTAACTGGCAACTGGTGCCTGCCATTGTGACATGCCACTAACTGGCAACTGGTGCCTGCCATTGTGACATGCCTCTAACTGGCAACTGGTGCCTACCATTGTGACATGCCACTAACTGGCAACTGGTGCCTGCCATTGTGACATGCCTCTAACTGGCAACTTGTGACATGCCACTAACTGGCAACTGGTGCCTGCCATTGTGACATGCCACTAACTGGCAACTGGTGCCTGCCATTGTGACATGCCACTAACTGGCAACTGGTGCCTACCATTGTGACATGCCTCTAACTGGCAACTGGTGCCTACCATTGTGGCATGCCACTAACTGGCAACTGGTGCCTGCCATTGCAGATGGATGAAGAAGGGTGAGACTTGTGAGTACTGTTGTGAGTGAGAAATATTGGCCAGGTAATTTGAGAGGCTCGGGTCAATACAATTGTCATCCACACTTCCCTGGAAATAAACATCCGTTCACCAGGGTTCGAGTCTCCTCCAGCCCAGATGAATGGCACTCAGGTTAATCCCTAGAGACACAGATGTTGTCTGGACACTGGTGGAGTGGAGCTGCCTCATGTGTGATGGAGAGTGTACCAGGTCAAGCCTGGCTGGCTTACCATCATTCTTGTGAGTCTCCTGTCATGCTGCTGGGAAAAGCTTTGTCTTGCTGTGACCAATAGTTTAGGTCCTCGTGTTTCTGTGCCCTCACGCAGTTCTTTGTTTTCCCAGTCTGTCTTTCCATGGTTAAAGTCGCCCATGATTATAAGTTGGGATAAATGTTTACAACTAGCAGCCCTTACTATTGTGGTAACAACACCTACTACTGCCATTGGTCCTCTCGTTGTCATGGTGTCTGTTATGTAGTCTCTGTACCCCGGGTAGCTTAGCATACCCATCTCAAAGCTTCAGTCCTTTCTTATCTACTAGTACCACTCCTCTGCCTCCTTTTCTTTCCTTCTATTTCCTTCTATTTCCCTGTTACAGTCTTGACCCGGGGAAACACTGCATATGTTGAGCCACCTGACAGTTTTGTTTCAGTGAGTGCTGTTAAATCTGGGTTATTTTCTTACACTATTTAATCCATGCTATTTTTGAGTTCATTATTTTGAAGCTAAATTTTGTTTTGTCCAGTTCCACTTGCCTTGGTGTCCATTAAACTGGTGTAATGGTGGTGGGGGGGGGGGGAAGGTTGTTGTTGTTGTTCTGTTGGGTTATTACATAGTGCAAAGATAGTACGGGCTGGGGTAGAGGAAGGGGGGCAGGGATGGCATTGTTGTCCTGGGATTGCTGG
Source organism: Procambarus clarkii (assembly GCF_040958095.1). Classification (NCBI taxonomy): domain Eukaryota; kingdom Metazoa; phylum Arthropoda; class Malacostraca; order Decapoda; family Cambaridae; genus Procambarus; species Procambarus clarkii. The sequence continues at coordinate 50,008,110 of NC_091152.1, read as the reverse complement.
ATACTGGGAGAGGGGGATAGGCAGTGTGGTCCTGGGATGGGAGGTTATCGAGGGTCTGGAATGGGATTGGAAGTTTCTGGGATGGAGTAGGGAGAGGGAGGGTCTGGGATGAAGAGGCTTGGAGGTACTGGGATGGGGGAAAATAGGGAAGCCTTGGTTAGGGAAACAAGCCTGGGGCATGAGACTGAGGAACAGGATGGGCATGGGATGTAGAATAGAATAGGAATGAAATGGGGAGGATCTCAATGGGATGGGAGATATAGGTGGTGTTTTGAGGGAGGAAGACTGTAGAGACGATTAAACAGTGAAGGTCAAGTTTTCCGTTCCATTTCCATTTTTAGGGTCACCCGCTTGCCGGTGGAGGGTTCCCCACTCCCCTCTGCCGTCCTGCAGAAGTTACTACAGTTACTGAGCTGAGGCGTGTGACCTGCCCCATTCTCTTCCCTCCTCTTTCGTCTCTTCCTTGTTGCTGCAGCCTCGTCTCCTCCTCTCTCACCATGTACCACTCTTCAACGTCTCCGGCCAGGTTAAGTGGTCTACTCGGCTCACAGCACACTGTCTCTGATCATGCTATGTTGTGGCGGACCATGGTCACTACTGTGGGGGACCAAGGTCACTACTGTCGGGGACCATGGTCACTACTGTGGGGGACCATGGTCACTACTGTGGGGGACCATGGTCACTACTGTGGGGGGCCATGGTCACTACTGTGGGGGACCAAGGTCACTACTGTGGGGGACCATGGTCACTACTGTGGGGGACCATGGTCACTACTGTGGGGGACCATGTGTCGGAAAATCCGACACCATTTAATAATCATACAGATAATAACTGTATTACCAACAAGTTACCCATAGAAAACGTAACTTGTAGAGGAATTACCGTCTATAGAAAACGGGATATCATCACCACATACTATTATAATTCACCAGCTATTCTGCTGGGAATTATTCTTAAATACATTAGTCTTTGGACTTTACCATCATAAAAACATCTTATATAAATTAACTTAATTATCAATATTAAAGTAGAGTAAATGTGACCCTTCTATCACTTTCTGAAATCTGGACAAAGTAGGCCAGGCGTCAGTGGGGAAGGGGGGCAGCCATTGTTGTGTCACCTCCGAGACGTGTGGAGCGAGTACGGCTCCTATCATTCTGGACAATGTCGGCCAGTAACGTCAATAGAATGGAGTGTTAAACAGCCATTGTTGTTATATGAGACCAGAGGCTCACACGGGAGCAAATTCGGCTCCTGTTAAATTTACTTGGACGTAGTGTTATGGAAACCAGAAGTGTACCATTGTCAACACGCTGTCTACAAATTCAAGTTAAGTGTCTATCCGAAACCCATTATCTATCATTAGTGGCCATTAATGTCATTGGGTAGGGTTATCCGGTTAGATCACATGGAAGCCTCAAACTAAAGGTAATTAAGCCAGGTCCTCATGTTCCATGTACTGTTTTCTCTGATATACTTGTCATATATAGGATTCTGGCTTCACAGCTAGCGCACTTTTGACAGGTCAAGACGAGGATGCAAGATTATGTGCACCAGTTACTGGGTGATAGAAGCTACCTCAAAGAGGATAATTTGGTGTCTACACTCTAGTTATACCTGGTGGACTAACCTGCTGTACTATAAGAGAAGGAACCTCATCAATGTATGTAGCTATTACTGTAATTTGATTGGCTGCATATGTGTAATATAAACCCCCCCCTAATGTGTAGAGGATCGATTTGTGAGATTAAGAGATTATTGCAGAAATACAGTCCACTTATCATTATACAAATTGCTATCGAAGTATATAAATTAACGTAAATATAAATTCATATAAATTAAATAAATATAAATCTCACAGGTCGGTTCCCACATTATTTGGTCCTTCGAAACCCACATTATTTGGTCATCTTCGAACCGGATGACGGATTATTTGATCCTTTGAACCCACATTTGGTCATCTTAGTACCGGATGAGCCAGTTAACCAGTGGATTCATTAAATATACTAGTGCAGTGTTATTTAAACAAGGCCAGCCAGTCAAAGACAGCGGCGAAGCCTCGAGGGAGCTCAGGAGCCTCCCTCAACTGAGTTCAGCCTCATCAGCGGTTTCATGCACACCCACAGATATTTGGTGGCGTGTTATTTCGTGAAATGACAGCGCTAATATTGAAACCAGCCAAATTAGTGACTGTGTCTTCGCGAGATTGTTCACGGATTTCGTGGTGTTACATTTCGCGAGAGATTATCTACGAATTTTGTGGACTTTATTTCGCGAGGTCACTAATAATATTTAATACTTCTAGATAATATTAGAAGTTTCATAGAGGCTAATTAAGAGGCTATTATCAATAATTGTGTATATTATTTCTCCAAAATAGAGAATTATTTAATATATATTGCACTAGTGTTCACAATATAATATTTACTAATTGCCAACCCACAACAGGGTAGGATATTAACCATTGACTAGTTGAACTATTATCGTTCATCCTAGTCCCATTATTACCATAGTCAGTTGTACTATATTGAACAACCTAACACCATTAATGAATGGTCCAGACCCTATTTTGGGTGTAATTTTTATCAACTCGAGTTGAGTTGTATATATAATAATTTACTTATGATCATTACACCTTTGAGTGATTAATTAGTGTCTCTTCCATCCTAGGGTGATATAGAAGAGCTAACCTAAAGGTACTTCCAGTGACACTGGTTTATCACTCAAATCATTAGTGTGTATGATTGTATATATATAATGTGTATTAATTTTAAGTGCTAACCTCTAGTAGAGGTAGGATTATTGCCTAGTGAGTTCAGAATTTACCCTAGGCTACCATCAGTGCTTGTTCAGTATTATGAGCAGCCCAAGTACAAGCCCCACTAGGCTTCACCAACTAGCCAGTATGGATAATGCAGGGAGAATGAAAAGAACCCTTGCAGGTCTTAAAGGCCACTTAACAAGACAGATCAAGAAATGTGAAGATTTGTCACAACAATCTCAAGTTGATTATGCTGACCTGGAAAGCTATTATCAAGCAGCTGCAGGTAAATTTGAGCAAATCAAATGCCAAATGGCTGTCCTTGTGGGGACAGACTACTACCATCGATTCATCGGTAGCCCTACTAAATATCAGGGCATAACCATGTTAAACTCTGCAGGAGGTAAATTACACTCAGGCCCAGTATCAAGCCTGAGGAGACCTATGCCTGCAGATAAACAATACCAATAGAAATCTAAATTTGTCAGCTGATTATATTTCTCCAGTAGCATTATACTAAGGAGATTACAGCTGACTATACCAACAGAGGTTGATGTTAGTATCATCATTTGAAGCTGGAGATGAGTTCATAAGGCCTCAGTGGCAAATCAGTGAACAGTAGCCTAAAACAGCTACAAGTCACTGCGACCAATGTCACTGAACCCACTGCAGTCTCAGAACCATACTTTACTTTAATGATGAGCTATTCAATCTTCTGAATCAATTAACTAAATTAAACCCCAATAAATCTGATGACTGATTTGATACATTTATTATTTAATCAAGATGTATTCCATGGGCCTCAGTGTTTATATATCAGTGACCAGTTACCTGAAGAAACTTCAAGTTATATCTAATGTCACTGATCTCACTGCAGTCCCTGAATCATACTTGACTGTAGTACTTGATCACATTCAGTCTTCTGGGTTAAATAATATGTAATAAGGCTTGAATATTAGCCTTTCAAGAGTTGACAGGGAAATGAAATCGCATTAGACTTCTAACCCTTGCAACTCTAGTACGGGACATCCGTCCTGTACGAACAGACGCACAAATGTGTGATTACTAACTACTAACATCAAATTAATCTAATAATTCGAAGGAGGAGTATCGGTGTTCGTCTGTTCTAAACAGGACTTCGACCCGTGAGCAGCCCCCTGGGGAATTATGTCGGAAAATCCGACACCATTTAATAATCATACAGATAATAACTGTATTACCAACAAGTTACCCATAGAAAACGTAACTTGTAGAGGAATTACCGTCTATAGAAAACGGGATATCATCACCACATACTATTATAATTCACCAGCTATTCTGCTGGGAATTATTCTTAAATACATTAGTCTTTGGACTTTACCATCATAAAAACATCTTATATAAATTAACTTAATTATCAATATTAAAGTAGAGTAAATGTGACCCTTCTATCACTTTCTGAAATCTGGACAAAGTAGGCCAGGCGTCAGTGGGGAAGGGGGGCAGCCATTGTTGTGTCACCTCCGAGACGTGTGGAGCGAGTACGGCTCCTATCATTCTGGACAATGTCGGCCAGTAACGTCAATAGAATGGAGTGTTAAACAGCCATTGTTGTTATATGAGACCAGAGGCTCACACGGGAGCAAATTCGGCTCCTGTTAAATTTACTTGGACGTAGTGTTATGGAAACCAGAAGTGTACCATTGTCAACACGCTGTCTACAAATTCAAGTTAAGTGTCTATCCGAAACCCATTATCTATCATTAGTGGCCATTAATGTCATTGGGTAGGGTTATCCGGTTAGATCACATGGAAGCCTCAAACTAAAGGTAATTAAGCCAGGTCCTCATGTTCCATGTACTGTTTTCTCTGATATACTTGTCATATATAGGATTCTGGCTTCACAGCTAGCGCACTTTTGACAGGTCAAGACGAGGATGCAAGATTATGTGCACCAGTTACTGGGTGATAGAAGCTACCTCAAAGAGGATAATTTGGTGTCTACACTCTAGTTATACCTGGTGGACTAACCTGCTGTACTATAAGAGAAGGAACCTCATCAATGTATGTAGCTATTACTGTAATTTGATTGGCTGCATATGTGTAATATAAACCCCCCCCTAATGTGTAGAGGATCGATTTGTGAGATTAAGAGATTATTGCAGAAATACAGTCCACTTATCATTATACAAATTGCTATCGAAGTATATAAATTAACGTAAATATAAATTCATATAAATTAAATAAATATAAATCTCACAGGTCGGTTCCCACACCATGGTCACTACTGTGGGGGACCATGGTCACAACTGTGGGGGACCAAGGTCACAACTGTGGGGGACCAGGGTCACTACTGTGGGGGACCAAGGTCACTACTGTGGGGGACCATGGTCACTACTGTGGGGGACCAAGGTCACTACTGTGGGGGACCAGGGTCACTACTGTGGGGGACCAAGGTCACTACTGTGGGGGACCATGGTCACAACTGTGGGGGACCATGGTCACAACTGTGGGGGACCATGGTCACTACTGTGGGGGACCAAGGTCACAACTGTGGGGGACCATGGTCACTACTGTGGGGGACCATGGTCACTACTGTGGGGGACCAGGGTCACTACTGTGGGGGACCAGGGTCACTACTGTGGGGGACCATGGTCACTACTGTGGGGGACCAAGGTCACAACTGTGGGGGACCATGGTCACTACTGTGGGGGACCATGGTCACAACTGTGGGGGACCATGGTCACTACTGTGGGGGACCATGGTCACAACTGTGGGGGACCATGGTCACTACTGTGGGGGACCAAGGTCACAACTGTGGGGGACCATGGTCACTACTGTGGGGGACCATGGTCACTACTGTGGGGGACCAGGGTCACTACTGTGGGGGACCAGGGTCACTACTGTGGGGGACCATGGTCACTACTGTGGGGGACCAAGGTCACAACTGTGGGGGACCATGGTCACTACTGTGGGGGACCAAGGTCACTACTGTGGGGGACCATGGTCACAACTGTGGGGGACCATGGTCACTACTGTGGGGGACCAAGGTCACTACTGTGGGGGACCATGGTCACTACTGTGGGGGACCATGGTCACTACTGTGGGGGACCATGGTCACTACTGTGGGGGACCAAGGTCACTACTGTGGGGGACTATGGTCACTACTGTGGGGGACCATGGTCACTACTGTGGGGGACCATGGTCACTACTGTGGGGGACCATGGTCACTACTGTGGGGGACCATGGTCACTACTGTGGGGGACCATGGTCACTACTGTGGGGGACCAAGGTCACTACTGTGGGGGACCATGGTCACTACTGTGGGGGACCATGGTCACTACTGTGGGGGACCAAGGTCACTACTGTGGAGGACCATGGTCACTACTGTGGGGTACCAAGGTCACTACTGTGGGGGAGCAAGGTCACTACTGTGGGGGACCAGGGTCACTACTGTGGAGGACCAAGGTCACTACTGTGGGGGAGCAAGGTCACTACTGTGGGGGACCATGGTCACTACTGTGGAGGACCAAGGTCACTACTGTGGGGGACCATGGTCACTACTGTGGGGGACCAAGGTCACTACTGTGGGGGAGCAAGGTCACTACTGTGGGGGACCAGGGTCACTACTGTGGAGGACCAGGGTCACTACTGTGGGGGACCAAGGTCACTACTGTGGGGGAGCAAGGTCATTACTGCTCGACCACCAATATTCATATCATTCCACTCATTACATATATTAACAGGTTTTTAACAACAAAATAATCTAGAAAAATAAAATTAATTGCTTTGCTATTTTCTTAGTAGAAGAGAGAGAGAGAGAAAGAGAGAGAGAGAAAGAGAGAGAGAGAGAGAGAGAGAGAGAGAGAGAGAGAGAGAGAGAGAGAGAGAGAGAAAGAGAGAGAGAGAGAGAGAGAGAGAGAGAGAGAGAGAGAGAGAGAGAAGGGACAGAATGAGCGAAAGTGAGAGTGTGAGAGAGCGAGGTTGTCAGGTCATTACAGTCAACAGTGAGGGAGGACAATACCTCCCCACACAGTGTGTGATGTGGTCAATACACCACACCCATTATTCCAGGTCAACAATGTCTCTGGTTACAAGAGCTGGCACAAAACAAATTATATAATTGATTGCTATTGCCTTATATATTGACTTATAATACGACCAGTTAAGTGTGGGAAGAAAATCATTGTCTATTTAGACATTGTCTATTAAGACAAGTACTACAGTATGTCTAGCTCCAATAAGCCTCGTGGTCATTCACTTGTACCGGGAGGGAGCGAACTATTAGGAGAAAGCGCCAAGGCGTTGCAACTATATAGCACTGGGAAGGGGTCAGGATAAGGATTTGGGATGGGACGGAGGGAAGGAATGGTGTCCGACCACTTGTGGACGGTCGGGGATTGAACGCCGACCAATGTTTACGAGGGAGTGAGGTTTAGCTCTTGGGGCCCCGCCTACTAGCCTCCTAAGAGAACGTCGCATTTTGACGTATACTCCACCTAAGGCCAAAAATCGCCGTACTGGTAGAAAATGCAAGCTGCTCGCGGAATTGACATACTGTCCCGTTTTCTGTTTTGGGTCCTCTGGTAGGTTAGGATAAGGACACCTTAGTACGACAGTTTCTTGACGTTGAGGCACCTTAGGACGGGCTGGTATCTGTCCTCACTGTGACAGACTCCTGTTGGCGGGTTATACAGGACCACAACATTATACAGGACCACTACACTATACCTGGACCACATTATACAGAACCACAACATTACACTGGACCACAACATTATACAGGACCACAACATTATACAGGACCACAACATTATACAGGACCACAACATTATACACGACCACTACATTATACAGGACCACAACATTATACAGGACCACAACATTATACAGGACCACTACATTATACACTATCACTACATTATACAGGACCACAACATTATACAGGACCACTACATTATACAGGACCACAACATTATACACTACCACTACATTATACATGACCACAACATTATACAGGACCACTACATTATAAAGGACCACTACATTATACACTATCACTACATTATACAGGACCACAACATTATACAGGACCACTACATTATACAGGACCACAACATTATACACTACCACTACATTATACAGGACCACAACATTATACAGGACCACTACATTATACAGGACCACAACATTATACAGGACCACAACATTATACACGACCACTACATTATACAGGACCACAACATTATACAGGACCACAACATTATACAGGACCACAACATTATACACGACCACTACATTATACAGGACCACAACATTATACAGGACCACAACATTATACAGGACCACTACATTATACACTACCACTACATTATACAGGACCACAACATTATACAGGACCACTACATTATACAGGACCACAACATTATACACTACCACTACATTATACAGGACCACAACATTATACAGGACCACTACATTATACAGGACCACAACATTATACAGGACCACAACATTATACAGGACCACTACATTATAAAGGATCACTACATTATACACTACCACTACATTATACAGGACCACAACATTATACAGGACCACTACATTATAAAGGACCACTACATTATACACTACCACTACATTATACAGGACCACAACATTATACAGGACCACAACATTATACAGGACCACAACATTATACAGGACCACTACATTATAAAGGACCACTACATTATACACTACCACTACATTATACAGGACCACAACATTATACACGACCAGTACATTATACAGGATCACAACATTATACAGGACCACAACATTATACACGACCACTACAATATACAGGACCACAACATTATACAGGACCACTACATTATACTGGATCACTATATTATACAGGACCACAACATTTTACAGGACCACAACATTATACAGGACCACAACATTATACAGGACCACAACATTATACAGGACCACAACATTATACACGACCAGTACATTATACAGGACAACAACATTATACAGGACCACAACATTATACACGACCACTACATTATACAGGACCACAACATTATACAAGACCACAACATTATACAGGACCACTACATTATACTGGACCACTATATTATACAGGACCACAACATTATACACGACCACTACATTATACAGGACAACTACATTATACAGGACCACAACATTATACAGGACTACAACATTATACAGGACCACTATATTATACAGGACCACTACATTATACAGGACAAAAACATTATACAGGACCACAACATTATACAAGACCACAACATTATACAGGACCACCACATTATACTGGACCACTACATTATACAGGACCACAACAATATACAGGACGACAACATTATACAGGACCACAACATTCTTCTCCACATGAACATAAGTCCAAAATGTTGTAGAAACCTATATATTCTTGACAAATTTATAGTCCATTAAAAATTGAATTCCATCTTCCTTTTTTTCATAAAAGTTTTTTCGTTAACTTTTCACCAAAACTTTTTGCTCGTCAGACCCAGCCACTTGACTTTAATTTGAATTCCCGATAAAATATTTCCTTGTGAATTCTATTTCAAGGTTTTCTCATTGTTTGCATGTTTGTAATGAGATGAAAAATGAGAGAGATTGACAGGTTAACTTATGTGGATATATATATATATATATATATATATATATATATATATATATATATATATATATATATATATATATATATATATATATATATATATATATATTAGTATATTTTGGTAGCAGTCTTTCCTGTAGACATATATTATTAAATATGACTGAAAAAGTAAGATTAATAATTCTAACACAAATGTTCTCGATATTTCTTATGTTTCTTTTCACTGTTGATGGTAATTGAAAAATCAATTCTCCAAAATTCATTTTTATTTCTAGTCTGACGCGACACTTGAACGGGTTTCGTAATAACTTATTACATTTTCAAAGAGTTTTAGTTTACACACACACAACTATAACCTGCAAACACTAAACAGAGTTCTTACTATGCAATGATTTAAACAGCTTTCATTTTTCATTTTATACCCACATTTTGGGTGAGGTGATATGTTACAACAGTTTTGGATGAGGCGAACAAAACTTTCAACACAGGATAGAACACGAAACAATGGCTATTGAAGGTAAGAATGGAAGTAACTGCAGAGGGCCTATTGACCCATATTTCTTGATGCTTCTATATTGGAGCGGAGTCTTGAAGTGGGTAGAATATAGTTGTGCATTAATTTGCTGGTGTTAACTTCTTGATGTGTAGTGCCTCGCAGATGTCAAGCCGCCTGCTTTCGCTGTATCTATCGATGATTTCTGTGTTGTTTGCTAAGATTTCTCTGGTGATGGTCGGGTTGTGGGAAGAGATTATATGTTCCTTAATGGAGCCCTGTTGCTTATGCATCGTTAATCGCATGGAAAGAGATGTTGTTGTCTTGCCTATATAGTGAGTTTTTTGAGGCTTACAGTCCCCAAGTGGGCATTTGAAGGCATAGACGACGTTGGTCTCTTTTAAAGCGTTCTGCTTTGTGTCTGGAGAGTTTCTCATGAGTAGGTTGGCCGTTTTTTTGGTTTTATAAGTAAATCGTCAGTTGTATCTTCTGATTTTTGTCTGTAGGGATAACGTTTCTATTAACAATATCTTTCTGGACCCTTTCCTCCGTTTTATGAGTTGTGGAAAAGAAGTTCCTGTAAAATAGTCTAATAGTGGGTATAGGTGTTGTGTTAGTTGTCTCTTCAGAGGTTGCATGGCGAATCACCTTCCTTCTTATGATGTCTTCAATGAAACCATTGGAGAAGCCGTTGTTGACTAGGACCTGTCTTACCCTACAGAGTTCTTCATCAACTTGCTTCCATCCTGAGCTGTGGCTGAGAGCACGGTCGACATAAGCGTTAACAACACTTCTCTTGTACCTGTCTGGGCAGTCACTGTTGGCATTGAGGCACATTCCTATGTTTGTTTCCTTAGTGTAGACTGCAGTGTGGAAACCTCCGCTCCTTTCCATGACTGTTACATCTAGAAAGGGCAGCTTCCCATCCTTCTCCACCTCATAAGTGAAACGCAACACAGAATTCTGCTGAAATGCCTCCTTCAGCTCCTGCAGATGTCTGACATCAGGTACTTGTGTAAAAATGTCGTCAACATACCTGCACTATATGGCGGGTTTCAAGTTCATGTCATGCTCGACATGAACTTGAACTCGATCCTCACGGTGCCACTGTTCACCAGGAGAGTCTCTCAGTCTGTCTCCGGCTGGCCTCGTAGCCTAAAGACGAGTGAGAACACGATCACTTCACTTGAACATGTGCCCGCCTCGATAGAGGGCTCTACTGCTAACTATAGGTCGCCAACTGGTGTTTCCCTTGTCCAGTAACACCTCAGTGGAATAGTAGTAATATAGTAGTGGCCCCAGGGAATACTAATCAATTTGGTAACAGGTAAGTATATGTTTAAATCATTCACACTTAGTCTCAATAGCAACAAGGTAATGGAGGGTTGACACAAACACGGCGGTGGTTTTGTAGTTTACTTAAAGATCAAAGAATCATAACTCTGCATCCACAACATGGCAAAGGAATAAATGAGCAGCCTTCTCTCCACCTCTTCACAATTCTGGAACACTCCGGGAACGGCAACACTCCCAGTTGACGTGCGTTCCCACGCTCCACATGCAGTGTTATCGAACGTTTGACACTCCTCACTGTTCCTCACACTGCTCACTTCCTCACTATACTCACACTATTGGCGTGAGGCGCCTATTATTCCCTCGTATTCACAATATATCACAACACTGGCATAATCACAGTTAACCACTAGACATATGAATATATTATTTAATAACTCCAGTATATATAGTTCACTTTATCAATATCTATAATAACGAGGTAACTCTAGGCACACAGCCTTACACTTTTAAATTGTATATTTATATATATAACCTCTGGCACGAACTTATAATATAAATGACATGTAAATATAAATGTCCTCGTTACAGTAATCTCTTCATCAAACCACAGGTGCAATCACACACCATATATATATCTCGTGAGAGCTCTATAGCATCTCCCTTCACAACTGTGTCTTACTAGAAACATAGACATTGGTGAGCCCTGCTCATGACATAGAAGATACTCTGGCTAATCGCTAACTAAAGGGGAATGGGAGGGAAAACTGAATTACCTACTTCCACCATAAATGATGTGGACTCGTCCTCTGTTGAGGGTTGAATTGAAGCTCCTGGTCCCGGCTTACGACTCGCTGTAGGGAACACCACCACACACACTGATGCTCTTCCCAGGACCTCAACCAAAACCCAAAAAGTGCGTCTTCTCCGTACTGCTTCTCTCTGCAGGCTCTGTGCTCCTCCACAACCTCTTGAAGGGTTGGAGTCGGTCTCCTGGCCGTCGCCTCCTCCTCACAACTACGTCTGCAGTCCTTACTCCCGGCTGTAGTCGTTTGTATTCCCAGCTGGTTTGTTCTTCTTCTTCCTCACTGTGAACTGGCCCAGCCACTACGTCATCACTCGTCTGGTGAAACTATGCAGTCGTCCCTGACGTCACTGCCCAGACGCCACTCTTGCTAAGCACCTGTCACTGGAGCACTTGTTGCTCGTTTCCCGTTAATTCCTTCTGTACGCCTCACGGAGTTCAGGAAGACCTCACAGGATGCTCGCAGACCACTAGTGATGCGTATATTCACCGGAGAGGGGCGAATACTGTCATTCTGACTGGACCCCCCTATCGCACGTCCGCCCTTGATGATGTGTCGGATCTAACTCCTCGCGCCACGGGGGCGCACGGCCCGGACTTACCTCCACTCGTGACGTGGAGGTAGAACCGGGCCTACCTCCACGCTTCTTTAGTTAATTTCTCTCCTATGCGAGAACACCTCATGCTCCCACATATGTCAAATTGTTCTCTGGAAGGCAGAGAACATTCGAGTAAAGTAGATATGACTCTTACAGCTGGCGTGGGAGAAATATAAGGGGGGGAACACTGTCACAATATATATATATATATATATATATATATATATATATATATATATATATATATATATATATATATATATATATAAGTTCTGGTCTTGTGTTACCGGGTCTACTCAGTTGAGCACGCAGGAGTAATCTAACTCATGGTGGGCAAGGACGCTTTATTTATATAGAATATCGGCCAGGTAGATGGCGCTGGTGACCTCTTTAACTATTAATCGGCTGTTAAACTGTTTGTTTTGGAGGGCGTGGTCTCCCAGCGACCCAGGTGTGAGATGGGGTGACGGGCAGTGGGGTAGGTAGACTGGTGGTATTGTCTAGACGTCTGGAAGAAGTCACATGTGACTCAATGCCAACAGTGACTGCCCAGACAGGTACAAGAGGAGTGTTGTTAACGCTTATGTCGACCGTGCTCTCAGCCACAGCTCAGGATGGAAGCAAGTCGATGAAGAACTCTGTAGGGTTAGGCAGGTTTTAGTCAACAACGGCTTCTCCAATGGTTTCGTTGAAGACGTCATAAGAAGGAAGGTGAAACGCCATGCAACCTCTGAAGAGACAGCTAACACAACACCTGTACCCCCTATTAGACTATTTTACAGGAACTTCTTTTCCACAGCTCATAAAACGGAGGAAAGGGTCCTGAAAGACATTGTTAATAGGAACGTTATCCCTACAGACAAAAATCAGAAGACACAATTGACGATTTACTATAAAACCAAAAAAACGGCCACCCTACTCATGAGAAACTCTCCAGACACAAAGCAGAACGCTTTAAAGGAGACCAACGTCGTCTATGCCTTCAAATGCACACTTGGGGACTGTAAGCCTCAAAGTACTCAGTATATAGGCAAGACAACAACATCTCTTTCCAGGCGATTAACGATGCATAAGCAACAGGGCTCCATTAAGAAACATATAATCTCTTCCCACAACCAGACCATCACCAGAGAAGTCTTAACAAACAACACAGAAATCATCGATAGATACAGCGATAGCAGGCGGTTTCACATCTGCGAGACACTACACATCAAGAAGTCAACACCAGCGTGTTATGTCTTGTGTTGAAAGTTTTGTTCACCTCATCCAAAACTGTTGTAACATATCACCACACCCAAATGCGAGTATATAAGACGAAAGCTGTTTAAATGATAGCATAATAAAACTCTGTTTAGTGTTTGCAGGTTGTAGTTGTGTGTGTGTAAACTAAAGTCTTTGAAAATGTAATAAGTTATTACGAAACGCGTTCAAGTGTTGAATCAGACTAGAAATAAAAATGAATTTTGGAGAATTGATTTTTCAATTACCATCGACAGTAAAAAGAAACATAAGAAATATTGTTAAAATTCGTGTTAGAATTATTAATCTTACTTTTTCGGTCATATTTAATAACATTATATATATATATATATATATATATATATATATATATATATATATATATATATATATATATATATATATATATATATATATATATATATATATATGTTGCACATCACGGGGAAAGCGGTGTGTGTGTTAACATACTCTCCTACACACACCTTCATTCATTCCTTGGTTAAGGTGGTGGCACATTTGCCCAGCGGTCGTCACTGTCATATTAACGACCTCACTGTAACAGCCAGGAACGACCTTGGCGTCTGGGGGGGCGGGAAGCTGCCGGCCAGTTGGGTGGGTGTGGAGCACATGACTGTAAAGCTGCCACCCAGTTGGGTGGGTGTGGAGCACATGACTGTAAAGCTGCCGCCCAGTTGGGTGGGTGTGGAGCACATGACTGTAAAGCTGCCACCCAGTTGGGTGGGTGTGGAGCACATGACTGTAAAGCTGCCGCCCAGTTGGGTGGGTGTGGAGCACATGACTGTAAAGCTGCCGCCCAGTTGGGTGGGTGTGGAGCACATGACTGTAAAGCTGCCGCCCAGTTGGGTGGGTGTGGAGCACATGACTGTAAAGCTGCCGCCCAGTTGGGTGGGTGTGGAGCACATGACTGTAAAGCTGCCGCCCAGTTGGGTGGGTGTGGAGCACATGACTGTAAAGCTGCCGCCCAGTTGGGTGGGTGTGGAGCACATGACTGTAAAGCTGCCGCCCAGTTGGGTGGGTGTGGAGCACATGACTGTAAAGCTGCCGGCCAGTTGGGTGGGTGTGGAGCACATGACTGTAATGATGCCGCCCAGTTGGGAGGGTGTGGAGCAAGACTATATGTATTTGAGTATGTGTATACATGTATGTGTATACATATATGTCTATATATGTATATGTGTAGGTAACATTAACGACTGTGTAACTAACTTCACAAGAGTGTCCCTTGCTTAGCTAAGCGAACTATGTAGTTCCGTTTCTGAAGCTATTATGTGTCTCTCTAATCACTTAACGTCTCGCTTCCTGCAGATCGGCGTTCAATCCCCAACGGTCTAGTGGTTGGGCACCATTCCTTTCAACTAATAATTAAGTTACCTTGACTGTCTCTCAGTTGTCTTAACCACTTGCGTCACATCTCCCGGGCTAATTACCTCCAGTAATTCACATCCTGGACGGAGTCCTCCTTTCCTTCATGATTTTAAATAGATAAACTCAACGAAATTAAAATTAGTTAAATTAACAAGCAGAGCATAAAATATTATTTGTATTAATATAACCAGATAGATTTTAATTTATGAAATTATTCATTTATAAATAGGAAAAAAACAGTGAACAATTCTTTAAGTCAATAAAAAATGTTTGTTTGAAAGAACATCTGCTATCTGCTCTACCATGCTCTATGGTGGACAACAGTCACTCTGCTCTACCATGCTCTATGGTTGACAACAGTCACTATCTGCTCTACCATGCTCTATGGTGGACAACAGTCACTCTGCTCTACCATGCTCTATGGTTGACAACAGTCACTATCTGCTCTACCATGCTCTATGGTGGACAACAGTCACTATCTGCTCTACCATGCTCTATGGTGGACAACAGTCACTATCTGCTCTACCATGCTCTATGGTGGACAACAGTCACTATCTGCTCTACCATGCTCTATGGTTGACAACAGTCACTATCTGCTCTACCATGCTCTATGGTGGACAACAGTCACTATCTGCTCTACCATGCTCTATGGTGGACAACAGTCACTCTGCTCTACCATGCTCTATGGTGGACAACAGTCACTATCTGCTCTACCATGCTCTATGGTGGACAACAGTCACTATCTGCTCTACCATGCTCTATGGTGGACAACAGTCACAATCTGCTCTACCATGCTCTATGGTGGACAACAGTCACTCTGCTCTACCATGCTCTATGGTGGACAACAGTCACTCTGCTCTACCATGCTCTATGGAGGACAACAGTCACTCTGCTCTACCATGCTCTATGGTGGACAACAGTCACTATCTGCTCTACCATGCTCTATGGTGGACAACAGTCACTCTGCTCTACCATGCTCTATGGTGGACAACAGTCACTATCTGCTCTACCATGCTCTATGGTGGACAACAGTCACTATCTGCTCTACCATGCTCTATGGAGGACAACAGTCACTATCTGCTCTACCATGCTCTATGGTGGACAACAGTCACTATCTGCTCTACCATGCTCTATGGTGGACAACAGTCACTATCTGCTCTACCATGCTCTATGGTGGACAACAGTCACTCTGCTCTACCATGCTCTATGGTGGACAACAGTCACTATCTGCTCTACCATGCTCTATGGTGGACAACAGTCACTATCTGCTCTACCATGCTCTATGGTGGACAACAGTCACTATCTGCTCTACCATGCTCTATGGTGGACAACAGTCACTATCTGCTCTACCATGCTCTATGGTGGACAACAGTCACTATCTGCTCTACCATGCTCTATGGTGGACAACAGTCACTATCTGCTCTACCATGCTCTATGGTGGACAACAGTCACTCTGCTCTACCATGCTCTATGGTGGACAACAGTCACTCTGCTCTACCATGCTCTATGGTGGACAACAGTCACTCTGCTCTACCATGCTCTATGGTGGACAACAGTCACTCTGCTCTACCATGCTCTATGGTGGACAACAGTCACTATCTGCTCTACCATGCTCTATGGTGGACAACAAGTCACTATCTGCTCTACCATGCTCTATGGTGGACAACAGTCACTATCTGCTCTACCATGCTCTATGGTGGACAACAGTCACTCTGCTCTACCATGCTCTATGGTGGACAACAGTCACTACTGCTCTACCATGCTCTATGGTGGGACAACAGTCACTCTGCTCTACCAGGCTCTATGGTGGACAACAGTCACTATCTGCTCTACCATGCTCTATGGTAGGCAACAGTCACTCTGCTCTTACCATGCTCTATGGTGAGGCAAACAGTCACTATCTGCTCTACCATGCTCTATGGTGGACAACAGTCACTATCTGCTCTACCATGCTCTATGGTGGACACAGTCACTCTGCTCTACCATGCTCTATGGTGGACAACAGTCACTATCTGCTCTACCATGCTCTATGGTGGACAACAGTCACTATCTGCTCTAACCATGCTCTATGGGTGGACCAACAGTCACTATCTGCTCTAACCATGCTCTATGGTGGGACAACAGTCACTATCTGCTCTACCATGCTCTATGGTGGACAACAGTCACTATCTGCTCTACCATGCTCTATGGTGGACAACAGTCACTATCTGCTCTACCATGCTCTATGGTGGACAACAGTCACTCTGCTCTACCATGCTCTATGGTGGACAACAGTCACTCTGCTCTACCATGCTCTATGGTGGACAACAGTCACTCTGCTCTACCATGCTCTATGGTGGACAACAGTCACTATCTGCTCTACCATGCTCTATGGTGGACAACAGTCACTCTGCTCTACCATGCTCTATGGTGGACAACAGTCACTCTGCTCTACCATGCTCTATGGTGGACAACAGTCACTCTGCTCTACCATGCTCTATGGTGGACAACAGTCACTATCTGCTCTACCATGCTCTATGGGGACAACAGTCACTATCTGCTCTACCATGCTCTATGGTGGACAACAGTCACTATCTGCTCTACCATGCTCTATGGTGGACAACAGTCACTATCTGCTCTACCATGCTCTATGGTGGACAACAGTCACTATCTGCTCTACCATGCTCTATGGTGGACAACAGTCACTACTGCTCTACCATGCTCTATGGTGGACAACAGTCACTATCTGCTCTACCATGCTCTATGGTGGACAACAGTCACTATCTGCTCTACCATGCTCTATGGTGGACAACAGTCACTATCTGCTCTACCATGCTCTATGGTGGACAACAGTCACTATCTGCTCTACCATGCTCTATGGTGGACAACAGTCACTATCTGCTCTACCATGCTCTATGGTGGACAACAGTCACTCTGCTCTACCATGCTCTATGGTGGACAACAGTCACTATCTGCTCTACCATGCTCTATGGTGGACAACAGTCACTATCTGCTCTACCATGCTCTATGGTGGACAACAGTCACTATCTGCTCTACCATGCTCTATGGTGGACAACAGTCACTATCTGCTCTACCATGCTCTATGGAGGACAACAGTCACTATCTGCTCTACCATGCTCTATGGAGGACAACAGTCACTATCTGCTCTACCATGCTCTATGGTGGACAACAGTCACTATCTGCTCTACCATGCTCTATGGTGGACAACAGTCACTATCTGCTCTACCATGCTCTATGGTGGACAACAGTCACTATCTGCTCTACCATGCTCTATGGTGGACAACAGTCACTCTGCTCTACCATGCTCTATGGTGGACAACAGTCACTCTGCTCTACCATGCTCTATGGTGGACAACAGTCACTATCTGCTCTACCATGCTCTATGGTGGACAACAGTCACTATCTGCTCTACCATGCTCTATGGTGGACAACAGTCACTCTGCTCTACCATGCTCTATGGTGGACAACAGTCACTATCTGCTCTACCATGCTCTATGGTGGACAACAGTCACTCTGCTCTACCATGCTCTATGGTGGACAACAGTCACTCTGCTCTACCATGCTCTATGGTGGACAACAGTCACTATCTGCTCTACCATGCTCTATGGTGGACAACAGTCACTCTGCTCTACCATGCTCTATGGAGGACAACAGTCACTATCTGCTCTACCATGCTCTATGGTGGACAACAGTCACTATCTGCTCTACCATGCTCTATGGTGGACAACAGTCACTCTGCTCTACCATGCTCTATGGTGGACAACAGTCACTCTGCTCTACCATGCTCTATGGTGGACAACAGTCACTCTGCTCTACCATGCTCTATGGTGGACAACAGTCACTATCTGCTCTACCATGCTCTATGGTGGACAACAGTCACTATCTGCTCTACCATGCTCTATGGTGGACAACAGTCACTCTGCTCTACCATGCTCTATGGTGGACAACAGTCACTCTGCTCTACCATGCTCTATGGTGGACAACAGTCACTCTGCTCTACCATGCTCTATGGTGGACAACAGTCACTCTGCTCTACCATGCTCTATGGTGGACAACAGTCATCTGCTCTACCATGCTCTATGGTGGACAACAGTCACTATCTGCTCTACCATGCTCTATGGTGGACAACAGTCACTCTGCTCTACCATGCTCTATGGTGGACAACAGTCACTATCTGCTCTACCATGCTCTATGGTGGACAACAGTCACTATCTGCTCTACCATGCTCTATGGTGGACAACAGTCACTCTGCTCTACCATGCTCTATGGTGGACAACAGTCACTATCTGCTCTACCATGCTCTATGGTGGACAACAGTCACTATCTGCTCTACCATGCTCTATGGTGGACAACAGTCACTATCTGCTCTACCATGCTCTATGGTGGACAACAGTCACTATCTGCTCTACCATGCTCTATGGTGGACAACAGTCACTATCTGCTCTACCATGCTCTATGGTGGACAACAGTCACTATCTGCTCTACCATGCTCTATGGTGGACAACAGTCACTATCTGCTCTACCATGCTCTATGGTGGACAACAGTCACTATCTGCTCTACCATGCTCTATGGTGGACAACAGTCACTATCTGCTCTACCATGCTCTATGGTGGACAACAGTCACTATCTGCTCTACCATGCTCTATGGTGGACAACAGTCACTATCTGCTCTACCATGCTCTATGGTGGACAACAGTCACTATCTGCTCTACCATGCTCTATGGTGGACAACAGTCACTATCTGCTCTACCATGCTCTATGGTGGACAACAGTCATCTGCTCTACCATGCTCTATGGTGGACAACAGTCACTATCTGCTCTACCATGCTCTATGGTGGACAACAGTCATCTGCTCTACCATGCTCTATGGTGGACAACAGTCACTCTGCTCTACCATGCTCTATGGTGGACAACAGTCACTCTGCTCTACCATGCTCTATGGTGGACAACAGTCACTATCTGCTCTACCATGCTCTATGGTGGACAACAGTCACTATCTGCTCTACCATGCTCTATGGTGGACAACAGTCACTATCTGCTCTACCATGCTCTATGGTGGACAACAGTCACTATCTGCTCTACCATGCTCTATGGTGGACAACAGTCACTCTGCTCTACCATGCTCTATGGTGGACAACAGTCACTATCTGCTCTACCATGCTCTATGGAGGGACAACAGTCACTATCTGCTCTACCATGCTCTATGGAGGGCAACAGTCACTATCTGCTCTACCATGCTCTATGGTGGACAACAGTCACTATCTGCTCTACCATGCTCTATGGTGGACAACAGTCACTCTGCTCTACCATGCTCTATGGTGGACAACAGTCACTATCTGCTCTACCATGCTCTATGGAGGACAACAGTCACTATCTGCTCTACCATGCTCTATGGTGGACAACAGTCACTATCTGCTCTACCATGCTCTATGGTGGACAACAGTCACTATCTGCTCTAACATGCTCTATGGTGGGCAACAGTCACTATCTGCTCTAACATGCTCTATGGTGGACAACAGTCACTATCTGCTCTAACATGCTCTATGGTGGGACAACAGTCACTCTGCTCTACCATGCTCTATGGAGGACAACAGTCACTCTGCTCTACCATGCTCTATGGTGGACAACAGTCACTCTGCTCTACCATGCTCTATGGTGGACAACAGTCACTATCTGCTCTACCATGCTCTATGGTGGACAACAGTCACTATCTGCTCTACCATGCTCTATGGAGGACAACAGTCACTATCTGCTCTACCATGCTCTATGGTGGACAACAGTCACTCTGCTCTACCATGCTCTATGGAGGACAACAGTCACACTGCTCTACCATGCTCTATGGTGGACAACAGTCACTCTGCTCTACCATGCTCTATGGAGGACAACAGTCACTATCTGCTCTACCATGCTCTATGGTGGACAACAGTCACTATCTGCTCTACCATGCTCTATGGTGGACAACAGTCACTATCTGCTCTACCATGCTCTATGGTGGACAACAGTCACTCTGCTCTACCATGCTCTATGGTGGACAACAGTCACTATCTGCTCTACCATGCTCTATGGTGGACAACAGTCACTCTGCTCTACCATGCTCTATGGTGGACAACAGTCACTATCTGCTCTACCATGCTCTATGGTGGACAACAGTCACTATCTGCTCTACCATGCTCTATGGTGGACAACAGTCACTATCTGCTCTACCATGCTCTATGGTGGACAACAGTCACTATCTGCTCTACCATGCTCTATGGTGGACAACAGTCACTATCTGCTCTACCATGCTCTATGGTGGACAACAGTCACTCTGCTCTACCATGCTCTATGGTGGACAACAGTCACTATCTGCTCTACCATGCTCTATGGTGGACAACAGTCACTCTGCTCTACCATGCTCTATGGTGGACAACAGTCACTATCTGCTCTACCATGCTCTATGGTGGACAACAGTCACTATCTGCTCTACCATGCTCTATGAGGACAACAGTCACTATCTGCTCTACCATGCTCTATGGTGGACAACAGTCACTATCTGCTCTACCATGCTCTATGGTGGACAACAGTCACTATCTGCTCTACCATGCTCTATGGTGGACAACAGTCACTATCTGCTCTACCATGCTCTATGGTGGACAACAGTCACTATCTGCTCTACCATGCTCTATGGTGGACAACAGTCACTCTGCTCTACCATGCTCTATGGTGGACAACAGTCACTCTGCTCTACCATGCTCTATGGTGGACAACAGTCACTATCTGCTCTACCATGCTCTATGGTGGACAACAGTCACTATCTGCTCTACCATGCTCTATGGTGGACAACAGTCACTCTGCTCTACCATGCTCTATGGTGGACAACAGTCACTATCTGCTCTACCATGCTCTATGGTGGACAACAGTCACTCTGCTCTACCATGCTCTATGGTGGACAACAGTCACTCTGCTCTACCATGCTCTATGGGACAACAGTCACTATCTGCTCTACCATGCTCTATGGTGGACAACAGTCACTCTGCTCTACCATGCTCTATGGAGGACAACAGTCACTATCTGCTCTACCATGCTCTATGGTGGACAACAGTCACTATCTGCTCTACCATGCTCTATGGTGGACAACAGTCACTCTGCTCTACCATGCTCTATGGTGGACAACAGTCACTCTGCTCTACCATGCTCTATGGTGGACAACAGTCACTCTGCTCTACCATGCTCTATGGTGGACAACAGTCACTATCTGCTCTACCATGCTCTATGGTGGACAACAGTCACTATCTGCTCTACCATGCTCTATGGTGGACAACAGTCACTCTGCTCTACCATGCTCTATGGTGGACAACAGTCACTCTGCTCTACCATGCTCTATGGTGGACAACAGTCACTCTGCTCTACCATGCTCTATGGTGGACAACAGTCACTCTGCTCTACCATGCTCTATGGTGGACAACAGTCACTCTGCTCTACCATGCTCTATGGTGGACAACAGTCACTATCTGCTCTACCATGCTCTATGGTGGACAACAGTCACTCTGCTCTACCATGCTCTATGGTGGACAACAGTCACTATCTGCTCTACCATGCTCTATGGTGGACAACAGTCACTATCTGCTCTACCATGCTCTATGGTGGACAACAGTCACTCTGCTCTACCATGCTCTATGGTGGACAACAGTCACTATCTGCTCTACCATGCTCTATGGTGGACAACAGTCACTATCTGCTCTACCATGCTCTATGGTGGACAACAGTCACTATCTGCTCTACCATGCTCTATGGTGGACAACAGTCACTATCTGCTCTACCATGCTCTATGGTGGGCAACAGTCACTATCTGCTCTACCATGCTCTATGGTGGACAACAGTCACTATCTGCTCTACCATGCTCTATGGTGGACAACAGTCACTATCTGCTCTACCATGCTCTATGGTGGACAACAGTCACTATCTGCTCTACCATGCTCTATGGTGGACAACAGTCACTATCTGCTCTACCATGCTCTATGGTGGACAACAGTCACTATCTGCTCTACCATGCTCTATGGTGGACAACAGTCACTATCTGCTCTACCATGCTCTATGGTGGGCAACAGTCACTATCTGCTCTACCATGCTCTATGGTGGACAACAGTCACTATCTGCTCTACCATGCTCTATGGTGGACAACAGTCACTATCTGCTCTACCATGCTCTATGGTGGGCAACAGTCACTATCTGCTCTACCTTGCTCTATGGTGGACAACAGTCACTCCGCTCTATCATGCTCTATGGTGGACAACAGTCACTCTGCTCTACCATGCTCTATGGTGGACAACAATCACTCTGCTCTACCATGCTCTATGGTGGACAACAGTCACTATCTGCTCTACCATGCTCTATGGTGGACAACAGTCACTATCTGCTCTACCATGCTCTATGGTGGACAACAGTCACTATCTGCTCTACCATGCTCTATGGTGGGCAACAGTCACTATCTGCTCTACCATGCTCTATGGTGGGCAACAGTCACTCTGCTCTACCATGCTCTATGGTGGACAACAGTCACTATCTGCTCTACCATGCTCTATGGAGGGCAACAGTCACTATCTGCTCTACCATGCTCTATGGAGGGCAACAGTCACTATCTGCTCTACCATGCTCTATGGTGGACAACAGTCACTATCTGCTCTACCATGCTCTATGGAGGACAACAGTCACTCTGCTCTACCATGCTCTATGGTGGACAACAGTCACTATCTGCTCTACCATGCTCTATGGAGGACAACAGTCACTATCTGCTCTACCATGCTCTATGGAGGACAACAGTCACTATCTGCTCTAACATGCTCTATGGTGGGCAACAGTCACTATCTGCTCTAACATGCTCTATGGTGGGCAACAGTCACTATCTGCTCTAACATGCTCTATGGTGGACAACAGTCACTATCTGCTCTACATGCTCTATGGTGGCAACAGTCACTCTGCTCTACCATGCTCTATGGAGGACAACAGTCACTCTGCTCTACCATGCTCTATGGTGGACAACAGTCACTCTGCTCTACCATGCTCTATGGTGGACAACAGTCACTATCTGCTCTACCATGCTCTATGGTGGACAACAGTCACTATCTGCTCTACCATGCTCTATGGAGGACAACAGTCACTATCTGCTCTACCATGCTCTATGGTGGACAACAGTCACTCTGCTCTACCATGCTCTATGGAGGACAACAGTCACACTGCTCTACCATGCTCTATGGTGGACAACAGTCACTCTGCTCTACCAAGCTCTATGGAGGACAACAGTCACTATCTGCTCTACCATGCTCTATGGTGGGTAACAGTCACTATCTGCTCTAAAATGCTCTATGGTGGACAACAGTCACTATCTGCTCTACCATGCTCTATGGTGGACAACAGTCACTCTGCTCTACCATGCTCTATGGAGGACAACAGTCACTATCTGCTCTACCATGCTCTATGGTGGACAACAGTCACTCTGCTCTACCATGCTCTATGGTGGACAACAGTCACTATCTGCTCTACCATGCTCTATGGTGGACAACAGTCACTATCTGCTCTACCATGCTCTATGGTGGGACAACAGTCACTATCTGCTCTACCATGCTCTATGGTGGCAAACGTTCACTATCTGCTTCTAACATGCTCTATGGGTGACAACAGTCACTATCTGCTCTAACGCGCTATGGTGGGCAACAGTCACTCCTGCTCTACCATTCTCTATGGAAGGCAACATTCACTCTGCTCTTACCATGCGTCTATGGTGGGACAACAGTCACTTCTGCTCTACCATGCTCTATGGGGACAACAGTCACTATCTGCTCTACCATGCTCTATGGTGGACAACAGTCACTATCTGCTCTACCATGCTCTATGGTGGACAACAGTCACTACTGCTCTACCATGCTCTATGGGTGGGACAACAGTCACTATCTGCTCTACCATGCTTCTATGGTGGACAACAGTCACTATCTGCTCTACCATGCTCTATGTGTGGACAACAGTCACTATCTGCTCTACCATGCTCTATGGTGACAACAGTCACTATCTGCTCTACCATGCTCTATGGTGGGAAACAGTCAACTATCTGCTCTACCATGCTCTATGGTGGACAACAGTCCACTATCTGCTCTACCATGCTCTATGGTGGACAACAGTCACTATCTGCTCTACCATGCTCTATGGATGGACAACAGTCACTATCTGCTCTACCATGCTCTATGGTGGACAACAGTCACTCTGCTCTACCATGCTCTATGGTGGACAACAGTCACTATCTGCTCTACCATGCTCTATGGTGGACAACAGTCACTATCTGCTCTACCATGCTCTATGGTGGACAACAGTCACTATCTGCTCTACCATGCTCTATGGTGGGACAACAGTCACTATCTGCTCTACATGCTCTATGGTGGACAACAGTCACTATCTGCTCTACCATGCTCTATGGTGGACAACAGTCACTATCTGCTCTACCATGCTCTATGGTGGACAACAGTCACATCTGCTCTACCATGCTCTATGGTGGACAACAGTCACTATCTGCTCTACCATGCTCTATGGTGGACAACAGTCACTATCTGCTCTACCATGCTCTATGGTGGACAACAGTCACTATCTGCTCTACCATGCTCTATGGTGGACAACAGTCACTATCTGCTCTACCATGCTCTATGGTGGACAACAGTCACTCTGCTCTATCATGCTCTATGGTGGACAACAGTCACTATCTGCTCTACCATGCTCTATGGTGGACAACAGTCACTATCTGCTCTACCATGCTCTATGGTGGACAACAGTCACTATCTGCTCTATCATGCTCTATGGAGGACAACAGTCACTATCTGCTCTACCATGCTCTATGGTGGACAACAGTCACTCTGCTCTATCATGCTCTATGGAGGACAACAGTCACTCTGCTCTATCATGCTCTATGGAGGACAACAGTCACTATCTGCTCTACCATGCTCTATGGAGGACAACAGTCACTCTGCTCTACCATGCTCTATGGTGGACAACAGTCACTCTGCTCTACCATGCTCTATGGTGGACAACAGTCACTATCTGCTCTACCATGCTCTATGGTGGACAACAGTCACTATCTACTCTACCATGCTCAATGGTGGACAACAGTCACTATCAGCTCTACCATGCTCTATGGTGGACAACAGTCACTCTGCTCTATCATGCTCTATGGAGGACAACAGTCCCTATCTGCTCTACCATGCTCTATGGTGGACAACAGTCACTATCTGCTCTACCATGCTCTATGGTGGGCAACAGTCACTATCTGCTCTACCATGCTCTATGGTGGGCAACAGTCACTATCTGCTCTATCATGCTCTATGGAGGACAACAGTCACTATCTGCTCTACCATGCTCTATGGTGGACAACAGTCACTATCTGCTCTACCATGCTCTATGGTGGACAACAGTCACTCTGCTCTATCATGCTCTATGGAGGACAACAGTCACTCTGCTCTACCATGCTCTATGGTGGGCAACAGTCACTCTGCTCTACCATGCTCTATGGTGGACAACAGTCACTATCTGCTCTACCATGCTCTATGGTGGACAACAGTCACTCTGCTCTACCATGCTCTATGGTGGACAACAGTCACTCTCTGCTCTACCATGCTCTATGGAGGGCAACAGTCACTATCTGCTCTACCATGCTCAATGGAGGACAACAGTCACTATCTGCTCTACCATGCTCTATGGTGGACAACAGTCACTATCTGCTCTACCATGCTCTATGGTGGACAACAGTCACTATCTGCTCTACCATGCTCTATGGTGGGCAACAGTCACTATCTGCTCTACCATGCTCTATGGTGGGCATCAGTCACTATCTGCTCTACCATGCTCTATGGTGGGCAACAGTCACTATCTTCTCTACCATGCTCTATGGAGGACAACAGTCACTATCTGCTCTACCATGCTCTATGGAGGACAACAGTCACTCTGCTCTACCATGCTCTATGGTGGACAACAGTCACTATCTGCTCTACCATGCTCTATAGAGGACAACAGTCACTATCTGCTCTATCATGCTCTATGGTGGACAACAGTCACTATCTGCTCTACCATGCTCTATGGTGGACAACAGTCACTCTGCTCTACCATGCTCTATGGTGGACAACAGTCACTATCTGCTCTACCATGCTCTATGGTGGACAACAGTCACTCTGCTCTACCATGCTCTATGGAGGACAACAGTCACTCTGCTCTACCATGCTCTATGGTGGAAAACAGTCACTATATGCTCTACCATGCTCTATGGAGGACAACAGTCACTCTGCTCTACCATGCTCTATGGAGGACAACAGTCACTCTGCTCTACCATGCTCTACGGTGGACAACAGTCACTCTGCTCTACCATGCTCTATGGAGGACAACAGTCACTATCTGCTCTACCATGCTCTATGGTGGACAACAGTCACTATCTGCTCTACCATGCTCTATGGTGGACAACAGTCACTATCTGCTCTACCATGCTCTATGGTGGACAACAGTCACTATCTGCTCTATCATGCTCTATGGAGGACAACAGTCACTATCTGCTCTACCATGCTCTATGGTGGACAACAGTCACTATCTGCTCTACCATGCTCTATGGTGGACAACAGTCACTATCTGCTCTATCATGCTCTATGGAGGACAACAGTCACTATCTGCTCTACCATGCTCTATGGTGGACAACAGTCACTCTGCTCTACCATGCTCTATGGTGGACAACAGTCACTCTGCTCTACCATGCTCTATGGTGGACAACAGTCACTATCTGCTCTATCATGCTCTATGGTGGACAACAGTCACTATCTGCTCTACCATGCTCTATGGTGGGCAACAGTCACTATCTGCTCTACCATGCTCTATGGTGGACAACAGTCACTATCTGCTCTACCATGCTCTATGGTGGACAACAGTCACTCTGCTCTATCATGCTCTATGGAGGACAACAGTCACTATCTGCTCTACCATGCTCTATGGTGGACAACAGTCACTATCTGCTCTACCATGCTCTATGGTGGACAACAGTCACTCTGCTCTATCATGCTCTATGGAGGATAACAGTCACTCTGCTCTATCATGCTCTATGGAGGACAACAGTCACTATCTGCTCTACCATGCTCTATGGTGGACAACAGTCACTATCTGCTCTACCATTCTCTATGGTGGACAACAGTCACTATCTGCTCTACCATGCTCTATGGTGGACAACAGTCACTATCTGCTCTACCATGCTCTATGGTGGACAACAGTCACTCTGCTCTACCATGCTCTATGGAGGACAACAGTCACTCTGCTCTACCATGCTCTATGGTGGACAACAGTCACTATCTGCTCTACCATGCTCTATGGTGGACAACAGTCACTCTGCTCTATCATGCTGTATGGAGGACAACAGTCACTCTGCTCTATCATGCTCTATGGAGGACAACAGTCACTATCTGCTCTACCATGCTCTATGGAGGACAACAGTCACTCTGCTCTACCATGCTCTATGGAGGACAACAGTCACTATCTGCTCTACCATGCTCTATGGTGGACAACAGTCACTCTGCTCTACCATGCTCTATGGTGGACAACAGTCACTATCTGCTCTACCATGCTCTATGGAGGACAACAGTCACTCTGCTCTATCATGCTCTATGGCAGACAACAGTCACTCTGCTCTATCATGCTCTATGGAGGACAACAGTCACTATCTGCTCTATCATGCTCTATGGTGGACAACAGTCACTATCTGCTCTACCATGCTCTATGGTGGGCAACAGTCACTATCTGCTCTACCATGCTCTATGGTGGACAACAGTCACTATCTACTCTACCATGCTCTATGGTGGACAACAGTCACTATCTGCTCTACCATGCTCTATGGTGGACAACAGTCACTCTACTCTAGCATGCTCTATGGTGGGCAACAGTCACTATCTGCTCTACCATGCTCTATGGTGGACAACAGTCACTATCTGCTCTACCATGCTCTATGGTGGGCAACAGTCACTATCTGCTCTACCATGCTCTATGGAGGGCAACAGTCACTATCTGCTCTACCATGCTCTATGGTGGACAACAGTCACTATCTGCTCTATCATGCTCTATGGAGGGCAACAGTCACTATCTGCTCTACCATGCTCTATGGAGGACAATAGTCACTATCTGCTCTACCATGCTCTATGGTGGGCAACAGTCACTATCTGCTCTACCATGCTCTATGGTGGACAACAGTCACTATCTGCTCTACCATGCTCTATGGTGGACAACAGTCACTATCTGCTCTACCATGCTCTATGGTGGACAACAGTCACTCTGCTCTATCATGCTCTATGGAGGACAACAGTCACTATCTGCTCTACCATGCTCTATGGTGGACAACAGTCACTATCTGCTCTATCATGCTCTATGGAGGACAACAGTCACTATCTGCTCTACCATGCTCTATGGTGGACAACAGTCACTATCTGCTCTATCCTGCTCTATGGAGGACAACAGTCACTCTGCTCTACCATGCTCTATGGTGGACAACAGTCACTATCTGCTCTACCATGCTCTATGGTGGACAACAGTCACTATCTGCTCTATCATGCTCTATGGAGGACAACAGTCACTATCTGCTCTACCATGCTCTATGGTGGACAACAGTCACTATCTGCTCTACCATTCTCTAAGGTGGGCAACAGTCACTATCTGCTCTACCATGCTCTATGGAGGACAACAGTCACTATCTGCTCTACCATGCTCTATGGTGGACAACAGTCACTATCAGCTCTACCATGCTCTATGGTGGACAACAGTCACTATCAGCTCTACCATGCTCTATGGTGGACAACAGTCACTATCAGCTCTACCATGCTCTATGGTGGACAACAGTCACTATCTGCTCTACCATGGTCTTGTTAGTGTCCTCTTCTTAGTATTCACCTAGTTGTGCTTGCGGGGGTTGAAGTCTGGCTCTTTGGTCCCGCCTCTCAATTGTCAATCAACTGGTGTACAGGTTCCTGAGCCTACTGGGCTCTATCATATCTACACTTGAAACTGTGTATGGAGTCAGCCTCCACCACATCACTGCCTAATGCATTCCACCTGTTAACTACTCTGACACTGAAAATGTTCTTTCTAACGTCCCTGTGGCTCATGTGGGTACTCAGTTTCCACCTGTGTCCCCTTGTTCACGTACCACCTGTGTTAAACAGTTTATCCTTATCTATCCTGTCAATTCACCTGAGGGTTTTGTAGGTCGTGATCATGTCTCCCCTCACTCTTTTGTCTTCCAGTGTCGTAAGGTGCATCTCACGCAGCCTTTCCTCGTAACTCATGCCTCTTAGTTCTGGGACTAACCTGAGGCATACCTCTGAACTTTTTCCAGCTTCGTCTTGTCAAATTCGTCGTCAAATTCTCTCTCCGGTAAATAATTATTTCCTTGAGCTCTAATTACCTAGTTAATGTATTTCTTTACATCCAGAGTGTTGTAATTAATTGTATTTTTATTGTTTGAGTGTATTTTATCTTCCTGCTCATTAATCTCTGACAAACACAGTAGTTCTTTGTTACTAACAATTAGTATAGGTGAGGGAGAGAGTTTTATATTGTTGGAGGGGGACAGTGAATGGTGGTGGTGATGGTGGTGATGGTGATGGTGGTGGTGGTGATGGGGGAGTGATGGTGGTGATGGTGATGGTGGTGGTGGTGGTGGTGGTGGTGATGGGGGAGTGATGGTGGTGATGGTGGTGGTGGTGGTGATAGTGGTGATAGTGGTGGTGGTGATGGGGGAGTGATGGTGGTGATACTGATGGTGGTGGTGATGATGGTGGTGGTGGTGGTGATGGGGGAGTGATGGTGGTGATGGTGGTGATGGTGGTGGTGGTGGTGATAGTGGTGATAGTGGTGGTGGTGATGGGGGAGTGATGGTGGTGGTGATAGTGGTGATAGTGGTGATGGGGAGTGATGGTGGTGACGGTGGTGATGGTGGTGATGGGGGAGTGATGGTGGTGGTGATAGTGGTGATAGTGGTGATGGGGAATGATGGTGGTGACGGTGGTGATGGTGGTGATGGGGAGTGATGGTGGTGGTGATGGTGGTGATGGTGGTGACGGGGAGTGAAAGGGAAATCTTGGCTAACAAAACTTTAGAAATTCTATGATAAAATAACGAGGATAAGGCAGGACAGAGATGGTTGGGCAGACTGCATATTTCTGGACTGCCAAAAAGCCTTTGATACAGTACCGCACATACAGGTTGCAGAGATGGTCAGAGAAATGGCTACTGGAGTTCAGCACGAGCAAATGTAAAGTTATGTAAATGGGACTAGGAGATAGGAGACCAAAGGGACAGTACACACTGAAGGGGAACAGCCTACCTGTGACGACGAGAGAAAGAGACCTGGGCGTGGACGTAACACCTAATCTATCTCCTGAAGCACATATAAATAGGATAACGACAGCAGCGTACTCTACACTGGCGAAAATTAGAATTCATTCAGAAACCTAAATGAGGAGGCTTTTAGGGCGCTTTACACTGCCTACGTGAGGCCAGTCTTAGAGTATGCCGCCTCATCATGGAGTCCTCATCTGAAGAAACACATAAGAAAACTGGAAAAGGTTCTGAAGTTTGCAACGAGACTCGTCCTAGAGCCTGAAGGAACTGTGCCTTACGACACTAGAAAAAATAAGGGAGAGGGGGGATATGATAGGAACGTATAAAATACTCAGGGGGATTGACAGAGTGGACATAGACGAAATGTTCACACGGAAAAGTAACAGAACGAGGGGACATTGGTGGAAGTTGGAAACTCAGATGAGTCATAGGGATGTTAGGAAGTTTTCTTTTAGCGTGAGAGTAGTGGGGAAATGGAATGCACTTCAGGAACAGGTTGTGGAAGCAAATACTATTCATAATTTTAAAACCAGGTATGATAGGGAAATGGGACAGGAGTCATTGCTGTAAACAACCGATGCTCGAAAGGCGGGATCCAAGAGTCAATGCTCGATCCTGCAGACACAAATAGGTGAGTACAACCACAAACTCTTCCCCCCCCCCCCCCCCACACACATTTAAACACACACACACACACACACACACTCCCACACACCCACACACACACTCACACGCACACACACAGGGGTCTGGTAGCTTAGCGGACATGCGTAGGACTCGTAATTCTGTGGTCCGGGTTCGATTCCCGAACCAGGGAGAAACAAATGGGCAAATTTTCTTTTACCCTGATGCACCTGTTACCTAGCAGTAAATACGTACCTGGGAGTTAGACAACTGTCACGGAGCTGCTTCCTGGGTGTGTGTGGGTGGGGGGGGGGGGATAGTTACTTAGTAGTTAGTAACAGTTGATTGATTGACAGTTGAGAGGCGGGCCGAATGAGCAGAGTTCAACCCCCGCAAACACAACTAGGTGAATACACACACACACACACACACACACACACACACACACGCACACACACACACACACACACTCACACACACACACATGTTTACAGGAGTGGAATCATACATGTCGATGTTTGCGGATGACGCAAAATTAATGAGAAGAGTTGTGACAGACGAGGATTGTAGGATCCTCCAAGAGGACTTAAACAGGCTGCAGAGATGGTCAGGGAAATGGCTATTGGAGTTTAACACCAGTAAATGTAAAGTTATGGAAATGGGATCAGGTGACAGGAGACCAAAGGGACAGTACACAATGAAGGGGAACAGCCTACCTGTAACGATTCGAGAAAGAGACCTGGGAGTGGATGTGACACCTAATCTAACTCCTGAGGCACATATAAATAGGATAACGACAGCAGCGTACTCTACACTGGCGAAAATTAGAACTTCATTCAGAAACCTAAATGAGGAGGCTTTTAGGGCGCTTTACACTGCCTACGTGAGACCCGTCTTAGAGTATGCCGCGCCATCATGGAGCCCCCACCTGAAGAAACACATAAAGAAACTGGAGAAGGTTCAGAGGTTTGCGACGAGGCTTGTCCCAGAGTTACGAGGGATGGGATATGAAGAGCGGCTGAAGGAACTGAACCTTACGACACTAGAGAAAAGAAGGGAGAGAGGGGATATGATAGGGGCATATAAAATACTCAGGGGAATTGACAAAGTGGAAATAGATGAAATGTTCACACGTAATAATAACAGAACGAGGGGACATGGGTGGAAACTGGAAACTCAGCTGAGTCACAGAGATGTTAGGAAGTTTTCTTTTAGCGTGAGAGCAGTGGAAAAATGGAATGCACTTGGGGAACAGGTTGTGGAAGCAAATACTATTCATACTTTTAAAACTAGGAATGATAGGGAAATGGGACAGGAGTCATTGCTGTAAACAACCGATAGCTGGAAAGGCGGGATCCAAGAGTCAATGCTCGATCCTGCAAGCACAAATAGGTTAGTACAAATAGGTGAGTACACACACACACACACACACACACACACACCCCCCCCACACACACACACACACACACACACACACACACACACACACACACACACACTGAGCGAGGGTCCCTACAGGTATACAGACGATTAGGTATGGAATGCATTAGGAAGTGATGTGGTGGAGGCTGACTCCATACACAGTTTCAAGTGTAGATATGACAGAGCCCGATAGGCTCATGAATCTGTACACCTGTTGATTGACGGTTGAGAGGCGGGACAAAAGAGCCAGAGCTCAACCCCCGCAAACACAACTAGATGAGTACAACTAGGTGAGTACACACATGAATGTAGCTCTGCTGGTAAGAAAAGGCTGGGATTTTGAGGAGATGGATATTCAGGGCTGTGAAGGTTTCAGTGACTACATAGCAGGTACTGTAACAAATGGAGGGAAAAAAATTATAGTCGCAGTCATATATAATC
This sequence comes from Procambarus clarkii, assembly GCF_040958095.1. Classification (NCBI taxonomy): domain Eukaryota; kingdom Metazoa; phylum Arthropoda; class Malacostraca; order Decapoda; family Cambaridae; genus Procambarus; species Procambarus clarkii. The sequence continues at coordinate 49,974,029 of NC_091152.1, read as the reverse complement.
CACCACCAAATGACAGAAGACCTAGACAGGAATATGACAGAAACAACATGGCCACCATTAACATAATAGAAAGAGCAGCTTCTGTTGCTAGCAGGAATGGATCTGGACTACTAATTATGGGAGACTTCAACCATGGGAAGATAGATTGGAAGAACAGAGACCCGCATGGAGGACCAGAAACATGGAGAGCTAAGCTGCTGGACGTGGCAACAAGAAACTTTCTAAGCCAGCACACCAAAGAACCAACAAGAATGAGAGGAGAAGATGAACCAGCAATGTTTGATTTGATATTTACCCTAAATGAATGGGATATAAGGGAAGTTAAGATGGAAGCGCCCTTGGGAATGAGTGACCACAGTGTATTGAACTTTGAGTACCTGGTAGAACTAGGACTTATCTCCCCCCAAAAAGAACTAGGAATCAAAAGGCTGGCATACCGAAAGGGGAATTAAAACAGATGAGTAGTTTCCTAAGTGAAATACCTTGGGACACAGACCTCAGAGACAAGTCTGTACAGGGTATGATGGACTATGTTACCCAAAGTGTCAGGAGGCAGTAAACAGGTTCATCCCGGCCCAAAGGGAAAAATCCGAGAAGCAACAGAAGAATCCATGGTATAATAGGGCATGTATGGAAGCGAAGAAACTGAACAAAAAGGCGTGGAGGAACTTCCGGAATAACAGAACACCAGAAAGCAGAGAGAGATACCAGAGAACCAGGAATGAGTACGTCAGGGTGAGAAAAGAAGCAGAGAAAAATTTTGAAAATGATATAGCAAACAAAGCCAAGACCGAACCAAAGCTACTCCAGTCACATCAGAAGGAAAACAACAGTGAAAGAACAGGTATTGAAACTTAGAACAGGCGAGGACAGGTATACAGAGAATGACAGAGAGGTGTGTGAGGAACTCATCAAGAGGTTCCAGGAGGTCTTCACAATAGAACAGGGTGAGGTCACTGTGCTAGGAGAAAGGGAGGTAAACCAGGCGGCCTTGGAGGAGTTCAAAATTACGAGAGAGGAGGTCAAGAGACACCTGCTGGATCTGGATATTAGAAAGGCTGTTGGTCCAGATGGGATCTCACCATGGGTACTGAAAGAGTGTGCAGAGGCACTTTGCTTGCCACTCTCCATAGTGTATAGTAAGTCACTAGAGACGGGAGACCTACCAGAAATATGGAAGACGGCGAATGTGGTCCCAATATACAAAAAGGGCGACAGACAAGAGGCACTGAACTACAGGCCAGTGTCCTTGACTTGTATACCATGCAAGGTGATGGAGAAGATCGTGAGAAAAAACCTGGTAACACATCTGGAGAGAAGGGACTTCGTGACAAATCGCCAACTTGGGTTCAGGGAGGGTAAATCTTGCCTTACAGGCTTGATAGAATTCTACGATCAGGTGACACAGATTAAGCAAGAAAGAGAGGGCTGGGCGGACTGCATTTTCTTGGATTGTCGGAAAGCCTTTGACACAGTACCGCATAAGAGGCTGGTACATAAGCTGGAGAGACAGGCAGGTGTAGCTGGTAAGGTGCTCCAGTGGATAAGGGAGTATCTAAGCAATAGGAAGCAGGGAGTTACGGTGAGGGGTGAGACCTCCGATTGGCGTGAAGTCACCAGTGGAGTCCCACAGGGCTCTGTACTCGGTCCTATCTTGTTTCTGATATATGTAAATGATCTCCCGGAGGGTATCGATTCATTTCTCTCAATGTTTGCGGACGATGCTAAAATTATGAGAAGGATTAAAACAGAAGAGGACTGTTTGAGGCTTCAAGAAGACCTAGACAAGCTGAAGGAATGGTCGAACAAATGGTTGTTAGAGTTTAACCCAACCAAATGTAATGTAATGAAGATAGGTGTAGGGAGCAGGAGGCCAGATACAAGGTATCATTTGGGAGAGGAAATTCTTCAGGAGTCAGAGAAGGAAAAAGACTTGGGGGTTGATATCACGCCAGACCTGTCTCCTGCAGCACATATTTTTTTTTTGAGATATATACAAGAGTTGTTACATTCTTGTACAGCCACAAGTACGCGTAGCGTTTCGGGCAAGTCCTTAATCCTATGGTCCCTGGAATACGATCCCCTGCCGCGAAGAATCGTTTTTTCATCCAAGTACACATTTTACTGTTGCGTTAAACAGAGGCTACAGTTAAGGAATTGCGCCCAGTAAATCCTCCCCGGCCAGGATACGAACCCATGACATAGCGCTCGCGGAACGCCAGGCGAGTGTCTTACCACTACACCACGGAGACTGCATGCTCAGTGCATGCTGAATATCAAGCGGATAACATCAGCGGCATATGCCAGGCTGGCCAACATACGAACGGCATTCAGAAACTTGTGTAAAGAATCATTCAGAACTTTGTATACCACATATGTCAGGCCAATCCTGGAGTATGCAGCCCCAGCATGGTGTCCATATCTAGTCAAGGATAAGACTAAACTGGAAAAGGTTCAAAGGTTTGCCACCAGACTAGTACCCGAGCTGAGAGGTATGAGCTACGAGGAGAAACTACGGGAATTAAACCTCACTTCGCTGGAAGACAGAAGAGTTAGGGGGGACATGATCACCACATTCAAGATTCTGAAGGGGATTGATAGGGTAGATAAAGACAGTCTATTTAACACAAGGGGAACACGCACAAGGGGACACAGGTGGAAACTGAGTGCCCAAATGAGCCACAGAGATATTAGAAAGAACTTTTTTAGTGTCAGAGTGGTTGACAAATGGAATGCATTAGGAAGTGATGTGGTGGAGGCTGACTCCATACACAGTTTCAAGTGTAGATATGACAGAGCCCGATAGGCTCAGGAATCTGTACACCTGTTGATTGACAGTTGAGAGGCGGGACCAAAGAGCCAGAGCTCAACCCCCGCAAACACAACTAGGTGAGTACAACTAGGTGAGTACACACACACACACACACACACACACACACACACACACACACACACACACACGACATAGCAAGCAAGGCTAAGACCCAACCCAAATTGCTACACAGCCACATCAGGAGAAAGACACAGTGAAGGAACAGGTAATGAAACTGAGGATAGGGGCAGACAGATTCACTACAAATGACAAAAGTGTGCGAGGAATTCAATATGAAATTCTAGGAAGTCTTCACATTAGAGCAAGGAGAAGTTCCAGAGAGATAAGAGAAGGCATAATTAACCAGTCACCACTAGAGGAATTTGAGATTACCAGTGTAGATGTAAGGAAGCTTTTGCTAGAGTTGGATGTGACAAAGGCTATAGGCCTAGATGGAATATCACCATGGATACTAAAGGAAGGAGCAGAAGCACTGTGCCTGTCACTCTCCATGGTGTATAACAAGTCACTGGTAACAGGTAAACTGCCAGAAATTTGGAAGGCGGCAAACGTGTTCCCGATATACAAGAAGGGGGATTGACAGGAGGCACTGAACTACAGGCCAGTGTCCCTAACTTGCATACCATGCAAGCTGATGGACTACCACCCACTCCATTTCGCGAACCACCCTGTTTAACACTAGTGGTACGCGAACAAGGGGACACAGGTGGAAACTGAGTACCCACATGAGCCACAGGGACGTTAGAAAGAACTTTTTCAGTGTCAGAGTAGTTAACAGGTGGAATGCATTAGGCAGTGATGTGGAGGAGGCTGACTCCATACACAGTTTCAAATGTAGATATGATAGAGCCCAGTAGGCTCAGGAATCTGTTCACCAGTTGATTGACAGTTGAGAGGCGGGACCAAAGAGCCAGAGTTCAACCCCCGCAAGCACAACTAGGTGAGTATAACTAGGCGAGTACAACTAGGTGAATGCTACTAGGTGAGTACAACTAGGTGAGTACAACTAGGTGAGTACAACTAGGTGAGTGCTACTAGGTGAGTACAACTAGGTGAGTGCTACTAGGTGAGTACAACTAGGTGAGTACAACTAGGTGAGTGCTACTAGGTGAGTACAACTAGGTGAGTACAACTAGGTGAGTGCTACTAGGTGAGTGCTACTAGGTGAGTACAACTAGGTGAGTGCTACTAGGTGAGTGCTACTAGGTGAGTACAACTAGGTGAGTACAACTAGGTGAATACAACTAGGTGAATACAACGAGGTGAGTGCTACTAGGTGAGTACAACTAGGTGAGTACAACTAGGTGAATACAACGAGGTGAGTGCTACTAGGTGAGTACCACTAGGTGAGTACAACTAGGTGAGTACAACTAACCCACCAACATTTACTCACGCAAGAAGTGAGTGAACCTCACATTCACCCTGGCCTCGTGGGTATAACAAACACACTAATATCCCTCATATAGAACCATTTAAAATAGCTGCCATTCATACTATCAAGTTATATCCCCATATATCATATATATACCTTTATACATCACAGGAAATGGTATCAGTACGGCACACAGTATTGAATACACACTCTGGCACTACTGTTGAGGTTGGCCTGACAGCAGGACATACATCTCTGGGTCGTGTAGTGTGATATAGGCTTAGATCCTCCCCAGTTAGTCAGCGTTATGTTCCTGCTCGTCTGGGTTCGTGTACCATTGGGCTGCTTGCAGCCTATCAGCCTCCAGACCCTTAGAGGGTTATTAAGCCCACCACCACAGCAGCGTAATGACCTTCCCTCAAATGTATTTTAGGACTGGACGGTATTGGACCAAGGGGAGCCGGTCGGCCGAGCGGACAGCACGCTGGACTCTTGATCCTGTGGTCCCGGGTTCGATCCCGGGCGAGTTTCTTTCACCCTATGCCCCTGTTACCTAGCAGTAAAATAGGTACCTGGGTGTTAGTCAGCTATAACGGGCTGCTTCCAGGGGGTGGAGGCCTGGTCGAGGACCGGGCCGCGGGGACACTAAGGACCCGAAATTATCTCAAGATAACCTCAAGATCCTGGGCTAAACCAAAGTGTGAATATATACAACGAAGAGTAACGTGTATCTCAGGGTATATATATATATATATATATATATATATATATATATATATATATATATATATATATATATATATATATATATATATATATATATATATATATATACATATATATATATATATATATATCTACATTTGGGTGAAGTGGATGAGGTGAAAACGAACTTTCAACAATGGGTATTCAATGGGTATTAGACGCGACACTTGAACGCGTTTCGTAAAACTTATTACATTTTCAAAGACTTTAGTTTACAAACACAACTGAAACTGAATAGATTCAATGGGTATTTGAAACCGTCTAATACCCATTGTTGAAAGTTCGTTTTTCACCTCATCCACCTCACCCAAATATATATATATATATATATATATATATATATATATATATATATATATATATATATATATATATATATATATATATACACACAACTGAAAACTCATACCCCAGAAGTGACTTGAACCCATACTGCCAGAAGCACTGCAACTGATCCTGTACATCAGTTGCAGAGTGTGCTTCTGGCAGTATGGGTTCGAGTCACTTCTGGGGTGTGAGTTTTCAGTTGCATATATATATATATATATATATATATATATATATATATATATATATATATTATTAAATATGACCGAAAAAGTAAGATTAATAATTCTAACACGAATTTTCTCAATCTTTCGTACATTATGCTTCACTGTTGGAGGTAAATCAAAAATCACTTCTCCAAAATTCATTTTTATTTCTAGTCTGACGCGACACGGGCGCGTTTCGTAAAACTTATTACATTTTCAAAGACTTCACAAATACACAACTGATTAGAACTTACGTCTCTCTGATATTATATCTACATTTGAGTGAGGTGGGAAGGATGATGTGGCATTAACACAAGACAGAACAGGGGATATTAATAGGGTATTAAAAGTATCAACACAAGACAGAACAGAAAACAATGGGTATTGAATAGAAGTGTTTGTAGAAAGCCTATTGGTCCATATTTCTTGATGCTTCTATATTGGAGCGGAGTCTTGAGGTGGGTAGAATATAGTTGTGCAATAATTGGCTGTTGATTGCTGGTGTTGACTTCTTGATGTGTAGTGCCTCGCAAACGTCAAGCCGCCTGCTATCGCTGTATCTATCGATGATTTCTGTGTTGTTTACTAGGATTTCTCTGGCGATGGTTTGGTTATGGGAAGAGATTATATGTTCCTTAATGGAGCCCTGTTGCTTATGCATCGTTAAACGCCTAGAAAGAGATGTTGTTGTCTTGCCTATATACTGGGTTTTTTGGAGCTTACAGTCCCCAAGCGGGCATTTGAAGGCATAGACGACGTTAGTCTCTTTTAAAGCGTTCTGTTTTGTGTCTGGAGAGTTTCTCATGAGTAGGCTGGCCGTTTTTCTGGTTTTATAGTAAATCGTCAGTTGTATCCTCTGATTTTTGTCTGTAGGGATAACGTTTCTATTAACAATATCTTTCAGGACCCTTTCCTCCGTTTTATGAGCTGTGGAAAAGAAGTTCCTGTAAAATAGTCTAATAGGGGGTATAGGTGTTGTGTTAGTTGTCTCTTCAGAGGTTGCATGGCTTTTCACTTTCCTTTTTATGATGTCTTCGATGAAACCATTGGAGAAGTCGTTATTGACTAGAACCTGCCTTACCCTACAGAGTTCTTCGTCGACTTGCTTCCATTCTGAGCTGTGGCTGAGAGCACGGTCGACGTATGCGTTAACAACACTCCTCTTGTACCTGTCGGGTACAGTAAGAGGAGTACAGCCTGTACTCCTCTTGACATGCCAGAAAGTATTCTGAGGAAACTACTCCAAGCTTGTACTAAAGAGGCACCCTTCTTGAGCCCGGATGGGCACATGTATAAGCAAGTAGATGGGGTCGCCATGGGTTCTCCCCTAGGTGTCCTGTTTGCAAACTTCTACATGGGTACCATCGAGCAAAAAGTCTTAGTCGACATGAACTTGAAACCGGCCATATACTGCAGGTATGTTGACGACATTTTTACACAGGTACCTGATGTCAGACATCTGCAGGAGCTGAAGGAGGCATTTGAGCAGAGTTCCGTGCTGCGTTTCACTTACGAGACGGAAAAGGATGGGAAGCTGCCTTTTCTAGATGTAACAGTCATGGAAAAGGGCGGAGGTTTCCACACTGCAGTCTACACTAAGGAAACAAACATAGGAATGTGCCTAAATGCCAACAGCGACTGCCCCGACAGGTACAAGAGGAGTGTTGTTAACGCATACGTCGACCGTGCTCTCAGCCACAGCTCAGAATGGAAGCAAGTCGACGAAGAACTCTGTAGGGTAAGGCAGGTTCTAGTCAATAACGGCTTCTCCAATGGTTTCATCGAAGACATCATAAAAAGGAAAGTGAAAAGCCATGCAACCTCTGAAGAGACAACTAACACAACACCTATACCCCTTATTAGACTATTTTACAGGAACTTCTTTTCCACAGCTCATAAAACGGAGGAAAGGGTCCTGAAAGATATTGTTAATAGAAACGTTATCCCTACAGACAAAAATCAGAGGATACAACTGACGATTTACTATAAAACCAGAAAAACGGCCAGCCTACTCATGAGAAACTCTCCAGACACAAAACAGAACGCTTTAAAAGAGACTAACGTCGTCTATGCCTTCAAATGCCCTCTTGGGGACTGTAAGCTCCAAAAAACCCAGTATATAGGCAAGACAACAACATCTCTTTCTAGGCGTTTAACGATGCATAAGCAACAGGGCTCCATTAAGGAACATATAATCTCTTCCCATAACCAAACCATCGCCAGAGAAATCCTAGTAAACAACACAGAAATCATCGATAGATACAGCGATAGCAGGCGGCTTGACGTTTGCGAGGCACTACACATCAAGAAGTCAACACCAGCAATCAACAGCCAATTATTGCACAACTATATTCTACCCACCTCAAGACTCCGCTCCAATATAGAAGCATCAAGAAATATGGACCAATAGGCTTTCTACAAACACTTCTATTCAATACCCATTGTTTTCTGTTCTGTCTTGTGTTGATACTTTTAATACCCTATTAATATCCCCTGTTCTGTCTTGTGTTAATGCCACATCATCCTTCCCACCTCACTCAAATGTAGATATAATATCAGAGAGACGTAAGTTCTAATCAGTTGTGTATTTGTGAAGTCTTTGAAAATGTAATAAGTTTTACGAAACGCGCCCGTGTCGCGTCAGACTAGAAATAAAAATGAATTTTGGAGAAGTGATTTTTGATTTACCTCCAACAGTGAAGCGTAATGTACGAAAGATTGAGAAAATTCGTGTTAGAATTATTAATCTTACTTTTTCGGTCATATTTAATAATATATGTCTACAGGAAAGACTGCTACCAAAATATACTAATATATATATATATATATATATATATATATATATATATATATATATATATATATATATATATATATATATATATATATATATATATATATATATATATATACATATATATATAAAGAAAATTAAACGAAAAATCCGAACGTTTTCGTGTTTGAACACATTATAGAGGAATTACAGAGGACATATAAGAGAGTGGGATTATATATACCCAGTCACACCTCACCACACAAAAGATCCATAAGCTAAAATAGCGATGAAATGCAATTTGTAGCAAAGTTGTTACTTCTTCTTATTTTGGTTGTTACAACTTGTTAGGTATTACAACGTGTTATTTTGGTTGTTACAACTTGTTAGGTATTACAACGTGTTATTTTGGTTGTTACAACTTGTTAGGTATTACAACGTGTTATTTTGGTTGTTACAACTTGTTAGGTATTACAGCGTGTTATTTTGGTTGTTACAACTTGTTAGGTATTACAACGTGTTATTTTGGTTGTTACAACTTGTTAGGTATTACAGCGTGTTATTTTGGTTGTTACAACTTGTTAGGTATTACAACGTGTTATTTTGGTTGTTACAACTTGTTAGGTATTACAACGTGTTATTTTGGTTGTTACAACTTGTTAGGTATTACAGCGTGTTAGATTGGTTGTTACAACTTGTTAGGTATTACAGCGTGTTAGATTGGTTGTTACAACTTGTTAGGTATTACAGCGTGTTAGATTGGTTGTTACAACTTGTTAGGTATTACAGCGTGTTAGATTGGTTGTTACAACTTGTTAGGTATTACAGCATGTTAGATTGGTTGTTACAACTTGTTAGGTATTACAACGTGTTAGATTGGTTGTTACAACTTGTTAGGTATTACAACGTGTTAGATTGGTTGTTACAACTTGTTAGGTATTACAGCGTGTTAGATTGGTTGTTACAACTTGTTAGGTATTACAACGTGTTAGATTGGTTGTTACAACTTGTTAGGTATTACAACGTGTTAGATTGGTTGTTACAACTTGTTAGGTATTACAGCGTGTTAGATTGGTTGTTACAACTTGTTAGGTATTACAGCGTGTTAGATTGGTTGTTACAACTTGTTAGGTATTACAGCGTGTTAGATTGGTTGTTACAACTTGTTAGGTATTACAGCGTGTTAGATTGGTTGTTACAACTTGTTCCAACGTTGTAGGAACGTCGCTATTTCCCGCGGGAAGAGTTATTGCTTTAAATAATATTCCCATTTTCTTTCATTCAGGGCTAACTCAAGCCGTGAAAATGGGTGATTTAAGGCAGCCATTACCGTGGGACGGTCTGGACGTGGGCTCGCTTGGATTGTTTCAAGCGTAGCTTAGACATGCACATGAACGCCTTTGAGCGAGCGTAAGAAACACGCAGTATCTGTTGTGTATCTCATAATATCCGCGAACATTACATATGTCTACTTGCGGATACTTTATTGATGTTGTAACCATTTAAACCAGATGATCCGTGGATAATACTTGTATCCACACCTGCTGCCGCACAGCCATGCGGACACATGTGGGTTAAGAGACACGTGGATCCGTGTATCCACACGCGGGTTCCTCTGCGCTGGCCCCTAATGGACTTTTTTTTTGTTACCTGTCAACTGTGATTGATGTATTAAGCTGAGCTGCCAGTCCCTAGTGGTGGTTACTGGTCACTACCACCACTGTCCCTAGTGTTGGTTACTGGTCACTACCACCACTGTCCCTAGTGGTGGTTACTGGTCACTACCACCACTGTCCCTAGTGGTGGTTACTGGTCACTACCACCACTGTCCCTAGTGGTGGTTACTGGTCACTACCACCACTGTCCCTAGTGGTGGTTACTGGTCACTACCACCACTGTCCCTAGTGGTGGTTACTGGTCACTACCTCCACTGTCCCTGGTGGTGGTTACTGGTCACTACCACCACTGTCCCTAGTGGTGGTTACTGGTCACTACCTCCACTGTCCCTGGTGGTGGTTACTGGTCACTACCACCACTGTCCCTGGTGGTGGTGGTTACTGGTCACTACCACCACTGTCCCTAGTGGTGGTTACTGGTCACTACCACCACTGTCCCTGGTGGTGGTTACTGGTCACTACCACCACTGTCCCTGGTGGTGGTTACTGGTCACTACCACCACTGTCCCTGGTGGTGGTTACTGGTCACTACCACCACTGTCCCTGGTGGTGGTTACTGGTCACTACCACCACTGTCCCTAGTGGTGGTTACTGGTCACTACCACCACTGTCCCTGGTGGTGGTTACTGGTCACTACCACCACTGTCCCTGGTGGTGGTGGTTACTGGTCACTACCACCACTGTCCCTGGTGGTGGTTACTGGTCACTACCACCACTGTCCCTAGTGGTGGTTACTGGTCACTACCACCACTGTCCCTGGTGGTGGTTACTGGTCACTACCACCACTGTCCCTAGTGGTGGTTACTGGTCACTACCACCACTGTCCCTAGTGGTGGTTACTGGTCACTACCACCACTGTCCCAGGTGGTGGTTACTGGTCACTACCACCACTGTCCCTAGTGGTGGTTACTGGTAACTACCACCACTGTCCCTAGTGGTGGTTACTGGTCACTACCACCACTGTCCCTGGTGGTGGTTACTGGTCACTACCACCACTGTCCCTAGTGGTGGTTACTGGTCACTACCACCACTGTCCCTAGTGGTGGTTACTGGTCACTACCACCACTGTCCCTGGTGGTGGTTACTGGTCACTACCACCACTGTCCCTAGTGGTGGTTACTGGTCACTACCACCACTGTCCCCAGTAGTGGTTACTGGTCACTACCACCACTGTCCCTAGTGGTGGTTAATGGTCACTACCACCACTGTCCCTAGTGGTGGTTACTGGTCACTACCACCACTGTCCCTGGTGGTGGTGGTTACTGGTAACTACCACCACTGTCCCTGGTGGTGGTTACTGGTCACTACCACCACTGTCCCTGGTGGTGGTTACTGGTCACTACCACCACTGTCCCTGGTGGTGGTTACTGGTCACTACCACCACTGTCCCTAGTGGAGGTTACTGGTCACTACCACCACTGTCCCTGGTGGTGGTGGTTACTGGTCACTACCACCACTGTCCCTGGTGGTGCTTACTGGTCACTACCACCACTGTCCCTAGTGGTGGTTACTGGTCACTACCACCACTGTCCCTAGTGGTGGTTACTGGTCACTACCACCACTGTCCCTGGTGGTGGTGGTTACTGGTCACTACCACCACTGTCCCTGGTGGTGGTGGTTACTGGTCACTACCACCAATGTCCCTGGTGGTGGTTACTGGTCACTACCACCACTGTCCCTAGTGGTGGTTACTGGTCACTACCACCGCTGTCCCTAGTGGTGGTTACTGGTCACTACCACCACTGTCCCTAGTGGTGGTTACTGGTCACTACCACCACTGTCCCTGGTGGTGGTTACTGGTCACTACCACCACTGTCCCTGGTGGTGGTTACTGGTCACTACCACCACTGTATCTGGTGGTGGTTACTGGTCACTACCACCACTGTCCCTAGTGGTGGTTACTGGTCACTACCACCACTGTCCCTGGTGGTGGTTACTGGTCACTACCACCACTGTCCCTAGTGGTGGTTACTGGTCACTACCACCACTGTCACTGGTCACTACCACCACTGTCCCTGGTGGTGGTTACTGGTCACTACCACCACTGTCCCTGGTGGTGGTTACTGGTCACTACCACCACTGTCCCTGGTCACTACCACCACTGTCCCTGGTGGTGGCTACTGGTCACTACCACCACTGTCCCTGGTGGTGGTTACTGGTCACTACCACCACTGTCCCTAGTGGTGGTTACTGGTCACTACCACCACTGTCCCTAGTGGTGGTTACTGGTGACTGCCACCACTGTCCCTGGTGGTGGTTACTGGTCACTACCACCACTGTTCCTGGTGGTGGTTACTGGTCACTACCACCACTGTCCCTAGTGGTGGTTACTGGTCACTACCACCACTGTCCCTGGTGGTGGTTACTGATCACTGCCACCACTGTCCCTAGTGGTGGTTACAGGTCACTACCACCACTGTCCCTGGTGGTGGTTACTGGTCACTACCACCACTGTCCCTGTTGGTGGTTACTGGTCACTACCACCACTGTCCCTAGTGGTGGTTACTGGTCACTACCACCACTGTCCCTAGTGGTGGTTACTGGTCACTACCACCACTGTCCCTGGTGGTGGTTACTGGTCACTACCACCACTGTCCCTAGTGGTGGTTACTGGTCACTACCACCACTGTCCCTGGTCACTACCACTACTGTCCCTGGTGGTGGTTACTGGTCACTACCACCACTGTCCCTGGTGGTGGTGGTTACTGGTCACTACCACCACTGTCCCTAGTGGTGGTTACTGGTCACTACCACCACTGTCCCTGGTGGTGGTTACTGGTCACTACCACCACTGTCCCTGGTGGTGGTTACTGGTCACTACCACCACTGTCCCTGGTGGTGGTTACTGGTCACTACCACCACTGTCCCTGGTGGTGGTTACTGGTCACTACCACCACTGTCCCTAGTGGTGGTTACTGGTCACTACCACCACTGTCCCTGGTGGTGGTTACTGGTCACTACCACCACTGTCCCTAGTGGTGGTTACTGGTCACTACCACCACTGTCCCTGGTGGTGGTTACTGGTCACTACCACCACTGTCCCTGGTGGTGGTTACTGGTCACTACCACCACTGTCCCTGGTGGTGGTTACTGGTCACTACCACCACTGTCCCAGGTGGTGGTTACTGGTCACTACCACCACTGTCCCTAGTGGTGGTTACTGGTCACTACCACCACTGTCCCTGGTGGTGGTTACTGGTCACTACCACCACTGTCCCTAGTGGTGGTGGTTACTGGTCACTACCACCACTGTCCCTGGTGGTGGTTACTGGTCACTACCACCACTGTCCCTGGTGGTGGTTACTGGTCACTACCACCACTGTCCCTAGTGGTGGTTACTGGTCACTACCACCACTGTCCCTAGTGGTGGTTACTGGTCACTACCACCACTGTCCCTTGTGGTGGTGGTTACTGGTCACTACCACCACTGTCCCTAGTGGAGGTTACTGGTCACTACCACCACTGTCCCTGGTGGTGGTTACTGGTCACTACCACCACTGTCCCTAGTGGTGGTTACTGGTCACTACCACCACTGTCCCTGGTGGTGGTGGTTACTGGTCACTACCACCACTGTCCCTGGTGGTGGTTATTGGTCACTACCACCACTGTCCCTAGTGGTGGTTACTGGTCACTACCACCACTGTCCCTAGTGGTGGTTACTGGTCAATACCACCACTGTCCCTGGTGGTGGTGGTTACTGGTCACTACCACCACTGTCCCTGGTGGTGGTGGTTACTGGTCACTACCACCACTGTCCCTGGTGGTGGTTACTGGTCACTACCACCACTGTCCCTAGTGGTGGTTACTGGTCACTACCACCTCTGTCCCTAGTGGTGGTTACTGGTCACTACCACCACTGTCCCTAGTGGTAACTACTGGTCACTACCACCACTGTTCCTGGTGGTGGTTACTGGTCACTACCACCACTGTCCCTGGTGGTGGTTACTGGTCACTACCACCAATGTACCTGGTGGTGGTTACTGGTCACTACCACCACTGTCCCTAGTGGTGGTTACTGGTCACTACCACCACTGTCCCTGGTGGTGGTTACTGGTCACTACCACCACTGTCCCTAGTGGTGGTTACTGGTCACTACCACCACTGTCCCTGGTCACTACCACCACTGTCCCTGGTGGTGGTTACTGGTCACTACCACCACTGTCCCTGGTGGTGGTTACTGGTCACTACCACCACTGTCCCTGGTCACTACCACCACTGTCCCTGGTGGTGGCTACTGGTCACTACCACCACTGTCCCTGGTGGTGGTTACTGGTCACTTCCACCACTGTCCCTAGTGGTGGTTACTGGTCACTACCACCACTGTCCCTAGTGGTGGTTACTGGTGACTACCACCACTGTCCCTGGTGGTGGTTACTGGTCACTACCACCACTGTCCCTATTGGTGGTGGTTACTGGTCACTACCACCACTGTCCCTGGTGGTGGTTACTGGTCACTACCACCACTGTCCCTGGTGGTGGTTACTGGTCACTACCACCACTGTCCCTGGTGGTGGTTACTGGTCACTACCACCACTGTCCCTGGTGGTGGTTACTGGTCACTACCACCACTGTCCCTAGTGGTGGTTACTGGTCACTACCACCACTGTCGCTGGTGGTGGTTACTGGTCACTACCACCACTGTCCCTAGTGGTGGTTACTGGTCACTACCACCACTGTCCCTGGTGGTGGTTACTGGTCACTACCACCACTGTCCCTGGTCACTACCACCACTGTCCCTGGTGGTGATGGTTACTGGTCAATACCACCACTGTCCCTGGTGGTGGTTACTGGTAACTACCACCACTGTCCCTGGTGGTGGTTACTGGTCACTACCACCACTGTCCCTAGTGGTGGTTACTGGTCACTACTACCACTGTCCCTGGTGGTGGTTACTGGTCACTACCATCACTGTCCCTAGTGGTGGTGGTTACTGGTCACTACCACCACTGTCCCTGGTGGTTGTTACTGGTCACTACCACCACTGTCCCTGGAGGTGGTTACTGGTCACTACCACCACTGTCCCTAGAGGTGGTTACTGGTCACTACCACCACTGTCCCTAGTGGTGGTTACTGGTCACTACCACCACTGTCCCTTGTGGTGGTGGTTACTGGTCACTACCACCACTGTCCCTAGTGGAGGTTACTGGTCACTACCACCACTGTCCCTGGTGGTGGTGGTGGTCACTACCACCACTGTCCCTAGTGGTGGTTAATGGTCACTACCACCACTGTCCCTGGTAGTGGTTACTGGTCACAACCACCACTGTCCCTAGTGGTGGTTACTGGTCACTACCACCACTGTCCCCAGTAGTGGTTACTGGTCACTACCACCGCTGTCCCTAGTGGTGGTTACTGGTCACTACCACCACTGTCCCGAGTGGTGGTTACTGGTCACTACCACCACTGTCCCTGGTGGTGGTGGTTACTGGTCACTACCACCACTGTCCCTGGTGGTGGTTACTGGTCACTACCACCACTGTCCCTGGTGGTGGTTACTGGTCACTACCACCACTGTCCCTGGTGGTGGTTACTGGTCACTACCACCACTGTCCCTAGTGGAGGTTACTGGTCACTACCACCACTGTCCCTGGTGGTGGTGGTTACTGGTCACTACCACCACTGTCCCTGGTGGTGTTTACTGGTCACTACCACCACTGTCCCTAGTGGTGGTTACTGGTCACTACCACCACTGTCCCTAGTGGTGGTTACTGGTCACTACCACCACTGTCCCTGGTGGTGGTGGTTACTGGTCACTACCACCACTGTCCCTGGTGGTGGTGGTTACTGGTCACTACCACCACTGTCCCTGGTGGTGGTTACTGGTCACTACCACCACTGTCCCTAGTGGTGGTTACTGGTCACTACCACCGCTGTCCCTAGTGGTGGTTACTGGTCACTACCACCACTGTCCCTAGTGTTGGTTACTGGTCACTACCACCACTGTCCCTGGTGGTGGTTA
Source organism: Procambarus clarkii (assembly GCF_040958095.1). Lineage (NCBI taxonomy): Eukaryota > Metazoa > Arthropoda > Malacostraca > Decapoda > Cambaridae > Procambarus > Procambarus clarkii. The sequence goes on along the minus strand of NC_091152.1, from coordinate 49,958,118 downwards.
CTGGTCACTACCACCACTGTCCCTGGTGGTGGTTACTGGTCACTACCACCACTGTCCCTGGTGGTGGTTACTGGTCACTACCACCACTGTCCCTAGTGGTGGTTACTGGTCACAGCCACCACTGTCCCTGGTGGTGGTTACTGGTCACTACCACCACTGTCCCTAGTGGTGGTTACTGGTCACTACCACCACTGTCACTGGTCACTACCACCACTGTCCCTGGTGGTGGTTACTGGTCACTACCACCACTGTCCCTGGTTATGGTTACTGGTCACTACCACCACTGTCCCTGGTCACTACCACCACTGTCCCTGGTGGTGGCTACTGGTCACTACCACCACTGTCCCTGGTGGTGGTTACTGGTCACTACCACCACTGTCCCTAGTGGTGGTTACTGGTCACTACCACCACTGTCCCTAGTGGTGGTTACTGGTGACTACCACCACTGTCCCTGGTGGTGGTTACTGGTCACTACCACCACTGTTCCTGGTGGTGGTTACTGGTCACTACCACCACTGTCCCTAGTGGTGGTTACTGGTCACTACCACCACTGTCCCTGGTGGTGGTTACTGATCACTGCCACCACTGTCCCTAGTGGTGGTTACAGGTCACTACCACCACTGTCCCTGGTGGTGGTTACTGGTCACTACCACCACTGTCGATGTTGGTGGTTACTGGTCACTACCACCACTGTCCCTAGTGGTGGTTACTGGTCACTACCACCACTGTCCCTAGTGGTGGTTACTGGTCACTACCACCACTGTCCCTGGTGGTGGTTACTGGTCACTACCACCACTGTCCCTAGTGGTGGTTACTGGTCACTACCACCACTGTCCCTGGTCACTACCACTACTGTCCCTGGTGGTGGTTACTGGTCACTACCACCACTGTCCCTGGTGGTGGTGGTTACTTGTCACTACCACCACTGTCCCTAGTGGTGGTTACTGGTCACTACCACTACTGTCCCTGGTGGTGGTTACTGGTCACTACCACCACTGTCCCTGGTGGTGGTTACTGGTCACTACCACCACTGTCCCTGGTGGTGGTTACTGGTCACTACCACCACTGTCCCTAGTGGTGGTTACTGGTCACTACCACCACTGTCCCTGGTGGTGGTTACTGGTCACTACCACCACTGTCCCAGGTGGTGGTTACTGGTCACTACCACCACTGTCCCTAGTGGTGGTTACTGGTCACTACCACCACTGTCCCTGGTGGTGGTTACTGGTCACTACCACCACTGTCCCTAGTGGTGGTGGTTACTGGTCACTACCACCACTGTCCCTGGTGGTGGTTACTGGTCACTACCACCACTGTCCCTAGTGGTGGTTACTGGTCACTACCACCACTGTCCCTGGTGGTGGTGGTTACTGGTCACTACCACCACTGTCCCTGGTGGTGGTTATTGGTCACTACCACCACTGTCCCTAGTGGTGGTTACTGGTCACTACCACCACTGTCCCTAGTGGTGGTTACTGGTCACTACCACCACTGTCCCTGGTGGTGGTGGTTACTGGTCACTACCACCACTGTCCCAGGTGGTGGTTACTGGTCACTACCACCACTGTCCCTAGTGGTGGTTACTGGTCACTACCACCACTGTCCCTGGTGGTGGTTACTGGTCACTACCACCACTGTCCCTAGTGGTGGTGGTTACTGGTCACTACCACCACTGTCCCTGGTGGTGGTTACTGGTCACTACCACCACTGTCCCTAGTGGTGGTTACTGGTCACTACCACCACTGTCCCTGGTGGTGGTGGTTACTGGTCACTACCACCACTGTCCCTGGTGGTGGTTATTGGTCACTACCACCACTGTCCCTAGTGGTGGTTACTGGTCACTACCACCACTGTCCCTAGTGGTGGTTACTGGTCACTACCACCACTGTCCCTGGTGGTGGTGGTTACTGGTCACTACCACCACTGTCCCTGGTGGTGGTGGTTACTGGTCACTACCACCACTGTCCCTGGTGGTGGTTACTGGTCACTACCACCACTGTCCCTAGTGGTGGTTACTGGTCACTACCACCGCTGTCCCTAGTGGTGGTTACTGGTCACTACCACCACTGTCCCTAGTGGTGGCTACTGGTCACTACCACCACTGTTCCTGGTGGTGGTTACTGGTCACTACCACCACTGTCCCTGGTGGTGGTTACTGGTCACTACCACCACTGTCCCTGGTGGTGGTTACTGGTCACTACCACCACTGTCCCTAGTGGTGGTTACTGGTCACTACCACCACTGTCCCTGTAGTGGTTACTGGTCACTACCACCACTGTCCCTAGTGGTGGTTACTGGTCACTACCACCACTGTCCCTGGTCACTACCACCACTGTCCCTGGTGGTGGTTACTGGTCACTACCACCACTGTCCCTGGTGGTGGTTACTGGTCACTACCACCACTGTCCCTGGTCACTACCACCACTGTCCCTGGTGGTGGCTACTGGTCACTACCACCACTGTCCCTGGTGGTGGTTACTGGTCACTACCACCACTGTCCCTAGTGGTGGTTACTGGTCACTACCACCACTGTCCCTAGTGGTGGTTACTGGTGACTACCACCACTGTCCCTGGTGGTGGTTACTGGTCACTACCACCACTGTCCCTATTGGTGGTGGTTACTGGTCACTACCACCACTGTCCCTGGTGGTGGTTACTGGTCACTACCACCACTGTCCCTAGTGGTGGTTACTGGTCACTACCACCACTGTCCCTGGTGGTGGTTACTGGTCACTACCACCACTGTCCCTGGTCACTACCACCACTGTCCCTGGTGGTGATGGTTACTGGTCAATACCACCACTGTCCCTGGTGGTGGTTACTGGTCACTACCACCACTGTCCCTGGTGGTGGTTACTGGTCACTACCACCACTGTCCCTAGTGGTGGTTACTGGTCACTACTACCACTGTCCCTGGTGGTGGTTACTGGTCACTACCATCACTGTCCCTAGTGGTGGTGG